>NC_082718.1:20403908-20715408 GCF_030144855.1 Hypanus sabinus
ACCCTTGAACCATCAAGCTCTTGAACTTCACTCAACAATGAACTGTTCCCACAACCTACGGACTCACTTTCAAGGACTCTTCATCTTATGTTCTTGACGTTTATTGCTTATTTATTTATTTATTTGTTTGTTTGTTTGTACATGCACGGCTTGTCTTTTGCACATAGGTTGCTTTTCCATCTTGGGTGGTTTTTCAACGACTCAGTGGTGTTTCTTTGTACCTACAGTGAATTCCTGAAAGAAATTTAATCCCAGGGATGTACATGGTGACATATACATATGTACTCTGATAATAAATTTACATTGAACTTTGAACTCTGCACTCCTATCGCTGTTTTATATGCCACAGTACACGTGCCTTGCACTGTGCTGTGACCCTAGGTGTTGTGGTTTGCACCCAGAGGAATGCTGCTTTATCTGGTTGCACTCATGTGCGTGGTTAAATGACAATTAATCTTGAGCTTGAACTTAATCTGCCACTGTTTTCTCACTTCATGAAATTGTATAATCATTCTGAGCGTCTTCCACATAACTCCAAATCCTACCCACTTCTTGTCGTCAGCAGACAGGAATACGACACATCAGTTCCTTCATCCGAAATCACTGGGGCACAAGCAATGATGCTGCAATGGCCCCTCTCATTTCATCACCACTCTGAGGAAGGCCCATTCAATTCTCCTCCTTTCCACCTCTCAGACAACTTCCAATCCACATCAGCATAATAACCCAATTCCACATGCTGATTGCAACCAAGAGACAGCTGGAGATGCCGGAAATCCAAGAAACACACGCAAAGTGCTGGAAGTGGAAGGAGCACCAGAGGGAGGTGAGAGGCAGGAAAGGGGATGGGGAATAGAGATGGAGGGGAAGGACCATTACCAGAAGTTCAAAACAATTGACGTTCATGCCATCAGGCCATTCAGACAGAATATAAGATGTTGCTTCCCCAACCAGAGTGTGGCCTCATCACAACAGTAGAGGAGGCCATGGATGGACATGTTGGAATGGGGTTAAAATGGATGGCCACTGGAAGGTCCTGCTTTTTCTGGTGGACTAAGTGGTCTCTTGATCGACATCAGGTCTCACCGATATACAAGAGGCCACACTGGGAGCATCAGATACAATAGATGACCCAAACAGACTCAAAGGTGAAGTGTCGCCTCACCTGGAAGGGGCCCTGAATGGCAGTAAGGGGGGAGGTGGAGGGGCAGGTGTAGCACTTGTTCCACTTGGAAGGAGATCAGCGGGGAGAGATGAATGGACAATGGAGTCGCTCCGATTGCTGCGGGACATAGAAAGTGGGGTGTAGGAAAAGATGTGGCTGGTGGTGGGATCCCCTTGAAGATGGCAGGAGTTACGGAGAATTATGTGCTGCACGTGAAGTCTGATGGGGCAGTAGGTGAGGGTAAGAGGAACCTTATCCCTGGTGGGGTGGCAGGAGGATGGGGTGAGGGCAGACATGCGCAAAATGGAAGAGATGCAGTTGAGTCCTTCTGTCCTCTCCTATTAGATCTGAATACTACTTTTTTCCACACGTGGTATCGGGAATGAGCTGCCAAAACAGTAGCATGAGTTAGGAGGCATTTGGACTGGTGCTTAAATGTTTGGGAGCACCGAGGGAAATGGAAGTAATGCAGGCAAGTGGGATCGATACGGATAGATATGATAGTCTGCAAAAATGCAGTCGTCTGACGAACCTGTTTCAATGCTGAACAATATGACTGATCTCATTTTGAACATGTGCTCATTTCTTTTAATTCCTTCCTTTTAATCCACTTTGTTTCCTCAACTTCAAGTAATTTCTACTTGTTTCTACAAAAAAGGATCAAAATATTTGTTTAATCATGTTGCTGTTTTCCGGCTCTTCTCCTGCTTCTGAGGAATGGGCACCTGCCTTCGTTGACATTTTTTACATTCTTGTAGAAGTCTTTATACACTACTTTTGAATGCCTTGTAAATTTACTTTCAGACACCATTTTCATTTATTCCTTTTATCAATCCCTTGATCCACTCAGTTTAAATTTCTGAACTACTCCCAGTCTTCAGTCTTGCTACTTTGACTGACAATTTTTACCAAATTTCTCATTGGATGTAATGCATCCCTTAACTTCTGTTAACCCTGGTGTTCTGTTGGTTTTCTTCAGAAGGAATGCACCTAAATGAAGCTCCTCTATCGTAGCCAACTCATTTCAGAGGACATCAATGTTTCCTTTGTTTAGATTCAGTACCCTGGTCTGGGATTGAACTACTTCACTCTTCACCTAAAGAAGACATTATGTTGCAGGCACTCTTCATTGAAGGATCCTGTACCACAGGAGTTTGAGCTCACCCCTTCTCATTTCGCCTCTAATCCCATTTGAAGCCGTCCATGCGATGTTTGGAAACACTCCCGGACTTAACTTAACCCAGACTAACTCTGCATCGTTTTCAAAAACAAAAGTGTTACTGACATAAAGTGTTGATTTATGGTGGCAGCACAGTGCAGGCATGACCAATTATTACAAGTTACGACAATAGATAAATTCATGCAAAAGATGAACAGTGAGGTAGTGTTCCTGAGTTCATGGACTGTTCAGAAATCTGGTGGAAGAGAATAAGAAACTGTTCCTAAAATGTGAAGTGTGGGACTTTAAGCTCCTGGACCTCCAGCCTGCTGGAAGCAATAAGAAGAGGGTATGTCCAAGCTGGTGAGGGTCCTTCATGACAAATGTAGCTTTCTTGAGGTACTTCCTTTTTCAAATTTCAGCCCCACTTCTTACCTCCTTTAAGATCAGCCTTAAATCTCAACACTCATGTTTCAGTCACTCCTGTGAAGAGATTTCCTTTTGCTTGGTGTACAGTTTTCATTGATTGAAACAGCTGCAACTTAATTTTTGTTGAAAATACAAGTTAATATTTTTTAAATTATTTCAGGAATCCAGAAAAGGGAAAGAAGAGGGCTAAGGCCATAGAAAGCAGAAAGATTTGACTAACTGGAAGACTGGCCAACGGGCTACCAAAATCAGAGCTGAACTTTCAAGGAGCTGCTTGAAATACTGTACAAAGCAACTTTAAAATGTGTACAAAAATAAGCAAAAGTTCCCTGTTTATTTCCCCAACTCTACTAGGGATTTGATAGATGAGCCTTGAAAGCAGATTACCAAGGTGCAGTTATATTTGTTTTAACACACTGAGAATAGTAAAGATTGGAACTCTGGCCAGATACTAAAGACAGGATTTCATTGATCACAAATGTGTTTTTAATGTCATTATTTTACATTAGTAATAAAGACCATATGTTAAATTAAGGGACTATTAAAAGGAAAGATCTTTCTTTTAAGCACATGGGAAATGCTTTCCAACTCTGAAAGATTTCCGAAGCTTCTGCTGGGACAGACATATGATCTCAAGGGAAATCTGAGCCAGTTGACTTTCAACATTTTCATTCCATCTGTACATCTGTACATCAAAAATCAATAACGATATATATTTCAGTGAAAGAATCTGGATTATTTAAAAGTCATGTCAGCTATGGGTGGTTTACAGTATAGCATATACCTTAAAAGTGACAGCAATGACTCCTCTTGTGGTAAGAAACATTCTGAGTAAAACCGTTTCTCTCTAGTTATCCCCCCTCCCCCCTTCAAGTCAGAATTTAATAAGATGCACTTTTGGCAGCAATTACAGCATTGAGTCTCTGTGGATAGGTCTCTACCAGCTCTGCACATCTGGACACTGCAATTTTCCCCCATTCATCTTTACAAAACTGCTCAAGCTGCGTCAGACTGCATGAGGATCAGGATCGAACAACCCTTTTCAAGTCCAGCCACAAGTTCTCAATTGGATTGAGGTTAGAACTCTGCCTTGGCCACTCCAGGACATTAACTTTGTTCATTTTAAGCCACTCCTGTGTAGCTTTGGCTTTATGCTGCATTCATTTTACCCTCTACCTTCACAGCTGCAGTGAGGCATCCCCACAGCATGATGCAGCCACCACCATGCTTTGTGGTAAGGATGTTGTTTTTGTTGATGATGTACAGGCAGTCCCCGAGTTACGAATGTCCGACTTATGGACAACCCGTACTTACGTACCGAGGAAGGAGAACGCCGTCCGCCATTTTAAGTTGTTGCCCTTGTCAATGTGTTGAGTGTTTAACTTTGTATTTGGCTTAAATTTTTCTTCGTAAGATTCACCCTGACCCCCCCACCCCCCCCCACCCGGTTCCGGTTGGCTGGCGGTGCAGTCAGATCAGCACCGGGCTAGAGAACGGAGGTTCCCAAGTTCGATTTAGTGACAGACCTCTCCCGTGCTGGGTTGATTATCAATCCAGTGACTCCCACGTCATCCATGCCGGGTTGATGTTGAGCTCGCAACTCAACCTTGTGAAAAAAAAAAGTTTAAATTCCCATGCGGAATATTGTGGAGGATCAAATACCCAAACCCAGCACAGCCCCCACTTGTCCCATTTAACCTGTCTCAGTGCGGTGGTCCTTAGAACCTGGCGGACCTCGGGAGCCAGCAGAGGTCAGGACCTGCCGCCTGCAGTGTTTCTGTTCCATTGACGGGAAGCAATCACAATTGAAAATAAAGTGGAAATAATAAAGCGTTTGGAAAGAGGTGAAACGCCATCGATCACTGGAAAAGCATTAGACTACAGTCGGTCAATGCTCGGAACAATTTTAAAGGATAACAGATAAAGTGAGAATAATGGAGCATGTGAAACACCCTGCCCCGATGAAAGCTACAATTATTACCGAGCAACGCAGTGGTTTAATTATTGGAATACATACATTTAAGTGTTTTATATGCATAGAAAGGTAAAATATATACTGTATACTGAGCCAAGCGTTTGACTAACTGACGCTAAATAATACCGGATGTACTTGTTCTGACTTAAGTACAGATCTGACTTAAAGACGAACTCAGGAACAGAACTCGTACGTAACCCAGGGACTGCCGGTACATAGTATTTCGTCTGCTGGCCAAGAAGATCAATTTTAGTTTCATCAGGCCATAGAACCTTCTTCAAGCTGACTTCGGAGTCTCCCACATGCCTTCTGGCAAACCCTAGCTGAGATTTAATGTGAGTTTTTTCCACAGTGGCTTTCTCTTTGCCACGCTCCCACGAAGCTGCAACTGGTGAAGCACCCAGGCAACAGTTGTGATATGCCCAGTCTCTCCCATCTCGGCTGCAAACTGTAATTCCTCCAGAGTTGTCATAGGTCTCTTGGTAACCTCCCCCTTACTAATTCCCTTCTTGCATTGTCACTCTGTTTTTGAGGATGGCCTGCTCTAGGCAGATTCACAGCTGTGACATATTCTTTCCATTTCTTGATGATTGACATAACCGTACTCCGGGGATATTCAGTAACTTGGAAATTTTCTCGTATCCATCTCCTGACTTGTGCTTTTCAATAACCTTTTTGCAGAGTTGCTTGGAGTGGTCTTTTGTCTTCATGGTGTAGTTCTTGCCAGGATACTGACTCACCAGCAGTTGGACCTTCCAGATACAGGTGTATTTACACCACAGTCAACTGAAACACCTTGACTGCACACAGGTCTCCATTTAACTAATTATGTGACTTCTAAAACCAATTGGCTTCACCAGTGATGATTTGGTGTGTCATGTTAAAGGAGGGTGGATACTTACGAAGTCAATTATTTTGTCTTTTATGTTGTAATTAACTTAAATCACTTTGTTTTGAGAGATCTGTTTTCACTTTGACGCGAAAGAGTCTTTTTCTTTTGATCACTTTCAAAAAAGCCAAATTAAATCCACTGTAATTCAATGTTGCAAAGGAATAAAACATGAAAATTTCTGGGTTGTGAATACTTTTACTGTAACTGTAAGGCACTGTTATTAAGGAAAGCATCACATATAGAACAGCTGATATGCAGCCTTCCCTGAACAAGTCCACACTCTCCTATCCTTTCCAGACCACAGAATTCTTGAAATATTTTTTTCATATCTGAACGACAATGATAATGCTATAAGATCCTGTTGGCCTCACCACACATTCCCAGTTCCAAATAAAAATAGAAAATGCTGTAAACTTTCTGATCAAAAAACATCTGTGATGAGTCAAATAGTGAAGTTATCTGAACACAGTAATTATTTGCTATTTCTAGCATATAAATAGTGTTTATAAATTCCAGGTATACTGAACTAATTCTCTCAACTCAGTTGAGCAAATGTGAAAGGCACAGTTTGGAGCAATATGTATTTAATAAATCCAAGTAATGTTCAGATGTTGACTTGAGGCTACCAGGTAATAGGATATTAAATTTAGAAACCATTGGGTGTTCTTTTGAATCGGTCATTCCTTTTGTTTCCTTAAATATAAAATCTGACGTAAAAGACCAGGCAATTTCAGTTGAAAATAAGAAGAGGAGGGATGAGACGTTTATTAACCATATTTCATTTTCTGATGGACAGAGTTAAAATTAACTTGATGTTGAAAATACTCCATGAATCACTGCAAAACTTTAGCACAATGGGGCTTCTTTTTGTTCATTTAATCAAGTAACAGAGACGTTGACTCAACTTCAGCCTTGTTTTTCAGCAGCACTAAGCCACCAAGGGGCTTTGCTCAACAAATACACTCAACCAAACTTATCAAAAGCACAAGATGGTTGAGATCTTTTTCTCCAACACACATCCCCCTGTGAGGGAAACATGACCAGCATTTACCTTTTGCTTAAGCAATTCTTCAGCTCTCTTTTTCTAAATGAAAAGCAAAAAATTATCCAGGAGCTACAGAATGCACAAATCGTCAATTCAATATCCAGAGGAACAAACTGAAATTAAAGAAAAACAAGAGCCTAATCTGCATTAGTTATATCGGATTCAGCACCCGGATCCTAACATACCAAAGTAATAACATTCTGATGTGTGCCACTTTCACATCAGAGACCCAAATGTCACTCGCTGACTGAGGAGAGACTGACGTGCAATACAGATCGACACAGATGTCTGCACAATTGGTGTAGACGAAGTATGATTTTAAAAAATCAAAAGATTCATATTCAAAAAGGTCAGGCACTCTGGAAATATAAATTTAAAAGCAATCCTATACAACACAATGTACAAGTATATAATATTACCTTCTTTACTGTACATTCACTTTCTTGCAGGGATTCACAGTAAATACAAAGAAACACAACAGAATCAATGAGAAACTGGACAACCAGCCAATGTGCAAATCCAAAAAGAAACAAAAGCAAACAAAATAGTAGTAAAGAATAAATAAATATTGAGAACATGGAAGGAAACCCTTGAAAGTGAGTCCATAAGTTGTGGGAACAGTTCAGTGTTGGGGTGAGTGAAGTTATCCACTTTGGTTCAAGAGCCTGATGGTTGGGGGGGTAATAACTGTTCCTGTACCTGGTGGTGCGGGTCTTTCAGCTCCTGTACCTCCTTCCCGATGGCAGCAGCAAGAAGAAAGCACGGCCTGGATGGTGGGGTCCTTTAAGATGGATCATGCTTTCCTGCAACTTTGTTCCTTGTAGATATGCACAAATGTGAGGAGGGCTTTAACCATGATGAACTGAGCTATATCTATTTCTTTTTGTAGGCATCTCCATTCAAGAGCATAGGTGCTTCCATACCAGGCCATAACGCAACCAGTCAGTATATTCTTCTCCGCACATCTATCAAAGTTTTAGATGACATGCCGAATCTTCGCAGACTTCTAAGAAAGCAGATGCACTGCCATGCCTTCTTTGTAATGGCAGTTATGTGCAGAACCCAACACAGATTTTCTGAAAAGATAACGCCAAGGAAGTAAAGTTGCTGACTCTCTCTACCTCTGATACCCCAGTGAGGACTGGTTCATAGACCTTCAGTCTTCTCATCAATAATCAGCTCTTAGGTCTTGCAGACACTGAGCAAGAGATTGCTGTGGCGCCACTAGGTCCCTCTGTTCCACAACATTCCCCAGGGCTTATGCATTTACTATACAGGTCCTACCCTGGTCTGACTTCTCAAAATGCAACACTTATTAGGATTGAAACCATTTGCCAACCCTCAGCACAATTACCCAGTGGATCAAGATATCTCTGTAAGTTTTGAGAACGTTCTTCACTATTCACCTATTTTAATATCAACTGCAAACTTACTAATCATCCAAATAGTTTATGCAAAGGAACAAAGGTCCCAGTACTGACCTGTGGCACAACACAGAGACCTCTAGTTCAAGAAGCAACCTGTAACAATCACTTTTTGTTTCTAAACGTTAAGCCAGTTCTGAAATCCAATTAGCTACCTCTCCCTGGAACCCAGGTGATCTAACCTTCCATGCTGGTTTGCCACGTGGGCCCTTGTCTAAAGTCCGTTTGGATAACTTCAACTGCCCGAACCTCATCTATTGTCTTGGTTATCTCTTGGAAAGAGAAAAAAAATTGCCAGACTATTTCCCTGCACAAAGCTGTGCTGACTACACCAGTTATCTAACCCAAATCTCCTGGAGCTGATGGAATGCACCCTTGGGTTCTGAAGGAAGTAGCTGGAGAGATTACGGAGGCATTAACAATGATCTTTCAAGAATCTAGAAATTCTAGCATTGCACCTAATGACAGGAAAATTGCAAATGTTACTCTGCTATTTAAGAAGGGCGGCAGGCAGCAGAAAGGAAACTATAGACCTATTAGCCTGACATCAGTGGTTGGGAAATTGTTGGAATCAATTGTTAGGGATGAGATTACGGAGTACCTGGAGGCACATGACAAGATTGGCCAAAGCCAGCATGATTTCCTGAAAGGAAAATCCTGCCTGACAAACCTACTGCAGTTTTTTGAGGAAATTCCAAGCAGGGTAGGCAAAGGAGATGCAGTAGACGTGATGTACTTGGATTTTCAGAAGGCCTTTGAAAAGGTGCTGCACATGAGGGTGCTTAGCAAGATAACAGCCCATGGAATTACTGGGAAGTTTCTAGCATGGGTGGAGCATTGGCTGAACAACAGAATTCAGAGAGTGGGAATAAAAGGATCCTATTCTGGCTGGCTGCCAGTTACCAGTGGAGTTCCACAGGGGTTGATGTTGGGACCGCTGCTTTTTACAATGTATGCCAATGATTTGGACTATAGAATTAACGGATTTGTGACTAAATTTGCCGATTATACAAAGACAGGTAGAGGAGTGGGTAGTGTTGAGGAAAAAGAGAGCCTGCAGAGAGACTTTGATAGTTTAGGGAAATGGGCAAATAAGTGGCAAATGAAATACAATGTTGGAAAGCTTATGGTCATGTAACTTGGTCGAAGAAATAAACAGGCAGGATATTATTTAGATGGAGAGAGAATTCAAAATGCAGAGATGCAAAGGGACGTGGGAGTCCTTGTGCAGGATACCCTAAAGGTTAACCTCCAGGTAGAGTACACGGTGGTGAAGAAGGCGAATGCAATGTTGGCATTCATTTCTAGAGGAATAGATTATAGGAGCAGGGATGTGATGTTGAGGTTCTACAAGACATTCGTGAGACCTCACTTGGAGTATTGTGTGCAGTTTTGGGCTCCTTATTTTAGAAAGGATATACTGACATTGGAGAGGGTTCAGAGAAGATTTACAATAATGATTCCAGGAATGAAAGGGTTACCGTATGAGGAACTTCTGGCAACTTGTGGGCTGCATTCCCTGGAGTTCAGGAGGTTGACGGGGGATCTCATAAAAACATCCCGAATGTTAAAAGGCCTGAACAGATTAGATATGGCAAAGTTATTTCCCATGGTAGGGGAGTCCAGGACAAAAGGGCACGACTTCAGGATTGAAGGACATCCATTTAGAACAAATGTGCAGAGAAATTATTTTAGTCAGAGGGTGATAAATCTGTGGAATTTATTGTCACGAGCGGGTGTGGAGACCAAGTCATTGGGTGCATTTAAGGCAGAGGTAGATAGGCTCTTGATTAACCAAGGCATCAAGCGTATGGGGAGAAGGCAAAAGAATGGGGATGACTGGAAGAATTGGATCCAGTCCATGATTGAATGGGGGAGCAGACTCGATGGGTCGAATGGCCTACTTCTACTCTATATCTTATGGTCTTATGAGACCAAGTCTATCTAAATACTGGTCCATCGTGTCCCTCAGAATTTCCTCCAGTAACATACCTATGACTTCTGTCAGACTCACCGACCTGTCTTTGCTGCCCTTCTTAAATAATGGACCAGAGCAGAGTTTCACTGACTGACCATCCTCAACCAAGTTCATAACAGGCTTGCCCAGGTGAGATGAAAATTGACCAGAACGGATTTGCCCAGTTTTTTTTGTGGATATAGAGGAAAAAAATAGTTTTTCCATTTATCAAGCTGATGTCTGCATTACAGCTATACTTGAAAAGCCTGGGCGGAGCAGGGTTTGGGTACTAAGTAGTTCATTGTGAAGGGCACACAGTTAATGCGGCATATTGTGCATTGAGCTATATCTCAGTATCCAGAGGGATGGAACAAATTGGCTGAAAGGCTTCTGTGTAAGAGCAAACCTTTAAGTTCATCGAGATGGATCGTCCCTCTTTGCCTCCCAGTGAAGTTGGTGGCAAAGGATGAACTCGACCATTGCTGAGTAAATGATTATGGGGCGCCTCTTCCTTCGCCTGGGGATAGTTAATTCACAACCAGGTATAACATGATTCCATTTATATGTGAAATCATGTTATTGGTGTCCAGATGATTGCAGATAAAACTATTCACACCATTGCCATTTTCAATGAATTCAACACTACCCAGTAACTCATATCTTAATTAAATTACCAATCTTGACGCAGTTCCTTCTCTTCCACTTTGACTGTTATCACACATTAACTTTATGTACTGTAAGGCTTACATTTGTTTCCAATGTCACAAACAACACCAAAGCCACTATTCATTAAAGCAAGCACCGTGAAGGTGTCCAAATCTCCAAAGTTAGTTGAACCTCTCATCTCGATTCCAATGATGAAACTATCCATTATTCTCATTGCAGCATCTGCTACATTCTCTTCGAGCTGCGCCCTCTTGCATGTTTAAAATTCCATCCCTATCTATTATCCATTGATATTAATTGTAAAAGATATTAGAGAAGGATTCATTGACTTGCATACGCGGTAAACTGCAAATCCCCTCAGCATTTGCTTGGTCTGAAGCCAGTCCATCAATTGAAAGTTTAAATTGGCTGCCAGGCATTATTCTTTGTAGAAAGAGAAAAGGGAAATAAAAAGACAGTAGAGCAGATGCTGAACACTACTGTGCTCTGTGATTATACTGAAACAGGAGCACAGTTCACAGACATACCATGGATCTTAAGGATTTTCAGGACACCCAATGACCCTCTTGTCTGCAGAGTACAAGCCCACCACCTGGTCTTTTTACTTACTTTTATACTGCATGTCGATAAAATTAAGATGAAAGGGGTGGCAAGATTAGTACGATGTAGTGCAGGCTCCAACAAAGTTCTGGATATAGTAGAAAATGGGGTTCGACCAACTTGACAGCCAGGCTGAACTGGAAAGGTTGGGCTCTGGCCGAATTGAGGCAGAGGGGCCCAGGCCCGAGAGCACTCCCAATCAACTGAACGCAGTGTGTAGATGATTAGGCACCGGGCCTGGTTGAAAAGGTCAGTGTGTCGGGCCCGAGGCGAGGGACGGGCCAGCTCAGCTCACTGCTCCGCAATATTTACTCAGCTCTGCGCTGAGCTACAGGTCGGGCTCTTTTCCTGGACTTCAGTTCAGAACGCTACTTGCTTACGGCCATTGTTTGCATCATTCGATTTGTTTTTTTTTTCTTTTCTCTGCACATTCGGGTGTTCGGCAGTCATGTTTTAATGGGTTCTTTTCATGTTTCTTTATCTCATGGCACTTGTGAGGAGACAATTCTCAAGGTTTTATAATGTCCAAATTGATAATAAATGCACTTTGAACTTTGAAATCCCCTCTAATTCCCTCAAACACATAAGTAACCTGATAATATATCTGCTTAAAAAATGTTTTAAATTTATTTTATTGTTAGTAAAAATCACAAATTGCTGGTGAACCAGGATGGCTGAGGTGGAGGTGTGGAGTGAAGTGACAACGGCACTAAACGGCGACTCCTTTGCTTGCATCTTTGGAACAGCTCTATTTCCATCTTTAATATCTCTATTTTTCCCTTTCAGGGTTCTTTTGAAAACCTTGAACTGGAGTCACTCGCTGACTACCATTCTTTGCGGGAATAGGACCTGCTCTCAGGGTTTCACAACTGGCCATTGTTCGGCACGCAAGGGCTCGGCCTAAAGTTCAATGGGCCTTTGGAGGCCTGGGGTCTCAGGGTTCAGGAGACGGGTGGATTGGAGGTCGGTGTCACGGCAGGTGACCCGTGTATCGTCGGGGGAGTTGGAAGATCTATGGCTGTGTGCCCAGAGTCTCGAGATCTTTGGGCACAGCATTCGAAAGGAGCAACATAACAGACTTTAAACATCATAACCCAGCAAGTTGTTATGTCTCCCCTCTTGCTGTGAAACGGAGACACCTCTTCTCTCTTACTAGGGAGAGAGAGAGAGCCTGTGGAACGCCGAATGCCAGGTGAACAATGCAGTCTTTGGAGTGCTGCATGTCATGTCTTTACTGTTGCCTTGCTCACGCTTGAGTGCTTGGTGGCAGCGCCAGTGGAGGGAGGGAGGGGGCGGATTGTTGTTTACTGCCACTTACATGCAGGAGGGAGGGGAGCTGGGGGTGGGACTTCGGGGTTCTAACATTTAACTGTCATTCATTCTTTGGGGGCACTCCTCTGTTTTTGTGGATGGTTGCGAAGAAAAAGCATTTCAGAATGCATATTGTATACATTTCTCTGACATTAAATGTACCTTTGAAACCTTGAAGGAAGAGCCAAGAACCTGGCCCAATTGAGAACAGCAGGACCAAACAAAACTATGAACCAATTACTTGTGGTTCTGACTTAGCTGGTTAATTGTTAAATGCAAGATCTTTTTTCAAGAACAATTTGCTAATCAATGCAAAAGTTGTAACAACAGAATCTCAGTTAGTATTAAAACTGTCACTGCAGCATGGTCGTGGCTCTGGAGCTTTGACCAAACAGAAAGGTACAAGGGAGAAAAGCAGAAATTTTCAATTACTATTCATTCTGTTCATCAATTGTGGATCTCCGCCATTCTCTCAGGAGGATTGCTGCTGAATCCCACCTGACAGGCAATGAGGGAAATGGAAGAATTTGGCCTTACCGCAAAATCTTCTCTCCAGAAGTGCTTTTGCTGGAACTCCTCCGCCGCTGTTGCAAGTTTCTGTAAGCAGACAGACAAGGTATTTCATGAGCTTTCTCATTACGGAATGTATTTTATTCTTCTCTGCAGTTGTAATTTCACGTCTACGCACTTGTTACGTGCTTATGATGCTGCTTCAAGTCTTTCATTACACCTGTGCATACACGTCCTTGTACATATGACAAACTTGACTTCGACCTCTAAAACCAAAGGCTGGATATACCTTTTTTTTGTCACAATGGCCGCATGTACCACGTTTGCAAATAAACTTACTCCCGCAAACTGCATCATCAACACAAGTATTTTATGAGTGATATCAGCGGTTAAGTTGCCTCTGCAGAAGTCAGTAAAAGTGTAACTACCGTTAGCTTAACATTAATATTAATTGAGCACCTCGGCTCCATCCAAAGTAAGTGGGATTTCCTGGTGGTCAACCATTTCAAATCCTATTCCCAATCGCCTTTCCGACGTGTCGGTCCAAGGCCTCCTCTTCTGCCACGATGAGGCCACTCTCAGGGTGGAGGAGCAACATTTCATATCGGTAGCCTGGTAGTTAGCACAACGCTTTACACTATCGGCGACCCGGTTTCAATTCCCACTGCTGCCTGTAAGGAGTTTGCATGTTCTCCCCCTGACCGCCAGGGGTTTCATCTCAGTCCAAAGGCGTACAGGTTGGTAGGTTAATTGGTCATTATAAATTGCCCTGTGATTAGGCCAGGATTTGCAGGCTTGAAAGGAGGGAAGAGCGTATCACAATAAACAAGCAAACTTCCAGCTGGGTTGCCTCTGACCTGATGGCATGAATACCAATTTCTCCAACCTCCAGTATTTCCCCTCCCCATTCTTCTCTTCCCCACTCTAACCTCTTAACCCTTCACCTTACCTGCCTATCACATCCTCCTTCCCCTTCTCCCACGATCCACTCTTCTCTCTTATCAGATTGCTTCTTCTCCAACCCTTTGCCTTTTCCATTTAATAACTCCCAGCTGCTTACTTCATCCTTCTCCCCGTCCCACCTGGCTTTACCTATCACCTTCGAGCGTGTCCTCCTTCCCCTCCGCTTCCTATCTGGCCTCTTCCTCCTTCCTTTTGAGCACTGACGAAGAGTCTCGGCCCAAAATGATGACTGTTTATTCATTTCCATAGATGCTGCCTGACCTGCTGAGTTCCTCCAGCATTTTGTGTGTGTAGTTTTTACATGGAGCCTTCAGGCTAGATAGTAACACTGGGACAAAGGTCACCTTGAAAGGAGAAAAAGGTTTTGTCTGTCCTCTGGAGCTGTATGACCACCTTGTGCTTTTTCCCAGATTTCCACCACCTGCATACTCTGACTTTGAAGTGGAGTTGTGTGGAGGGCAGTCAAAATAATGGTAGAGAAGGAGAAGAGTTATTCTGCTGGAGAAATTGCAGCAAAATATAGAATAGCTTTTCATGGATTTAAGAGGTAATTTTGCTTCTATTAAAACATAACGTATGCCGACATTATTAAATTAACAAGAAGCTAACATCCTGGCAAAAAATCAGCACCTCCACTTAATAAACCTTCGAAAAAAGTCATAAATTTAGATCAGTACTGGTATCACTTTTATTACCAGTTCAGCTACTCAGCATTAAATTCAACAATTTTCAATAACTGGAATTCCAGAGAAATAAGGGAATGAGTTACTGTACCAGACTAAACAAGTACAGCACAGGAGAGAAAGACTTGCATTTTTATGCCCCTTATATATTTGAGGAGCATGCAACAAATCAATGTTCATACAGATTAATATTTAAATTATCAGTATTGGTCTGGCTGCAAATCTGTACGCAGCAAAAATTCCACGAACAATTAGGTGAATAACTCATCCGCCATTGATGGTTTTGGTTGCGAAAATAATGAAAAACTCTGAGGGATGCCTTGGGAGCTCTGGCATATGCCGGAGCAGGCACCGGGGGAATTCACTTTCAATCTGCAATTTCGAAGCTACCGCTTTCAATGCCACAATATAGAGCAACAAACTAATTTTACTGTTGGCGTGGAGAAAAGGAAATCTCCCTGTAGAAAGTTTGTACTTTCACCGCCATGAAATTTTCAATACTGCCACTGTCCGCAGACATAGTCCAGTACAAACAACAGAATTCTCCTCGGACAGTATTGCCACGTCATAAGATTGCATAAAAAAAACCCTTGCCAGTATTCAAAGTCAATTAATTCTCCTGATCTTCTGATCAGCTTTGAATCATCTGATTTATCTGGTCAATCATTCCACTTCAAGTTGTTTTACATCACAGTTTGACCAGCGTGCCCACCGATATATCAGTCAGTTTACTTCATCAGTTACCGACTCAGAGCACCAACAGATGTGATTACTATTCTACTTTTAGAACAATTTGTGGAAGAGGTTGACTTAAGAATCACGCAAGGAACAAATACATCTCAAAAGTAGATGTTAGCACTCAACTTTACTTTAGTACAATAAAAAATCTAGATATTCAAATCTAGTTTTCAACACAGATGGATAAAACCAGCAATACTGTACCAGAGTTTTCATACATAGATTTAATTTTCAAACAAAAGTAACACATGCTTTGTGTTTTGAAAAGTAATTAATGTCCCAACATTAAATGAATATTAGATAATTATGGAATCCACAGTAGTTCATTAGGGGCACCACGGTTAGCACAACACTATTGCAGCTTGGGGTGCATGGGAAGGGTAGCACCTCTCGATGGGGGGGGCTTGTCGCACTCCTTGAAGTGGTTCGTCATCTGTTGGTCCCCACCAACGCCCAGCTCTCACCTGTGGCTCCTCGTAGCTGTTTGCATACGACAGCAGCCACAACCCGGGCAACGGCTTCAACAGGCCGGCTAAACGGAGAGAGGAGAAATGGGCTAAAAATTCTATATCTGAATGCACGAAGTGTCGGAAATGAGGCGGATGAGCTTGAAGCCCAGGTGCGAATGGGTAACTATGATGTTGTTGGGATAACGGAGACATGGCTGCAGGGAGATCAGACCTGGGAAATGAATGTTCAAGGGTCTACATGCTATCGTAGGGACAGAAATGTGGGCAGAGGGGGTTGGGTGGCCCTGTTGGTGAGGAATGAGATTCAGTCCTTTGCAATGGGGGACATTGGGTCAGGAGAAGTAGAGTCTGTGTGGATAGAACTGAGGAACAGTAAGGGCAAAAGGACCCAAATGGGTGTTGTCTACAGGCCACCAAACAGTAGCATGGATATTGGGTGCAAGTTGAATAGGGAGTTAACATTGGCATGTGGCAAAGGTAATGTCGCAGTAGTTATGGGGGATTTCAACATGCAGGTGAACTGGGAGAATCAAGTTGGTGCTGGACCACAGGATAGTGAGTTTGTAGAGTGCCTACGGGATGCATTCTTGGAACAGCTTGTACGAGAGCCGACCAGGGTCGAGACTATTCTGGATTTAGTGTTATGTAATGATCAGGATTTGATAAGCGATCTTGCAGTAAAGGAGCCATTAGGAGGTAGTGATCATAATATGATAAGTTTTTATCTGCAATTTGAGAAGGATAAGGGCAGCTCGGAGGTGTCAGTGTTGCAGTTGAACAGGGGAAACTATGGAGCCATGAGGGAGGAGCTGGTCAAAGTTGACCGGACGGATATCCTAGCAGAAAAGACAGTGGGTCAGCAATGGCAGTTATTCTTGGGAATAATGCACAAGGTGCAAAATCAGTTCATCCCCCAGAGAAGGAAGAATTCAAAGGGGGGAAAGAGGCCACATTGGTTGACAAAGGAAGTCAGAGATTGCATAGCATTAAAAAAAAGGAAGTGTGACAGAGCTAAGGTGAGTGGGAGGACGGATGATTGGGAAGTTTTTAAGGAACAACAGAACTTAACTAAAAAGAGAATACGGGGAGAAAAAATCAGGTACAAACGCAAGCCAGCCAGGAATATAAAGGAAGATAGCAAAAGCTTTTTTAGGTATGTGAAGAGAAAGAAGATAGTTAAGAACAATGTTGGGCCATTGAAAAATGAATTGTGTGAAATTGTTATGGAAACAGAGAAATGGCAGAAGAATTTAATGAGTACTTTAGATATGTTTTCACTAAGGAAGACACAAGCAATCTCCCAGATGTATGGATGGGCCAAGGACATAGGGTAACAGAGGAAATGAAACAGATTGACATTAGGAAGGAAACGGTGATGCGAAGACTGATGGGACTGAAGGCTGACAAATCCCCAGGTCCAGATGGTCTGCATCCTAGGGTACTAAAGGAGGTGGCCCTGGAAATTGCGGATGCATTGGTAATCATTTTCCAATGTTCCTTAGATTCAGGATCAGTTCCTGAGGATTGGAGAATGGCTAATGTTATCCAACTTTTTAAGAAAGGAGGGAGGGAGAAAACAGAGAACTATCGACCTGTCAGCCTGACATCGGTGGTGGGGAAGATGCAAGAGTCCATTATTAAAGATGAAATAGTGGCATATCTAGATAGCAGTGATAGGATTGGGCTGAGCCAGCATGGATTTACCAAGGGTAAATCATGCTTGACTAATCTGTTGGAGTTTTTCGAGGATGTAACCAGGAAGTTAGACAGGGGAGATCCAGTGGATGTAGTGTACCTTGATTTTCAGAAGGCATTTGATAAGGTCCCACATAGGAGATTGGTGGGTAAAATCAAAGCTCAGGGCATCGGGGGGAAGACATTGACATGGATAGAAAACTGGTTGGCAGATAGAAAGCAAAGGGTAGCGGTGAATGGGTGTTTCTCGGAATGGCAGGTGGTGACTAGTGGGGTGCCACAGGGCTCGGTATTGGGACCACAGCTGTTTACAATTTACGTCAACGATTTGGATGAAGGCATTGAAAATCACATCAGCAAATTTGCTGATGATACTAAGCTGGGTGGCAGTGTGACATGTGATGAGGATGTTAGGAGAATTCAGGGTGACTTGGATAGGCTGGGTGAGTGGGCAGATACTTGGCAGATGATGTTTAATGTGAATAAGTGTGAGGTTATCCACTTTGGGAGTAAGAACAGGAAGGCAGATTATTATCTGAATGGTGTAGAGTTAGGTAAGGGAGAAATACAAAGAGATCTAGGAGTCCTTGTTTATCAGTCACTGAATGTGAATGAGCAAGTGCAGCAGACAGTGAAGAAGGCTAATGGAATGTTGGCCTTTATTACAAAGGGAATTGAGTACAAGGGCAAGGAAATCCTCTTGCATTTGTACAGAGCCCTGGTGAGACCACACCTGGAGTATTGTGTACTGTTTTGGTCTCCAGGGTTAAGGAAGGACGTCCTGGCTGTAGAGGAAGTGCAGCGTAGATTCACAAAGTTAATTCCTGGGATGTCTGGACTGTCTTACGCAGAGAGGTTAGACAGACTGGGCTTGTACACACTGGAATTAAGGAGATTGAGAGGGGATCTGATTGAAACATATAAGATTATTAAGGGATTGGACAAGATAGAGGCAGGAAATATGTTCCAGATGCTGGGAGAGTCCAGTACCAGAGGGCATGGTTTGAGAATAAGGGGTAGGTCATTTAGGACAGAATTAAGGAAAAACTTCTTCTCCCAGAGAGTTGTGGGGGTCTGGAATGCACTGCCTCGGAAGGCAGTGGAGGCCAATTCTCTGGATGCTTTCAAGAAGGAGCTAGATAGCTATCTTATGGATAGGGGAATCAAGGGATATGGGGACAAGGCAGGAACCGGGTTATTGATAGTAGTTGATCAGCCATGATCTCAAAATGGTGCTGCAGGCTCGAAGGGCTGAATGGTCTACTTCTGCACCTATTGTTTATTGTCTAAACCAGGTGAGGGTAGCCAGCGGGTCTGAAACCCTTGGTGAGATGGGAATTTGCTCATCCCAGCACGCGAACACTGCTTCGGTAGATCAGGCGGAGAAAACCGCAGGGGGTTCAACGGCTGAGAAGGCGGATATATATATATATTATATCTCAAATGTGTACATTCAGAGTTCAGAATATAATTCCAATGCCGTCTGTAAGAAATTTGTATGTCCTGCTTGTGACTGCGTAGGTTTCTTGTGGGAGCTCCAGTTCCCTCCCACATTCCAAAGATGTACCAGCTAGTCGGCTAATTGGTCGTTGTAAGTAGTCCGGTGATCAGGCCAGGGATAAATAGGTGGGTTGCTGAGCGGTGCAGCTGGTTGGGCCAAAAGGGCCCGTTCCTTGCTGAATCTCTAAATACAAACAAATAAAAAATAACTTTGCTGGTTTTGAAGTTCCTGCAGATCTACCATGGAGAACATTCTGCATTGCAGGCTGCACTGCCCACCGCCTGGTATGGAAGCTTCAAGACGCAGGACCAAAACAGGCTGCACTGGGTTGTAGACACGGCCAGCTCTATCACGGGCACAAGGCTACCCACCACCAAGGATGCCTTCAAAAGGCAGTGGCTCAAGAAAGTAGCATCCCTCACCACCCATGAGTGTTTGCTCTTTTCTCATTACTCCCCGCAGGGAGCCTGAAGACCCATTGCATTGACGTTTCTGAACCCATGAACAATACATCATCATTTATCCTTCAGATCAATTACTTTGATTACAAACTGTAGTCATTTTTTTTTCTCTTGCACTGTCCTGCTGCACAAAACAACATATTTCACACCATATGTCGGTGATAATAAACCTGATTCTGCATACTGGGCTTAAAAAAATTCCAGAGGGTTATTGCAAATCTCATTATTTTACAGGAGTACAGTTACCGATGTTCTGACGTAAATCCTGGACAAAATGTATTGCTCATTTCTAAAAGCATTGGCACAACGTAGAACAATACAGCACAGGGCAAGCCAGTCAGCCCTGGCGCTGTGCTGATCTTGATACCAGACTTCTCCTAAGTCTTCCTCGTGTATCATCCATCTCCTTCCCATCCCTTCTTGATGTGTCTAAAAGCCGCCTACTCCACCACACTGCACGATTCCACTACCGTCCCGGTAACCTATTCTACACACCTACTACCCTCTGCCTAAAAAACGTGCCCCTCACATCACTTTTAAACTTCTCCCCCCTCCCCCACCCTTCAACAGTAACAGTTCTAGTGTCTGAAGCTTCAACGCTGGGAAAAAGATTCTTACTGTCTACTTTATCTATGCGCCTCAGTTTTAAAAAGCACTATCAGGTCTCCCCCACCCCCCCCCCCCCCACCTAGCCTCTACTGTCTATTAATCGAACTGTTTTAGGTGGTGGTGGTGGGAAGTGCAGAGAGGAGGGAGGTATAGAGTTGACTTGTTCAAGTTCAATTATCATTCAGCCATATTGGAATAAAGGCAAACGAAACAGTGTTCTCCGTGGCCAACAGCACACAACGCACTGCACATAACACAAGTAGTGCAAATGGTTACATTTCAGAAAAACATGCAGTCACAAAGAAAATAAAAGAACATAGCCCAAGTCCCTGAGTGGGATGAATTGGAACTGATGGTAAGTCGGCCTGATCCAGCTTGTTCACCAACTGAGTGAACACTGGAGGACAGCACTGGGCAGACACCAGCGAGGAGCACAGATTGGAGGGGCCAGACCCAACCCAAGTACGAGTTTCAGCACAGGCTCACCCACACTTTTTTTTAATGCATTTTCTACAACACTACAAAAAAAACCCCCAAGAACGAAATAGGACATTAGTACAGTGCAAGATAAACATACAATGGTAATATAATACAGAATATAATAATTAAAAAGCACCCAAGAAGTCGTGTAAAGTTAGTATCCACCCCCACCCTGCAAGAAAAAAAAACTCCAGACCAACCAGAGCAAAAAGTAGGAAATATAAATCAGAACATTCAAACCCCCAAAACTGTAAATACAATTAAAAACAGAAGATAATAATGCCTACTACCAAAAAAAAGCTGAAAGCAAGGGACTGAAAAAGAAACATAATCAAAAGGAAAGTTATGAAAATACTCAATAAAAGGTCCCCAGACCTTACGAAACTTTATGTCCGAATTAAGAAATGAATCTTTTCAAGATCTAAACAGGACATAATATCGTTAAGCCATTGAGTGTGCGTGGGTGGGGCAACATCTCTCCATCTCAGAAGAATTAGACGTCAAGCCAGGAGAGAAGCAAAAGATAAAGTTCGACGTTTAGTCAAACTCAAACGTATATCTGTCTCACTCAAGAAACCAAAAAGAGCAATTAAAGGGTTAGGTTCTAAGTGGTGATTCAGAATACAGGATAAAGTTAAGAAAACATCCCTCCAAAATTTCTCTAGACTAGGACAGGTCCAGTACATATGAATGAGAGAAGCCTCGCCACTTCTGCGTTTATCACAAAGAGGACTAATATTAGGATAAAATCGAGATCATTTAGATTTGGACATATGAGCCCTATGAACAATCTTAAACTGTAAAAGACAGTGGCGAGCACAAAGAGAAGTTGAGTTAACCGACTTGAGAATCGAGTCCCAAACCTCATCAGATAAAGGGATATTTAAGTCATACTCCCAAGCCATTCTGATTTTATCCAAAGGGGATAAAAAGGATACTAACTTTTTTTTAAACAAAACAATAAAAGTTTATTTACATCACGAATACACAAGGTGCAAACATTCAGTATTTACAAGACAGTGACTCAACACTGTTTCAGTGTCTCCTTTCCTGAGTGACTGCAACAGTTGATCCCGCAGCCTTAGCTCAGTCCTCACCACAACCGAGGCATCACAGCTCCCACACCATCAGCCTCACCGATGAACCAGTGAACCAGACTTGCAGTATTCTACGTTTCCAATATCCAGCAGGGTCTTGCGATACAATAAAAACATCCCGAAAAGTGATTCGCACTACATGCCGTCCAATACAAGTCCAGGCGACAACACAACGACGGTATGCAATACGTCCAGCTCCATCACGATCGAGCGACTTCACTAATGGGATCGTCCTGTAGCACTTGATGTTCTTAATATCCAGCAGTGACTTGCAATCATAAAAAAGACATACCATAAGAACAAACACACTCTTTTCAAGACCTGGAGTGGCCGCTGCATCTGAGCACACCACCATTTTACCAGAGGAAAGATGCTGCTGATTGGTTAAAAATAAACAAAAATGTCACGCTGCTCACTCTCTCCTAAATTTCCCATTAGAGAGACAGCCTGAAGTACTGTTGATGGTGAATAAGTGTCACAGAGCTGGGTACAGAGGCAAAGACGCGTGAGCACAAGAATCTTCACCAGTTGCTCTCTGTAATTACTCAAAGCAAAACAATAAGTATGAATGTCAAGGTAAATGAGCACCAAATTCAGCAAAAAAAAAATTGCATACTATACCTTTACCTTTAATCAGCTCACTATTCCTCAAAGACTGTACTTTGTGTGTCAACATTTCAGACTGAAGTTCACAGAAAATCATTTCAGCAGTTCCGTTGTGAAAGACCCTCATTATTTTGAAAGGTTCAGCTAGCATTTGATAGCTAATGGATTCTGCTATTTGCTGGAGCAATTATCTTTGATGTTTTTAAGTTTGTTAACTAACTCTTGCTCCTATAAATGTATATGGGAAAAGTATCCTGCAGATGATCAAACCCTTGATAACACTAGCATATAGAGAAATCTTGGGGTCCAGGTCCACAGTGGCTATGCAAGTGGATAAGGTGGAGAAGAGGATGGCATCGTTGCCTTCTGTGGTTGGAGAATGTAGGGTAATGAAATCATATAAAACTTTAACCGGATCACACTTGTGCGTGCTTCTGGTTTCCTTGTTTTACAACGATAGTGGAGAGGATGCAGAAGTAACTTACCCAGACGCTCCTTGGATAAGAGGGGATGAGAGGCGAACAAAATTTTGTTCGCTCAATCAAATGGCAGAACCCATTGCTTCTGACTAATAGGCTTGATGTGTTTCAAAACCAAGTAGACAGTGCTCCATGGTAGGCTTCAGGCCCTGGAGCTTCGATCAATGAAACAGGATTCTGGGCAGGCTGGAGAGAGGCTGGCAACTGCAGTTCCACTGGTCCACTTGTTGGGGATGGCGATGGTTCCAGATGGTCTTTCTATATGCAGTGACATTGTACAAGTGCAATGGATGAGGAAGCTGGAAACCTGACAGCCTGTGGAAGCAATTCCCTCTATTCTGGCCCAGAAACAGTGCTCCAAAATATTTACCCTTGTTTCCTTACGACACAGCAGGAGTCCATTCATTCCATCAAGTCCATGACAACTGCCAAAGCTCTGTCGTCAATCCATTTTCCTGTTTCTTGAATTCACTCTTCACTTCCCTGATTCTCCAACCACCTATACACATCAAGGAGTAATTTACAATGGCCAAATGGTCAGGCAACCAATACATCTTTGGGATATGGGAGAAAACTCAAGCGGTAACAAGAAAAGTATGGAATCTCCACATGGAGTTGAGCTATGAAACAGCTGCACTACCCTCTCCTTAATGTTGTCCTTTCTGATTCTAGACTTCTCAAAGCTCAGCTGCAGTGAAATGGATTGGCTGTCTTTGCTTCTTTCTGCATCTCAGCAGATATCGGCTGTTTTCCAGACAAATTTGCTCCCTCATCATCCTTTCCATCAACTGTGTTGTTCACTGCATTAAGTTTCACCTGTATTTCAGCAAATACTATACAGACGTAACTATGAAAGCAAACTGTTGGCGCCATTGGCAAGCATTTTGTCCTGCTTCCAGCAAGATTTTTTTCTCTCAGTACCTACTCTTCTAACATCAACTCAGGAAGGTTTTGCATCAAAGTAAGTATAGTCATCCTTCAGCCAATTAAAGTAAAGCCAAGGTCATCCAGGGCTTACGTTAATTTGGGAACTAGGATTTATATCTGTCGTTCTGTTGGCTCAAAGACAAAACTTGCTCCAAGGAATAAAAATTGTGTTCAGTAATTTGTCTGAAGATCACAGAACCCATAGAATTTGCTTGTGAGGCAGCTTAAGATAAGAAAGTAACTAATGAAGCAACACCTTATATTCTGGGTAGCTTCCAACCTAATGGTCTGAATATTGATTTCTCAATCTGATGAACAAATCTACCCCTCCCTTCTATTCCCCCACTCTGACCTTTTATTTCTTCTCACCTGCTTATTACTTCCCCTGAGCCAAGGCAATGAAAAGAAACCTTCACTCTCTGCTTGTCATAAATGTCTCTTATTTATAGAGACTCTATTTTTCGCACCACACCATTACCAGCACAACAAGAGCCCACAGCCAGGCATTCACTAGCTATCAGTCACTTGCCTATTACTTCCCTTTCTCCATTATCCACTCTCTTCTACTATCATATTCCTACTTCTCCAACCTCTGACCTTTCCCACACACCAAGCTTCTCCAATCACCTTCCAGCTGGACTCTTCCCCTGCACCCCCCAACTGTTTAATTCAGGCAACTCCAGCCCCCAACTTTCCTCTCCATCCCAAAGAATAGTCTTGGCCCACGACGTTGACTGTCTACTCTTTTCCATGGACGCTGCCTCGCCCGCTGAGCTCCTCCAGCATTTTGCGTCTGTTGCAATGAAAGGATAGATTTTTGTTTTTACTCTGATTGTGGGTCAGAGTTTACTGTGAAAATCGTCTGCAGCATTTGAAAACATAATGTGAACAAATGCATTTATTTCCTGCAAGAAATTCAATGTAAACACCTACACAGTCTTCAAGCAGCAGTAATGGTAAAAGTATTCAAGATGCAGCTAATGACATGCATCATTGCCTCCTCAACAGGGAACATAACTCAGCCAAGTTCTTTTGGGTGATCTACTCAAAGAACACTCAACATCAAGATGTCCCTAAGAAAGAAGAGAAAATAAATTAGCTCCCTGCACTACAAGATGACCAGGCCTGTGCATCACACAAGATCTGCACTTGACATTTTTGGGCTGCACTATACTTAAATCTAATTTTGGAACTCATCTTTTGGGGAGTAATTACCAGGTCTAACTCCAATATATGAAACCTTGATTAAAGTTAGCCCACACTAAGTAATTTCAATAAAGATGTTAATGATCTAATTAGCATACTCATTTGGAAGAACAATTTTGCTCTAATGCTCCTGGCTGGCATTTCCAATCATGTTGTCCTCATCATTTTTGATCGCTATTGTTATTACAGTTCCTGCAAAATATATCAGCGGGAGCCCATGGGGGAAATTGAGCTGTGTCAGGATACTGCTGCATTCCTTCTTTAAACACTTTTCAAACCCAGCCTATGCCAAGACAATGAAAAAAGACCTTCACTCTCTGCTTGTCATAAATGTCTCTCATTGATAGAGACTCTATTTTTTGCACCACACCATTACCAGCACAACAATAGCCCACAGCCAGGCATTCACTAGCTATCAGTCAGAAAATACCATGAAACAGAGAGGGCTATTATATATGAATACATTTCGTGCCATAAGTAAAGCTGCTGTTCCGATGTTTTGTTGAGGTAGAGTTTGGTCACCATACTGAAACAAAGGTTGAATTTTTAATCTCAGAGCTTCATAGTATTATAGGACAAAATTTTACACAAAATATTCCATTTTCCACCATAAAATATTATCCAGAAAGACAGATACTCATTGTTCCCAGATGTAATGAATGATGTGAAGACCGTTCTCGTGGGAGGAATATAGTTTGACATTTGAATCAAAGCTTGGGACGGCACAAGGCTACACAAGCTGCATGGTGCAAGACAAATTCATCTGGGTTGCATGGCTGAATGGCAAAGAGCATAGATTTGCTCATGGTCAAGAAGGAATAATAGGGAACTAACTAAGAAAAGCAAGCACCCCAAGGACAGATTTTGCACTGAAAGCAATATGAATAGAAAAATTCCAGTGTAAAACATCCAGATTCAGAAATACAGACATACAAAATTGGAACTACGCCTTGCCCTTCCACATGCTCTGCTATTTCATTAGTTTCTGGATCCTCTGAGCTTGACCTCAGCTCCACTTTCCTGTCTGCAAGCCATAATCTTCATTTTCCCAAAAGGACCCAAAATCTCTCAACCTCAGACTAGAATATTTCCACCAATTCAGTTTCAACAAATATTTGGGAAAGACACTGGTAGGAGAAGATACCTCCACCTTCACATTATCTGGACAATGCTCTACTGTGAAACTACATTCACTAACTCCAGATTCTCATAGACAAGAAAACACTATAAACATCGACAATATCCAGCTCCCTACAACATCAGATATCCTTGAAAATATCAGCCTTTTTTGCTCATTGACTTAGCTCATCTATAGCCCCTCGCAGATTTTGTAGGCTTATCATAAATTGCCTTCCCCGCTTTGATCAACAAATAGTCTACAAAACAGCCTATTCATGGTTCAACCAAAAAATCATGAATAACAAAACAATGAATTTTTAAGGTCAAATCTTATGTAAATAGTCCCATTTCAGTTTTGATAAACAAATGTATTTTGGAATTCAAATTCCACCTGATGCTCTCCACCATGAAATTCTTCCTAGGCCAACTCCCAAGGAGAACTAAGACATGAAAAGAGTCTTAGAATACAAGTACATGCAGTAGACCAGAGGGAGATGAGGACTGGAGCAAATGCATTCTTTTTTTGATCATTTGTGCTTGAGTTAAAGAATCAACAAGAATTCATCAATAATAGATTTTGAACTAGATGCACATTTCTCCAATGTTAATGACACCTTCCATATAGGCAATTCATCAAGACAACATTAAATAACCTTACATCCAATTTCCTTTTAACTTTATAGATTGTCCTAAATACAGTGGATTCCACTTAATTGGGACCAGTACTTTTGGCCCAAACTGCAGATAATGGACTGCCTTCAAACAATGCTTTTGCCAATTTCATCCTCCAAATCTTCATTTTCATTGTAACATTCAGATGATTGCTGATATCTTCATATTATTCATAGTTCCAAACTTGAAGTAGTGAAATCATTTCATTTTCACTCCCAGCCATTGCTGGCATCTTCAATGGAGACAGCTTGAAAATGCAGTGAGGAAAACTGCTTATTCCTCACCAGCCATCAGTTACAAATATCATTGGTTTTTCTTTATAAACACAAACACATGCAACTGACACTATTTAAAAGCTATTTGACTTAAGCACCATCTAATGGCCATACGTTGCACACATGTACAACTGTTCTGTGGGGGCGGGGGTGTAGCTTATTCTGACTGTCTAAAGTCACTTCTGTCGTGAATGGTTAGTTTAGACACTATGGCTGTTTTCCCCATTAATTAGCTGTCTGGGGTCCACCATCAAATAACCTGGGTATACAGAGAGCAGACATGGGAGGTTTGCTCTCTTTCTTCCTTTGTTTAAGGCAAGCGGTGCACATGACTATTGGGAAGGTATGCTCTGCACATGCTTTTAGATAAGTATTTTTGTTGAATATTCAGCCTTGCAGTCTCTGTAACTTGGGAACGTGAATGTACGGTTGAATATTTACTGCTTGTAAACAAATAATTAATATACAGTACTTATTCACAGTCAGTGCTTTCTGTCTCATTTGCCAGACCCACGAACCTGATTCAACATTACACCAACATCACTAGAAACTTATTAGCAACAGATTCCTGTCCCAATTAAGCCTCATAGTGTCCCAAATGAACCAAGGAAATCCTGGCAACTTTTTCCAATTGTTTTGTTCTTTAAGTGTTGTACTAAATAAGCAGCTACCCTAATTAACTGATGGCCCAATTAACCGGAATCCACTGTATCATCAAGGCACTGTCAACGTTTCGGGCCGAGACCCTTCATCAGGACTAACTGAAAGAAAGTTAGCCCTGACGAAGGGTCTCGGCCTGAAACGGCGACAGTGCTTCTTCCTATAGATGCTGCCTGGCCTGCCGTGTTCCACTAGCATTTTGTGTGTGTTGCTTGAATTTCCAGCATCTGCAGATTTCCTCTTGTATCATCAAGGCTTCCTTTACAATAGTTCAGGTTTCTTGCTTTGTGTGATTAAAAGTCTAAGGAAATGTACAACTGAGAAGTCATTAGATTTAATTCAGTCATCAAGTTAGTGTTTGAAAATTACCAGGGCCCTCGTAGGCCTTGCCAGCCTTGCGTTGCATTAAACACCCGTTACTTGAAAAGAAGATTGTCTCTTTTATATGACAATGTTTTTACAGATGAATTGGAAGCCACTAATGGGGGAACAGAGTGTGGTGGGGAGCATTAGTGGGTAGCCTTCTGCTTACTTTCAGGTCCAGTTTAGCCTGGAAACTGTGGCTAAAGACTTGGAGGCAAGCACTCAATTCACCAGTTACAGTAGACCAGCAGATGTCAAGCAGTAAGCTCTACTTGTTGTGAGTATCAAAGAACACCTGGGATTGAGCACCATGGAACACCCTAGGAATGACCAAGTTTCTCATTGGCACATGGTGCAATTTCAGAGTTCTTCAAGCAGTAATGGGTTCAACGGGCAAATTTAGCAATTCGTGACTTACTTTCCTCTCAGAGTTTGCTCTAACAGGCACGTGATCTTGAGGGACTCCCACACAAGCTACGGCAGACTGTTTATTTTAGGGTGGTAAATGAGGAAATACGTCTAGTTTTTCAACCTAAGTGGAAATTGTTTATACTCTCAGATTAAAGTGTGACTGGCTAGAATTTGAAAAGAATTCTTAACTTCCACATATTTTCCTGGAAGACCTTTGAAATTTAGTTGTCGTGGTTTTGTGTAGGTCTTGTAGCTTTAGTATTTGGTTTGTTGGGTGGTAGAGATGGTCTCCGGACTTGGTGTGTCTGGGTAGTCATGTTTTGTCTGGTGAATTTGGAGCTCCTTTCCAGGGACGCGCTAAAATGGTAGCGTGATATTAATACACAGCAGCCTCTCCGAACTCTGGATTTGGGGATTGCCAAACGTTATGTGGATTTTCTGGTGTAGTCTGCTTTGCTGTGTGCTTTTGTGATATCATTCTGGAGGAACATTGTTTCATTTTTTAACTACATTGCATTTGTGGTTTCTGAATGACAATAAACCAAAATTCAATTCAATTCATAATTTAGGAACAGATAACTGATAGATCCTATTTCTAATGTTTGTTTCCCTCTTTCATTTGGTTAATCCAATTTTACCTTCTTAGATAGCACCAGAGGATCAAGGATGACTTGTTTTATTCCATTTTTCTAGGTTGAGGTGACTGATGAGGCCAATGCGGGAACCATAGATGAAGCTGGGAGATGACTGAGTGAGTAATGGGTCATTTGTGAGGTGCAGCACTCCTTTCACAGTTTCTGTGTGCTCCTGATGTACTCCAGGTTCTCAATTATCACCCCACATACCCCTCTTCTACTCTGAGCAGCTTTAAGTGAGAGATTCCCAGGAGTCGGTGGGGAAACTGCAGTTTTTCGCACATGCCTTCTGAACATTTAGAATCTTTTCCTCAGCCTTCCATAACAGAGCTCAATATAAAGAGACGGCTTTGGGAATGTGGAGTGGGATATGGAATTGTGAGGGACAATATGCTGGGAACACTGGCTTAGGACACAATATGATGTTCATTTCTTTTTCCCTTCTAATGAAGTTGTATTGGTAACATTTTCCCAGTAGCTAAGAATACCTCCGGCAGGCCTCATCCTTTTTGCCAGTTGTCCAAAGCTTTGCATGCACATTAAAGGCAATGGTGAACTTCTCATCAATGTCTGCCTTCGTCATGAAGTGGCTCAGTAAAAAGACATCTGCTAAGTATAAACACTGCAATCCATTTAGCTAATTGCTGCCTCACTCAGACACACTCCTCCTCAGCTCCCTTCACAGTGGTGACCTTATGTTTGCTGCACTATTAATGACAAGGCTGCTGGTTGTGATTCCTAAGGGACAGAACTGGCAGCTACATCCCATGTCTTAAATGAGCCATTGACCACTGACATCTGGAAGTTGTGGCATCAGCACAATTTTCATATTTAAATATCTGTCCCCACCAGCAATTAGTATAAACAAGTTACAATACGGTACGTCTTAAATATCCTTACACATTACACACTGACCAGAATCAGAATAAGGTTTATTATCACTGGAATGTGACGTAAAATTTGTTAACTTAGCAATAGCAGTTCAATGCAATACATAATCTAGCAGAGACAGAATAATAATAATAATAATAATAATAATAATAATAAATAAACAAGTAAATCAGTTACCTATATTGAATAGATTTTTTTTTAAGTGCAAAAACATAAATATTGTACATTGAAAAAAAAGTGAGGTAGTGTCCAAGGGTTCAATGTCCATTTAGGAATCAGATGGCGGAGGGGAAGAAGCTGTTCCTGAATCACTGAGTGTGTGCCTTCAGGCTTCTGTACCTCCTGCCTGATGGTAACAGTGAGGAAAGGGCATGCCCTGGGTGCTGAGGGTCCTTAATAATGGATGCCACCTTTCTGAGACAGCGCTCCCTGAAGATGTCCTGGGTACTTTGTAGGCTAGTACCCAAGATGGAGCTGACTAGGTTTACAACTTTCTGCAGCTTCTTTCAGTCCTGTGTAGTAACCCCTCCACACCAGAGAGCGATGCAGCCTGTCAGAATGCTCTCCACGGTAAAATTATAGAATTTTTTGAGTGTATTTGTTGACATGCCAAATTTTTTCAAACTCCTAATAAAGTATAGCTGCTGTCTTGCCTTCTTTATAACTACATCGATATGTTGGAACCAGGTTAGATCCTCAGAGGTTTCAACATCCAGGAACTTGAAGCTGCTCACTCTCTCCACTTCTGATCCCTTATGAGGATTGGTATGTGTTCATTCATCTTGCCCTTCCTGAAGTCTACAATCAGTTCTTTCATCTTACTGATGTTGAGTGTCAGGTTGTTGCTGCAGCATCATTCCACTAGCTGGCATATCTCACTCCTGAATGCCCTCTCCTCACCACCTGAGATTCTACCAACAATGGCTGTATCATCAGCAAATTTATAGATAGCATTTGAGCTATGCCTAGCCACACAGTCATGGGAATAGAGAGAGTAGAGCAGTGGGGTAAACGCACACCCGAGTTGCACCAGTGTTGATTATACGCGAGGAGGATATGGTATCACCAATCCATACAGACTTTGTTCTTCCATTTAGGAAGTCGAAGATCCAATTGCAGAGGGAGGTACAGACACCCAGATTCTGCAACTTCTCAATCAGTATTGTGGCAATGATGGTATTAAATGCTGAGCTATAGTCGATTAACAGCATCCTGACGTAGGTGTTTGTGTTGTCCAGGTGATCTAAAGCCGTGTGGAGAGCCATTGAGATTGCATCTGCCATTGACATATTGTGGTGATAGGCAAATTGCAATGGGTCCAGGTCCTTGCTGAGGCAGTTCAGTCTAGTCATTACCAACCTCTCAAAGCATTTCATCACTATCGATGTGAGTGCTACTAGGAGATAGTCATTAAGGCAGCCCACATTATTCGTCTTAGGCACTGATATAATTGTTGCCTTTTTGAAGCAAGTGGGAACTTCCGCCCATAGCAGTGAGAGGCTGAAAATATCCTTGAACACTCCCGCTAGTTGGTTGGCACAGGTTTACAGAGCATTACCAGTTACTCCATTGGGACCTTCTGCCTTGTGAGGGTTCACTCTCTTTAGAAACAGCCTAACATCGGCCTCTGAAAGGGAGATCACAGGGTTTTCAGGTGCAGCAGGGATCTTCACAGCTGTCGTTGTGTTCTCCATTTCAAAGCGTGCATAGAGGGCATTGAGTTCATCTGGTAGTGAAGCATCGCTGCCATTCATATCATTGCGTTTCGCTTTGTAGGAAGTAGTGTCTTGCAGACCCTGCCAGAATTGCTGTACATCTGATATCACCTCCAACCTCGTTTGAAATTGCCTCTTCACCCTTGAAATAGCCCTCCACAAATCTTACCTGGTTTTCTGGTACAGACCTGGGTTGCCAGACTTGAATGCCACATACCTAGCCTTCAGCAGATGACGTACCTCCTGGTTCATCCATGGGAATGTGCAGTAAGTCTTTGTAGGCACACACTCATCCACACAGGTTTTAGTGAAGACAATAACAATTGCAACATACTCATCCAGAATCAAAGATGAATCCATAAATACAATCCAGTCCACAGATTCAAAGCAGTCCTGCAGGTGCTCCTGTTGCCCCTAGTTTGTTATTGTCAATGTTTCATAGATTTCATATAATTAGGGCACTGTGCAGAACATCACTAGCCCAGAAAGAAACTGATGAAAGACAAAAATGAGGGTGCTATGTTGTACTGCAAACATATTCTATTCTGCTTCCAAAATTCCATTTCATTGATTTCAGAGAGCAGCCATAACATTTCAAGATAGCCCTCCTAGTCAAGAGGATATTTCCAAAAACCCGTATTTAAATTCTTAGCCAAGTTTCATTTTGGTGTCATACCTATTGCTTGACATCTCAATTTAGAACTACTTACAAGTTGAATGATAAGATTTAGTGCCAAGACTCTTTTCAGTTTGCGATCATAGGATGTTACTCAGCTAGTCCAAGAGCTGGGTTTTACCGCCAGATGCAGAGTTTTGCACTTTGGAGGTTTTGATTCTCTTTAACACCCCTACATAAGCACACTAAAAAAAAATTATACTAGAAGGTTTACATATTTAAAGACCTCTGAATTCAGACTATAAAAGTACCATCATTCTTTGCTCATTATTTAACAGAAGGTGCTTTAAAAAGCAGGAATATCAGTCTCTCTTAGTTCATTGCACATGTTACTCCCACATCAAATATGACTGGTGCCTAACGGCCCTTTGAAATAGCCTTAGAATTACATGGTTGTGTTAAGTCATTACAGCCACTTAAAAAACACATCCAGCATTACCCGTTTAGCCATTATGGGCACACATGGTAAACTGTGCACCACAGAATATTCGTCACCATCCTTAATTATTGCAGCAACATCAACATCCACTTGTATTGATTTATGCTGCCGAGGTAACAAAGTGCATCGAGCTCTTCTCCTTGATTAATAATACTCGACAAATATCCATTCACTGTGCAGTACTCTCTGTATGTTTAAACTCCCACGGCAGAATTTTTAACACCTCCTGGAACCTGTCAAAGGATACTAAATTTTTCATTAACTTTCATTTTTAGGAAATAGATCCATTCAGTGGCTCCTCAAAGACAGAATTTTTTAAATTGTAATGGGTCGTCAATCACTTTAAAGGGTTATACAGCAATAGATTATTTTTATTTATCATTAAAAGCAGGAGATAAGATTCACTAATGAATCCACTGGAAGTATTAAATTGGATTTAGTGTTAGTCACGCGATAGGAATAACGCTTCAATTATTAATTTCTAACTTAATGATACAAAATACACTTCAAATTATTTTTGGCTGACTGATTAAATCCCATTAAAAAATTGCAATGAAATTACAATTTAGATAGCAAGCATATTAATTCTTGTTAGAATTCTATGATTTGGTCTCTCCAAATTACACTGCAGGATGAATAGCAGAAGAATATTCAGATACGAAGGGAGTTAAAATTGGATATTCTCCAAAAATGGAAATAGACCATAAGACCATAAGAAATGGGGCTCTGGATGCAGGACTATAACTTATGCCCACTATCTCCGACAGAGGCCACAGACCGGGTCAGCATCTCCTGCTTTCTCCAGAAATTTCAGGGTCCAGCCAGCACTATCCATACTGCTCGCTATAGTCTCAGCGGGAAGCCCAGTTTTATGAGTGGAAGGCACAAGCTACAGCCAGGCTGCATTATTTAAAGCCAGACCTCACCACTGAAAAGAGAAGTACTTGGTTATTGCAACAGCTAGCCAGCAGAGGACCGACTTAACCGTGACATCTTAAATCTGGAAAAGCTGCTGCTTCCCTTCACTGCAGCGAGGATACCCAACAGCAGAGCAGAATCACGTAAGGCAGCATTTCCAACTCTCCTGCCCTCATCTCCGTTCCCCTTCAACTCTATCCATAATCCCTTCCACAGATGGAGGCTACAGTCACCTCTTTCATTCACTATTACATCAGCGTGTGGTGAACCTCTGGCATTCTCTGACCTGATGGATGGTAGAAGCTGGATCATTAGACATATTTAAAATGGCAGTAGATAAATATTTATTAGACAAATAGAGGGGAATGGCAAAATGGCACAGAAGAGGGGTTGAAGCCAGTATGGATTATATTAGTTTGGGGGTGAAGAAGAGGCTTGAACAAGTCCTGCTCCTGTTTTAGTCTCGATTTTGTTTCCCTTCAGGTGGCTACTATCTACAAGCAACCTAAGGGAATGTAACACACTCAACCCCCAGCAACAGGCACAAGCAAACTTCCCTGTGTACTCGCAGACTAAAAATACCTCCAGTCCAGGCAAAAAGTTCAAAGTGCAACTATTATCGAAGTACATATATTATACAACCCGGAAAGGCAGTCACAAAACAAAGAACCCCAAAAGAGCCTATTAAAAAAATTGTCTAGTGTGCAGAGAGAAAAAGTAAGCAAATAGCATTCAGAACAAGAGTGAGCCCACAGACGCGGAGCCTGGAGCAGGCCATACCCTCAGCCACAGTTCACTGCAGAGTTGAGTAAATGTCGGGGAGTAGCAAGCAGGCCCTGCCTGACTCTTGCCTCTTGTCCAAACACCCTGTCTCAGTCTCCTGAGAAAGTGTAGACCCCACTGTGCCTTCTCGACCAGTGAGGAGGTGTTGTGGGTCCAGGTTAGATCATCTGTTATGTGCACATCAAGGAACTTGGTGCTCTTCTCTCTCGCCACCATAGAGCCTTTGATGGGCAATGGAGAGTGGCTTGCTGAAGTCCGCAATAAACTCTTCTGTCTGGTCTACTTTGAATCTCAGGTTGTCGTTCTCGCATTGTTCGTCAAGCTTTTCTGCCTCCTCTCTGCCTGCTGATTTACCATTGCTGCTGATGAGGCCGACCCACTGGGGTATCTTCGGCAAACCTGATGATGCGGTTTAGCCTAAATTCGGCACTGCAGTCGTGAGTCAGCAGTGTGAAAAGCAGCGCACTGCCCACACAACCCTGGGGCTTACCAATGTTCAGTGTGATGGAACTTGAGATGTTGCTAAAACAGAACTTCACCATGCTCCACTCCCAGTTGAGCACAACACCTTTTACACACACTTTGAAAGGGAGAATAAATCTTCAGAGAATTCCTGCAGCACCAGGTGACCCAGTGCTCTCTGTCTCAGAACGTCCTTCAAGAGGGTGAGTGAACCCTTGTAAGGCAACAGACCCCGATGGTGTACCCAGTAGGGCTCTGAACACCTGTGCCAAGCTACTGGCAGGTGTGTTCAAAGACATTTTTAATCATTCATTACTACTGTCAGAAATTCTCACCTGCTTCAAAAAGGCAACAATCATACCAGTGCTCAAGAAGAGCAGGGTGAGCTGCCTTAATGACTACCGTCCAGAAGCACTCACACTTATGTGATTAACTGCTTTGAGAGGTTGGTTATGACTAGAATTGACTCCTGCCTAAGCAAGGATCTGAACCCGCTGCACTTTGCCTATCGCCACAATATGTCTACTGCAGACATGATTTCATTGGCTCTTCATGTGGCCTTGGATCACCTGGATGATACTAAAACTTAGGTTAGGCTGCTGTTCATTAATTACAGCTCAGCGTTTAGCACAATCATTCCGACAGTTCTGAAAAAAAGCACCAAAACCTGGACGTCCGTACCTTCCTCTACAACTGGATCCTAGACTTCTTCACCAGAAGACACCAGAACATTGGAAATAACACCTCCACATCGCTGATAGTCAACAGTGGCCCACCTCACTCGGCCCACTGCTCTAGTCTCTCTACACTCATGACTGTGTGGCTAGGCGCAGCTTAAGTGCTATTTATGATTTCAGGTGGCGATGAGAAGGCAAGGTAGATCAGCTGTTTGAGTGGTTTTGCAGCAACAACCTTGCACTCAATGCCAGTAAGACCAAAAGAATTGATGGTGGACTTCAGAAATGTTAAGACGAGGGCACACAAACCAATCCTTATTGAGGGATCAGTAGTGGAGAGGGTAAGCAAATTCAAGTTCCTGAGTGCCAACATCTCCGAGGATCTATCCTGGCCCAGCACATCAATGTAATTGCAAAGATGGCATGATAGCGGCTATATTCCTTTAGAAGTTTGAGGAGATTTAGTATCTTACCAAAGACACTCGCAAGTTTCTCCAGATATATCATGGACAGCATTCCAACTGGGTGCTTCACCATCTGGTACTGGGGGGGGGGGGCTAGACACCCAGGATCAAAATAAGCTGCAAGAAGTTGTTAACTCTATCAGCTCCATCATGGGAACTAGCTCCCCAGCATCCACGACATCTTCGAGGAGCGGTGCCTCAAAAAGGCGGCATCTATCATAAGGGATATCTATCTTGGTGTCCTAAATGGTGAAGGGTTATGCTTGTGAAGGAGCTGGCTGAGTTTACAACCCACTGCAGCCTCGTGCTGTCCTGTGCAATGGAGCCTCCATAACAGGCTGTTAATCTACAGAAATTTACAAGAGATTTTGGTGACATACTATATCCCCAGAATCTCCTACTGAATAGAACGACTGGAAGGAGATGCATTTCACCTAGATATCCTTCCTAAAGCATTTGTTGGGGTGAATTTATCCCTCTTGCTGAGCACGGCTACTCACTTACTAATATCCGCATCAAACATAGTACCTCGCACAGCAAACATACATTCAAATTCTTCACTGCCTTGGAAGCAGTCTGGAAACCATCACATTTGAATAGCTAATACCAAAATCTTTACGAATAATTTTCTTCAGTTAAAAACACACCAAAACCACAGCAATAAAATTGAAGGGGAGCAATTGGCCTTGAATTATCCCCACCCTCGGCTGTAAACTATTGCAGAGCAGGGCTGGATTCATGAATATTGTATTCCCTGTCAGTCAATGCAGAATTTCACAAAATAATCAACAAATCAGCAGCAATTCCAAGAAAGAAATGCAAAAAAAAACATTGATTTCTGTACAGTGCAGGTATGTGCCACACAAAGAGTTCTTTCACATTCACTTAACAGCATCATATTTCATTGTTTCTGAGTTATATAAGTAGCAAACCCTCACAAAGGACAAGTAACGGGGGATTTAAATTCAAATGCCTGTATTTATTATTTCACCTTTCTTTCACAGCTAAAAGGTGTTTAATCAGTGCCAGAACATACATCCTGCTATCAGATAAATTAATCAACACTTTTGTCATGCAGAGAACCGCTGAGGCCTTCAATAATTCAGAGGTACACCCTGTGCTTTCTTCCTCCAGTGCACCTTCTGAATTCCTGATCAGACGTCAGCAGTCAGCACTAGACCAGAGCTGGACTCAACTTTTTCAGTAATTGGACAGTTCAAAACAAGGATGGTTAAATACAGAGTCCTATTTCATTTAAGGCAAAGCTACACACGTCTCCTGTGAGGAAGCACCTTTAGTGACCAGCTCTGCAATAGCGTGCTTTGGTTGTCCCACTGCTCATTAGAGCCAAGACTGGTCAGTCTGATCAAAAGGAGGAAGAAATACATTGCAGAATTTCAGCTGTTACCAAAATCATATCAGGACTTCAAAAAGGAATAAGATGAACAGGCTGATCAAATGACGTGTAGTCTCATATATTTCCAACCTTGATAGCTCAGTGACAAACAAGCTTCTTTGTTTTACCTTCTGATTAGTGTTTTGCCTCCTATTTTCCCTGCCACATACAGTAGCTCTGCCATTTTTTCTTGCTTTATGCGCTGATTTAGTACGATTCAAATGTCACAATTGAATTTTTTATGTCTTATTCCATTTATCCACACGACTTCTAAGTCATTGCCTTAACTCAGGGTTCAATAAAGTGATCAGGCAACTCTGTGATCAGACAATACGTGTCCAAGCTTCAGAATCTAATGTCGCTTGGTCGCAGGTGGCGTGATTCGATTGAAAAGATATTTTCTTTGTCAGGCAAATCAGAGCAGCAGTTTGATTGATTGGCAAGACCCTGCACAAAATAAGCCTCAGCATTTCCAGCTGAAGTTAAGAAATGTTTACAATCAACTTCAGTGGCCCCCAGCTTGAAATCAGCTTTCCCATTTTCCCATTAATAAGGAGTTGTTGGGTTGCAATAAATCCATTGTCACTCAACCTCTCAACATTACGAATGAATGAGAAATTGCCAAATTATCCTCTCAATCCCAATTAATATTTTCCAAAGTTTATTAATTTTGTATGCATAGCTGACAGACCCTTTTACTAAGAAGCAATCTCAGTTTCTCTGAGCAGGTGGATTATCTTTGCCATGCATCCTCACTCATTCTCCTTCTGGAGATAAAATGCAGATCTCTGAGCCCAGAACCGTAAGATCCACAAATCTGCTGCTTTTTGTAGAATCATTACTACGTCTCAGTATTCTGTGTGCAGTGAGCGCGTTCAGCTCTAATCCAAGCAATCTGCACTTCTACAGCAAGAGCTATTATAGGGATCAATCAAACAGAAATCGGATGCTGAGGACCGTAAGAAAATATTATGTCCGATGACACAAAAGTCTAGTCAAAGAGGAACGTTTGAAGGGATGTGTCAAGGAGGAAAGGCAAATGTAAAACAAAAACCCTCAGGGAGTCAAAGTGACCGAAGGACAAGTTAATAAATAATAATTAATTGAACCTGCTCTGCCATTCAATATGATCAGGCCGGAACTTGTACCTTACTGCTGAGAAATGTATACATCAGCAAAATAAAATTCATAATTACACAGACCCATCCAGCAAACTGCTTTTAACTGGGTGGAAAAGCCTTTCCCACTATTGAGCACATCTCCAAGGAGCACAGAAACATAGAAAACCTGCAGCAGAACACAGGCCCTTCGGCCCACAATGCTGTGCCAAACATGTCCTTAACCCGGAAATTACCTAGGGTTACCCATCGCCCTCTATTTTCCTGAGCTGCACGTACCTGTCCAGGAGTCTCTTAAAAAACCCTATCATATCCGCCTCCACCACCATCGCCAGCAACCCACTCCACGCACTCACCACTCTCTACGTAAAAAACTTACCCGACAGCTCCTCTGTACCTGCTTCCAAGCACCTAAAAACTATGCCCTCTCGTGCTAGGCATTTCAGCCCTTGGAAAAAGCTTCTATCTACATGATCGATGCCTCTCATCATCTTATACACCTCTATCAGGTCACCTCTCATCCTCCGTCACTCCAAGGAGAAAAGGCCGAGTTCACTCAAACTGTTTTCATAAGGCATGCTCCCCAATCCAGGTAACATCCTTGTAAATCTCCTCTGCACCCTTTCTATAATTTCCACATCCTTCCTGTAGTGAGGTGACCAGAACTGAGCACAGTACTTCAAGTGGGGTCTGACCTGGGTCCTATATAGCTGCAATATTACCTCTCAGCTCCTAAACACAATCCCATGATTGTTGAAGGCCCATGCACCATTTGCCTTCTTAACCACAGAGTCAACCTGCACAGCAGCTTTGAGTGTCCTATGGACTCAGACCCCAAGATCCCTCTGATTCTGCACACTGCCAAGAGTCTTACCATTAACACTATATTCTGCCATCATATTTGACCTACCAAAATGAACCACCTCACACTTATCTGGGTTGAACTCCATCTTCTACTTCTCAGCCCAATTTTGCATCCCATCAATGTCCCGCTGTAACCTCTGACAGTCCTCCACACTATCCACAATATTCCCAACCTTTGTGTCATCAGCAAATTTACTAATCCATCCCTCCACTTCCTCATCCAAGTCATTTATAAAAATCACCAAGTGTAGGGGTCCCAGAACAGATCCCTAAGGCGCACCACTGGTCACTGACCTCCGTGCAGATTATGGACCCGTCTACAAACACTCTTTGCCTTCTGTGAGCAAGCCATTTCTGGATCCACAAAGCAATGTCCCCTTGGATCCCATGCCTCCCTACTTTCTCAATAAGCCTTCGATAGGGTACCTTATCAAATGCGTTGCTGAAATCCATATACACTACATCCACTGCTCTTCCTTCATCAATGTATTTAGTCACACCTCAAAAAAACTCAGTCAGGCTTGTAAAACGTAACCTGCCTTTCACAAAGCCATGCTGACTATCCCTAATCATATTATGCCTCTCCAATGTTCATAAATCCTGCCTCTCAGGATCTTCTCCATCAACTTACCAACCACTGAAATAAGACTCACTGGTCTATAATTTCCTGGTCTATCTCTACTCCCTTTCTTGAATAAGGGAACATCCGCAACCCTCCAATCCTCCGGTACCTCTCCCATCCCCGTTGATGATGCAAAGATCATCGCCAGAGGCTCAGCAATCTCCTCCCTCACCTCCCACAGTAGCCTGGGGTACATCTCGTCTGGTCCTGGTGACTTATCGAGCTTGATGCCTTCCCAAAAGCTCCAGCACATCCTCTTTTGTAATATCTACATGCTCAAGCTTTTCAGTCCACTGTAAATCATCCCTACAATCGCCAAGATCATTTTCCGTAGTGAATACTGAAGAAAAGTGCCTCAAGGAACATAATCTATCATCAAGGATTCTCAGCATCCAGGCCATGCTCTGTTTTCATTGTTGCCAACAGGAAGAAGTGCAGGAGCCTTTGGTCCCATACCACCAGTTTCAGCAACCATTATTACCCCCCAACCATCAGGCTCCTGAACTAGCATGGATAACTTCAGTCACTCAATTCCACAACCTATGGACTCACTTTCAAGAACTCTATGACTCAAGCTCTCAGTGTCATTTATTTATTCATTCATTTATTTATTTTTATTTGCCTTTTTTGTATTTGCAGAGTTCATCTTCTTTTGCAAATTGATTGTCAGTCTTTGTGCATCGTGTTCCCCTGATCCTATTACATTTTTTTCCTTCTACTGTGAATACTTTGATAATAAATTTACTTTGAACTTAAAATCTAAATAGCTTTGAAGTACCGTGCATGCTCAGGATCACTTTCCAGTGACAGTGACAAAAGCTGGAACTAAATCTCATCCTGCACAGCATAAGGTATTCTTGGAAGGTGGCAATTTAGCAGTATTGTTTGGATAATGAGAAGAACATCACCCTGCAGCTAAGTACGGTGTATCAGACCTATCTGTCTCACTGGCTCAATAAAAATACCCCAGATCAGTTAAGTAGATCTGTTTGGTTCAAAATTTAAAGTTCAAAGTAAGTTTATTATCAAAATGTATATATGTCACCATATGCAAATCTGATATACCTTTTCTTGTGGGCATACTCAATGAATCCCGTATGATAATGATAGAATCGAATACAGGGCAGATAAGCAGTGTGTAAAAGACACCAAACTGTGCAAGTATAAAAGGAAAGAAAAAAGATATAATAATAATAAATAAATAAGCAATAAATAGTGAGAACATCAAATAAAGAGCCCCTGAAAGTGAGTCCATGGTTGTCGGAACAGATGGAGCAGGTGAAGGTGAGTGAAGTTATCCTCTCTGGTTCAAGAGCCTGATGGTTGAGGAGTAGCAATTGTTTCTGAACTTGGTGGCATAAGTCCAGAGACTCCTGTAGAGTCCTGGGACTCCTGTACCTTCTCTGTGATGGCAACAGCCGGAAGAGTGCATGACCTGGGTGGTGGCAGTCCCTGATAATGGATACTGCTTTCCTGCGAAAACGCTCTGTGTAGATGTGCTCATTGGTGGGGAGGGTTTTACTGGGCTGCATCCATTACTTTTTGTAGGACTTTCCATTCAAGGGCATTGGTGCTTCCTAGCAGGCAGTGAGGCAGCCAGTTAATATACTCTCCGCTAACCACCTATAGAACTGTGTCAAAGTTTCAGATGTCATGCCGATGCTTCACAAACCCCTGAGGATGTAGAGGCTCTAATTCAAGGTAAGTTTTTCATAACTACCTGCAAATGTAATGCAAACTCATTTGTTACAATTATAACCCAAATCAGGGTACTTCATACTTCAGCAAGATCACTCTGTACACGAGCTCTAGCTGCTTCATAAGATGTTGGATGAAGGGAACTGAAACAATTAAAAGGTTAAGTGAAGATTTTGACATATTAAGAAGCTTCTACAAAAATCATAAAAACACTAATCTGAACAGCATGGGTCAAGGAACTGAAATGGTTGTTCTTTTAGATACCTTGATGGCATTGGAAGTTTGTGGGTGGAAACAGGGATGACTCTGCTGATGGGACAACTGGAATTCCTGCTGACTCACCTCTACTCAACATTCAAGGGGATTCAAAGCCCATCAGGATGCTGCCAGTCCAAAAGCACCTTACCTGACATGAGGAGAAACAGCTTGCCCGCAGACGCGACTAAGCTCTGCCTCGTCAAGTGGAACAGATGCAGCAAAGCATAAATATTTATCACTGCCAAAACATATTACTCAGGTTGTACATAGGATGACACAACAATTCTGAGCAGGTATCTAATACCCTGAAAAGCTTAGGTTAATGGACAGAACAATAGAGAGATTTAGAGCTGGACTAGATGTTTCAAGGCCCAGCATCTATGTTGCTGAAAATACACGTGTATCAATTAACCTAGCTCCGCTTTGGTGCATTTTCATGTGTGCACGTGTATATTTGTGTACCTGGGTAATTCTGCATGCTCTCAGTGTGACTTGTACCCACTGTACATGAGTGTGAAGCTCCCATGTTATTGTTATTTGTGAAGATGTTCACATCAGGGGTAATCAGGGGTAAGCTTTTTTTTATATATAAACACAGACGGTTGTGAATGCCTGGAATGACTTGCCAGGGATGATGGTGGAGGCTAAAACATTAGGGGTATTTAAGAGCCTCTTGGACAGGAACATGGATGAAAGAAAAATGGAGGGTTATGGGATAGGGTGGGTTTAGTACTTTTCTTTTAAGGATTATATAGGTCAGCACAACATGAAGAGCTGAAGGGCCTGTACTGTGCTGTAGTGTTCTATGGTTCTATGGTGAATTAGAACAATGTTTACTACTGTTTGCAATGACTGGTTTATAATACAATAATTGATAATCCATTTGTTTTTTTTCCCTCAGCTGGAATATTTTCAGACAAATTTAACGATTGGTGGTGAAATTCTAAAATACCAATTATCATCACCACTTCTCTCATTCACTTTGCTTCCTATGGTATTGAAATACTTTGGCAGATACCAAAGAATTAGTGCACGTTGTGTGTAGGAATGGGATATAACAGCACTGTGCATGGACATTGGTGGATAATTTTAGAATCATGCAAGTTAGTCTCAAGGCTATGGAGGAGGAGTTGTTTTGGTGGAGGCAAGGAAGGGGTTAAATAAACCAATGGGAAAGCCCTGGATTGTGGAAAACTGACACTCAGCAGCAGAGATTAATCTTAAATTAAGATTAAGACCCAATCTTTGTTACTACAACTGGACGCTACTGTATCAATAGACAATAGGTGCAGAAGTAGACCACTTGGTCCTTCGAGCCTGCACCACCATTCTGAGATCATGGCTGATCATCTACTATCAATACCCAGTTCCTGCCTTGTCCCCATATCCCTTGATTCCCCTATCCATAAGATACCTATCTAGCTCCTTCTTGAAAGCATCCAGAGAATTGTCCTCCACTGCCTTCCGAGGCAGTGCATTCCAGACCCCCACAACTCTCTGGGAGAAGAAGTTTTTCCTTAAATCTGTCCTAAATGACCTACCCCTTATTCTCAAACCATGCCCTCTGGTACTGGACTCTCCCAGCATCTGGAACATATTTCCTGCCTCTATCTTGTCCAATCCCTTGATAATCTTATATGTTGCAATCAGATCCCCTCTCAATTTCCTTAATTCCGGCCTGTAATCCTCAGAGCACGAATCTTTGCCGGCAAGAGTCAATGCATGAGCCAAGCTCCACTCAAGCACTCAATTACAAACATCTAAAATAACATTCCAAAGCGCTATCAACAGTATTTTGCACCATTGGCAGTCTTGTCTTCCATATCACCTGTCTGCCTATACCTTTACCTTCACTCTATTATCATGGGCGAAGGATTATGGGGAAATCTGTAACTCACAATATGAAAACATTCAACCACAGCTCAAAAAATTCTTTTATCTTATTATGATCATGTGATAGTGATTTCAAAAGGTCAGAGCCACAGGTCAATTTACAATGGCCAATTAATCTACAAACTTGTACTTCTTTGGTCTGCGGGATGAAACTGTAGCACCTGGAGGAAATCAAGTGGTTCACAGGGAGAGCGTACCAACTCCTTACAGATGGCACCAGAATTGAACCCCGAACTGCGGAATGCCCTGAGCTGTAACAGTGTCGTACTTCTGTTCTAAAATGATGCTGCTAAAGGCCAGCAACTACCTACTGTCAGTTGCCAAAACAAGGAATACAACTAAAAACTTTATTAATGACACTTCTTTTGTAAAAAAAAACGATGGTAAATGATAACTGCAAACAATGGAGAGGAGAGTGAAGTCAAGGCTGGGTCAAGGGTCAAAGCACGTGGGTGGGAAGCAGAGTCGGGCTGAGGTTGAGATATATTCGAGGCAAAGTCGGAGTGGAGGAGAGGCAGATTCGAGGCCTGTTCACTTGAACCAAGAGTGAGGTTTGATCAATCTAGGTGCCAGATCGACTTGAAAAAGTTGGGTACGGGCTGAAGCGTGGTAGTGGGGTCCAGGCCCAGAGCGTGTCGATGTGACAAGCTCTGGGTCCTGGATCGATCCGATGATTGGACAATTTAAACACAGGGCTGGGTGGATTGAGAAGCCAGGGTGCCAGAACCAGCAGCAAGGTTTGGACTGGTTCTGCACTCTGCTCTCCACAGCGCTGAGGCTGAGGCCTGCTCTGGCTGCTCTGGGCTCTTGTCTGAGGATTCACTTTCGTTCCAAATGCTTCCTTTTACTGTTTGCATGCTTTGTTTTTCCTCTCTGCAAAATGAGTGCTTGTCGGTCCTTTTTTTATGGGTTCTTTTGTTTTGTGAATGCCTGTAAGGAGGAGAGTCTCAAGGTTGTATAATGCATTACTTCCTACAAAACGAAATCCAATAGCATAAATGGCAGCGATGCTTCACTACCAGATGAACTCAACACCTCTACGGCCACTTTGAAAGGGAGAATATAACTACAGCTGTGAAGATCCCTGCTCCACTTGGTGATCCTGTAATCTCTGTCTGGGAGGCTGGTGTTAGACTGTCTTTAAAGAGGATGAACCCTCGCAAGGCAGAAGGTCCCGATGGAGTTCCTGGTAAGGCTCTGAAAACTTGTGCCAACCAACTAGCGGGAGTATTCAAGGACATTTTCAACCTCTCACTGCTATGGGCACAAGTTCCCACTTGCTTCAGAAAGGCAACAATTATACCAGTGCCTAAGAAGAATAATGTGGGCTGCCTTAATGACTATCGCCCAGTAGCACTCACATCTCCAGTGATGAAACACATTGAGAGGTTGGTTATGACTAGACTGAGCTCCTGCCTCAACAAGGAGCTGGACCCATTACAATTTGCCCGTCACCACAATAGGTCAACGGCAGACGCAATCTCAATGACTCTCCACAGGGCTTTAGACCACCTGAACAACACAAACACCTATATCAGGATGCTGTTCATCAACTTCAGCTCAGCATTTAACACCATCATTCCCACAATTCTGATTGTTAAGTTATAAAACCTGGATCGCTGTACCTCCCTCTACAACTGGATTCTCAATTTCCTAACTGGAAAACCACAAACTGTGCGGATTGGTGATAACATATTCTTCGCGCTGACGATTAACACTGGTGCACGTCGGAGGTGTGTGCTTAGCCCACTGCTCTATTCTCTGTATACACATGACTGTCTGGCTAGGCATAGCTCAAATGCTATCTACAAATTTGCTGATGATACAGCCATTGTTGGTAGAATCTCAGGTGGAGACGAGAAGGTGTACAGGAGTGAGATATGCCAACTAGTGGAGTGGTGCCACAACAACAACCTGGCACTCAACATTAGTAAGACGAAAGAGCTGATTGTGGATTTCAGGAAGGGTAAGATGAAGGAACACATACCAATCCTCATAGAGGGATCAGAAGTGGAGAGACTGAGCAGCTTCAAGTTCCTGGGTGTCAAGACCTCTGAGGATCTAACCTGTTCCCAACATATCGATGCAGCTCTAAAGAAGGTAAGACAGCAACTATACTTCATTAGAAGTTTGAAGAGATTTGGAATGTCAACAAGAACACTCAAAAACTTCCATAGTTGTTCCATGGAGAGCATTCTGACAGGCTGCATCACTGCCTGGTATGGAGGGACTACTGCTCAGGACCAAAAGAAGCTGCAAAGGGTTTTAAAGTTATTCAGCTCCATCTTGGGTACTAGCCTACAAAGTACCCAGGACATCTTCAAGGAGCGGTGTCTCAGAAAGGCAGCATCCATTATTAAGGATCTCCAGCACCCAGGCCATGCCCTTTCCTCACTGTTACCATCAGGTAGGAGGTACAGAAGCCTGAAGGCACACACTCAGCAATTCAAGAACAGCTTCTTCCCCTCTGCCATCTGATTTCGAAATGGACATTGAATCCGTGAATACTACCTCACATTTTTAATATATATTTCTGTTTTTGCACGATTTTTAATCTATTCAATATACACAAACTATAATTGATTTACTTATTTATTTTTATTATTATTTTCTTTTTCTTCTAGATTATGTATTGCATTGAACTGCTGCTGCTAAGTTAACAAGTTTCATGACACATGCCGGTGATAATGAACCTGATTCTGATTCTGACATACTTTGTCAATAAAGGTACTTTGAACTTTCTGAACTTTGAACCACTTTGTTACCGTGATGCCACATAGCAAAATGCCTGCTGTTGGAGGGTCTCAGCCCAAAACGTCGACCGTACTCTTTTCCATAGATGCTGCCTGGCCTGCTGAGTTCCTCCAGCATTGTGTGGGTGTTGCTGATGATCGTGCTTTTGAAGTGGGACCATGGTGTGCACCCCAGCCTTACTGCACAAGGCTCCAGGACTTGTGGTTTTCCCCAGTGAAATGGGAATGTTCATACATCACCAGAATAAGTACACTACAGGAAGGCAGGTATCTCCCACAGTCTGACCTCACGTAAAACTAAACGTAAATGAAATCCTCACTCAAAGTGAATCACACTGCATTCTAGGCCAAGTGCTCTAACTCCAGAATGTTAATGGGCTGCCAGGCATTGTACACAATACTATAGGGAGATCTTACAAATTTAGAAGACTTTCCAGCTAGTCAGGCAGCATATCTGATGAGAGAAAGGCCATTCAGAGCATGTTCGATAGATGCCTCCTGACCTACAGTGGCCCCAGCAATACTTTTTCTGATTTTCAGTATAATTTTTTCGTCTCACAAATATCAGTAGATTACAGCCAATGCCACATGGAATATTATTACACTATTCCAGGACTGAGACTGTAACCTACAGTACTCTTATATTATGCAGAAATAGCAAAAGTTCATTCAAAGCATGAGAGTGTTTTAATTTGCACTGAACTGTCGTCTAAATTAATTTCCACCACCCACCACTATGATTCATCAACAGATCTTTTAAAGGTTTTTTTATTGCTTGCATTTTAAGGAATAATTAATTTGGACCAGGCAACTTGACGACGGACCTTCAACCTCACCAAGGGATTAAATCAGCCTAGAGCAACTAAGTGCATCCTTTCCCTCAGGTTCAACTAACATAGTATTCCAAGTTTTATGTAATTCTGTTGGATTTAACATTATATGAACTTAGTATACAAATGTTATTCCAAGGCGTACAAGGCATATTTAACCTGAACTACTCCATGAAAGGTGACAAAAACAAAAGAGGATTTTTTTCCTCAAAATGTTTCTTGTAAATTAGTGAAAACTATAATTTATCCATCATGTATAAGCTATGCATGCTCTTTCTTTTAATTAATTCCCTCTGCTCTTCTCCAAGTACAAACCTGATAGATTTACACAGTCTCAACACATCAGATAAATGTCAAACTTGTTTCATGTTATTAAGGCTGCCAGGCTTCCTCATTTAAATGTCTCAATGCAAAAAGTTTTGAGCCACTATAGGCTTCTCTCACAAAAGATGATTAACCTCTTCACTAACCTAAACTATAATAAGAAAGAACTTCCAGACCTTTCCGGTATAAATTACATTCCATAGAATTATTAGGCCACTCTTCGGTGAAGTCAGTGTGTGAACCCTTGAGCTGTTTTGACGTGGTAAGGTGTTATACTACTTGATATGACGTCAGACTCATGTTCATCTGATTCGTGCTAAACAGTAACGTCTACCCCTTGAGAAGCAACAACATTTCATCAATGACAGCCTACTATGGTGCATTCTGGAGTCACTTAAACACAATATATTAAGACTTTTTTGCAAGACCATTTACATGTTAATTTTTATGATTAACTTTTCAACAATTAGTTAGTTATCTTCTCTGACTTTGTTGTAGCCTACCAGGATGCCACAAAGCCCAGTTATTCCTCAACACAACATACATCAGCAATCAGACATGTTTTCTATGGAAGTGCTATCATCAATAGGGAAGTGCTCACAGCCTGCAGTCGGCAAGCAGCATGGCACTGCATTGAGACTGAAGATTTCTGAACTGTTTGTTTTGTGGCTGCCTGTGGGAAGACAAATCTCAGGGTTTTATACTACCTACGTACCTTGATAGTAAACGTACTTTGAATCTCTGAATAGCTGTATCATTGTACAAGTCAATGTCAGTATCCATTAGACCATCCAGACTGATTAATAGCCAGTTTTATTCGGCTTCAGTTCTACTTGTCTCTCAATAATGAAAGCTGCCGTGACACAGACACCATGTTGCTGATTTATGAAGATACTTGGGCTGAATGATTAGTAAGCATCTTCCTGAGTTGTAAAATTATTTCCCAAAAATCCAATACAGTAACCAAAAATTACCATTAAAAATTACATTACATCAACTCTTGCTACCTCAAAATACTTAAGTTGTAAAAAGCACAAGTATTAGCCTCTTTGATATCAGTGTATTTTTGGGCAGAATGGCCAAAAGGTGAACAAGGAGTAGTCCTTCCCTCAGCACTAGAAATCATGACCCAATCCATACGGTGTGCATTTCCCAAAATGAACGGAGAAATAGGAACAGACAGCCCAGACCAATCATGTGGAGTAGCCATTGTCCATTAATCTTGCATCAAAGAGTAAATTAGAACAGATAAGATAATATTTGAACTCACGTCTAAAAATGTTTACACTAAAATAAAAGTAATATGATACCTTTATTTAAAGTTTGAAATGCTGTAAATATTTTGTGTACTTTGATAACAGAAGTTCAAAGCATGTTAACTTTGGTTTATGCTTTTTCCCAGATGGTTGAATTGTTCCTGTGTGCGGTTTCCGTGACCATAATGTTAACAGAGGGCTTTCATTCTGTTTTCAGTGCTAGGTTGTGTCGTGTGAGTGAGTGAGTTCAAAATAATTCCACTTCCCACAGCCAAAGAGAGCAGAAACATAGCTGACAAACAAGAGAAAATCTGCAGATGCTGGAAATCCAAACAACACCCACAAAATGCTGGAGGGACTCAGCAGGCCAGGCAGCACCTATGGAAAAGAGTATATTCCACATTTCAGGCTGAGACCCTTCGGGAGAACCCTTCCTGCCGAAGAGTCTCAGCCTGAAACGTCAACTGTACTTTTTTCCATAGATGATGCCTGGCCTACTGAGTTCCTCAGGCATTTTGTATGAGAAGCACAATTGAGCAATGCTGGTGACAGCCCACAGTTTTTTTTATATATCAAGCTTGCTGACTTAGGTATGTTTGTATAGGATGATAACTAGTACCACATGTCTAAAATTTAAACAAAAGTGAGATATGTGGCTACATTAGACATATCCAACAGCAAATCTATCTCTTTGTCTGCTGACGAATACGACCTTGATTGGACATTCCACTCTCCAGTCTTCTTGATAAACAAGAGTGTGAAAAAACAAAATGAATCCTGGCATAGAGTGTAAACTATACGTTAAAGATCCTCTGGATAAATCTTGGAAAAGTATAAAAATCATAACTTTATACAGATCAAAAAGTAATATTACATCTGAAAGCATGTGCAAAGCTTTAAAACTTACTTAAGGATCTAAAGGCCATGCAAATATCTCTCAGAAGAACATTATCCTCACAGATCATGTGACAGAGCTTCAGGAGATGCTCTTCAATATCACTTAGTTTAATTTCAAGTTTATTCTCATTCAGCTGTATTTATACTGCCATCTGAAACAACATTCCTCCAGACCAAGGTGCAAACACAGTACCTAAAGCACGACACAAAGTAATGTTACCACAAATAAATTAACAAATAATAAGGCATATTCCAGAAGACTGACATTTAGCATAAGGTGCATTTCTGAGATGTCCAAAAGTAAACAGCATAATGCTACCGGCGTTTCGTCTGTGATGAGACGTGGGTGGTAGCAGGGAGTTCAGCAGTCACACAGCCTGGGGGTAAAAGCTGTTTCGCATCCTAGCACTCTTGTCCTAATGCTACAGTACTCCTGTCTGATGGTAGAGGCTAAAAGAGATTGTGGGATAGGTGGAAAGGATCCTCGACAATGCTAAGGGCCCTGCATAAGCAGCGTTCCTGATAAATCTCTCAGATGGGTGGAAGAGTGACCTCGTTGGTCCAGTCAGCTGTCTTTGCAATCCTTTGCAGCGACTTGCGATCAGATCCCATACCAGACGACGCAGCTAGTCAGGACCTTCTCAATGCTGCTCCAGTAAAAATACGACAGAACGATGGGAGCAGCCTCGCTCGCCTCAAGCTCCTCAGGAAGTAGAGATGCTGCTGTGCTCTCTTAACTAAAAAGGTGGTGTTGAGGGAGCAGGTGGGAGCATCCATTATGGGCACTCTGAGAAAATTAGTGCGGCTAGCCATCTCCATGGATGAGCCATTTATGTGCAGCAGGAATGCACCATCCAAAAGTCTGCAATCATCTCTAGTCTTGTCCACGCTGAGACTAAAGGAGCTGTGCTCGCACCATTTATTTTATATTAATCCACATGGCTAATCATAGAAACATAGAAAACATAGAAAATAGGTGCAGGAGTAGGCCATTCAGCACTTCGAGCCTGCACCACCATTCAGTATGACCATGGCTGATCATCCAACTCAAAACCCTGTACCTGCTTTCTCTCCATACCCCCGGTCCCTTTATCCACAAGGGCCATATCTAACTTCCTCTTAAATATAGCCAATGAACCGGCCTCAACTGTTTCCTGTGGCAGAGAATTCCACAGATTCACCACTCTCTGTGTGAAGAAGTTTTTCCTCATCTCGGTCCTAAAAGGCTTCCCCTTTATCCTTAAACTGTGACCCCTTGTTCTGGACTTCCCCAACATCGGAAACAATCTTCCTGCATCTAGCCTGTCCAATCCCTTTAGAATTTTATATATTTCAATAAGATCCCACCTCAATCTTCTAAATTCCAGTGAGTATAAGCCTAGTTGATCCAGTCTTTCTTCGTATGAAAGTCCTGCCATCCCAGGAATCAATCTGGTGAACCTTCTTTGTACTCCCTCTATGGCAAGAATGTCTTTCCTCAGATTAGGGGACCAAAACTGCACACAATATTCTAGGTGCGGTCTCACCAAGGCCTTGTACAACTGCAGTAGAACCTCCCTGCTCCTGTACTCAAATCCTTTTGCTATGAATGCCAACATACCATTTGCCTTTTTCACTGCCTGCTGTACCTGCATGCCCACCTTCAATGACTGGTGTACAATGACACCCAGGTCTCGTTGCATCTCCCCTTTTCCTAATCGGCCACCATTCAGATAATAATCTGTTTCCCTGTTCTTGCAACCAAAGTGGATAACCTCACATTTATCCACATTAATTTGCATCTGCCATGAATTTGCCCACTCACCTAACCTACCCAAGTCATCCTGCATCCTCTTAGCATCCTCCTCACAGCTAACACCGCCGCCCAGCTTCGTGTCAACGTAATCGTTTTACAAGAAAAAAATCCTTTAATGCCACATCATGTTAATCACTGGAGGTCAATTTCCCATTTAAAGCAAGCCTAACCCTAAAATAATCTTAGCATTATTATTTATTAATCCTTAGGTAATTTGCCAGGCCAGGCTTGCTACACAGATGATGTTCCTGCTTTTAATGGCTGCAGCAGTGGTATAAAACCAACAACAACATTTACATTTTAATCTCTTTCTGGAAGTAATTTGCAACAGGAAAAAACCTCGGAGGAATTTACCTAAAAAGAGATTCAAAGTTTGTCACACATAGACAAGCAGTAATGCCAGTGAAGCATAGATTAACTGGAGCCATGCTGACTCATTACTGTGATTAAATATTGTATTACTTATTAAATTATAGAATATTATATTGCCAATGTATAGCTCAGAAGTACTGAGGCAAAACTACTGACATTTTTTCAGTATTCTCTATTGTAAAGTGTTTATATCACACTGCATGAATCACATCCAGTCAAATTTCTTGCAGATGTCAATGTCCTTTTAAAAGATTAAAGCACCAAAATCCATTTTAGTTGTTTCTTTTTAAATATTTAGAAGTCATCAGGATATCTGAACTGCCAGACAGAATTAAAGCACGCTGCTCTCTATATTACTATACTTCCATGCAGGCCACTAGCTTGATCCCAAGTAAATTAGCAAAATTCTCCAAACAGAATTCTGATTCCACTTTGTTTTTGATAAAGACGGATACTCAAGCATAATTACCAGACTATCTGGCTTCCTGATAGATTAAAAGAAACAAACCTTCAAAATAATGCTTGATAATTTTGCATCTGTGAAACTTGGCTTAAGTACAGTCAGAAATCTCTTTCCCTCATTTGATTAATATTCTCTTCTCAGTTCTGTTCTATTTCTCAGCTGCTCTCCATGTAATCAGGCAGAAGGAAGTTCAAGAAGTAGCCTTTTCAGCCTTCCTTCCTCAGAATAAAATGTGAAAGAGTGGAATGTATGATAGTTAAGAGACATTGTTATCATTCTAATATTAATTGGGTTGTGGAAAGCAACAAGAGTATTTGCAGTGAACTTTAAAAGGATCACAAAAAAATCACTACTGTTGCACGTGTACTGTAAATGACAACACTGATTTCATACTGTAAATGACAACACTGATTTCAAACCTCCTCTTAACAACTTCTTCTCAACAACCCCCAATAAACCGGATCTTACCATTTCCACCTTTGCAGCTTCAGAGAGTAAGATCATTTAATATCAGTCTTTGATTTTGAGTTACATTTTAGTTTTACTGCTGCTTGTTTCAGGGGTCAGCAGCCTTTTGGGACCTTCCTCAGGCCCCAATAATCAAAGAAAAATAATTTGGAATGAACTTCCACCAAGTCCTGAATGAAGCAATGCAGTAAAAGTTATGATCTAATTTTCAGAGGACAAGCATTCACATGTCGTTCTTAGCTATTGTGACTTAATAATGTTCCATTGTGGAGACCGGTCAAATCTTACTTGATCTAGTCCACATTAACATTGACCTGAGAGGCAAAACAGTGCAGCCAATAGCAAGCCAACCATGCTCGCTGTTGACTTGAAGGGTTAAGGATGGATTTTACCTAGAACTAATGCCAGAGAAAGCCCTGCCCACGGTTTTATTAACACCAGCCAAGTCATGTCTCCAGGTTTACCAACTGTCAAATCTGGAAAGGACTGACACTCAAAGACATTCAAAATTCAATATAAGTCCATAGAAAACAGAATGGAAATTAAATCACTTAAAAACATTTAATCAGGAAAATATATTTACTCAAACACAATCGATTCACAAAAGTGTAAGCAACTTCATTTTAACTCTGGTCTTCTGAAACTCTTCCTCCACTTTGAAATTTATGTGCTCAGCTTTCCTGCAGCTGATCTAACCTGCCACAGGCTCAAGAGACAGATTCCGTTCTCTCTTTGTCTCTAACTGCTGTTAACTGCAGCACCATCTCACTGTTTTTTTTCTAAGGAGTCCAGCGTTGGAGCATTGTGGTCCCTTCCCGAGCAATTTCAAGACTGCCGAGCTTACACGGGAATTCAGAACTTGATTACACTTGCTCTGAAACATGTCTCCATTCAACTGCTGTCACTTTCCAGCCAGTGGCAACCCCAGCTGAAGTTACCTGATCGCCTGACACCACCCCATCAGCTCACACCAGCTAAATAAGCAGGTTGTGCTGGGCAGTCATTTGCAAACTGCCCCACTGCATGCAGCTTAATACAGTATTATGTACAAAATTTCTTATCTTTTCTCATTGCAGGTTGCAGAATTTCTATGGAAACATGAATGAGGGGAAGATGTATGGTTTGACTTTTGTTGTTCATACGCCTTCAGAAAGTTTCAAAAGCTTGCAGAATATTGAAGTACTTTTTGAAGCATTATCTCTGTTGTAACACAAGAAATACGAAAGGTCATCGTTTTTAGAACAGGCATTACGAAGATTTCAGAAGAAGCATCTTTACCCAGGAGATGGAGAACGTGGAAGCTGCTACCACAGGGCACAGTTGAAATAAAACACATGAGCAGGAAAGGCTACGTCAGATAGAAAACTGATTTGCTTGGCAGCAAAAATGAATGAGAAAATTGAGTCAGATGATGCCTAATCTGGTTTGCAGCTCGAGTTCACATCCCACCCCTCTCCCACATTACCTGCGGCTATGTACATCCAAACCAATTTGCAGGTTCATTAATAGAAAGCCAGGGCAATTCAACACTGGCAACTGGACGACAGGTGACAAAACCTGAGATCCTGGCTCCTGAGCACTATCACAGTTCACTGGCCTCAAGTTGATTTCAACTGTTTCCCCTCATTGTTGATGAAGCATTTTTTAAAAGTTTAAAATGTTAAAAATATTATTTTAAAGACATTTTTCTGGTATAAATTAAAATAGTGAAAAACAAATCATGGAATTCACTCACTTTCTTTTTACACACAGATCATCCAAATAAATGGGACCATGTAAGGTATGTCAGCCACAGCTGGGGAAGCACACTCTATGTGTATCTAGCTCACTCTGCTGTGCATGATCCTGAACTATCCTGGGTTCATTCCCACTGAGGCATGGGCACAAAAATCAGGAATTAACTGAACTGAAACCCATTCCACTACGAGCCAGGAATTGCCCACAGAACCATCAGCAAAATCCTGCTGACTACACTGGTAAATTGGTTTACTTTTGTCCCATGTACCAAGGGACAGTGAAATACTGCCTTGTATATTTGTACAGATCAACGCATTACAAGATTTAAACTTAAAAAGCTATATACAAAAAGTTGCTCCATGTTATATCTAAAACAGATATTCAATATACTGTGAATTACTTTAGATACAGTAGTCTCAGACATATATATATATAGCTAGGGTGCCTAAGACTTTTGCACAGTGCCATGTTTGTCAGTGTGGAGTGGAGAGCGAGCTTGGAGACATGACAGGAGCAAAGGGTATTGGGAATGGTGAGAGTGGTGTGTCGCGGGAGGGGTGTGGAACAGGTGGCAGAGAAGGATTGCCAGGGGTGGGGGGGGGGGGGGCATGACTCGGGTGCAGATACACCCAAGTAAGCCCTAAGACACCAAGTAAGGTCATTTGATTCCAAACAATTGGTTTATTCATCATAACAGAATGTCTTATTGATGTTTCCCACTCCCTCCCCTCTCTCTGCCTCTTTTCTGAACCATAATTCCCCTCTCCCTGCCCCTTCCCACTCTTTATCCACAATAGACTCATAACAAAATCTGGTTTATTGTCACTCACATATGTTATGAAATTAGTTTATTTCTCTGGCAGTAGTACAGTGCAATACACAAAATTACTACTGTGCAAAGATCTTAGGCACACGAGCTATGTGTGAGTGTGTGTGTGTGTGTGTGTATATATATATATACATATATTATTTATTTATTTAAAAAAGACCCAAGACTTTTGCACTGTACTGTAGATACACCTAATTTTTTTAGTTAACCTATAACAATTTCAGGTGATAGGTATATAGCTAATTAATAGTTCAATTAAAGTTATTCAGCACAAGCGCCAAGGCAATACAGTATACATTTCTCTGACCATTAAGATTCAAAAGTTAAATTAACTATCTCTTTCTGCGTACATTTCACAAAAATCACCAAATCATTCCAACCTGTCTAATTATCAGAATGAGGTCTGGGCCATGCTGACAGGCAAAGCTGCCAGATTGATTCCAGAAGTTTAGAAAACTGAAACTTCCGTAATGTTTCTGTCTACTTACCACCCACACACCTGGAATATTTTGAAAGTCTGATGTATTTTTTGGCCAGTTTAATATACCTTGGTAATGAAATACTTAACTGAATTAAATCTTCTGAAGAGCATTTGCAACAATCCAGTTATTGCCCCGAGAAAAATCAGAGTCAGGATTGGACTTCAGCGGCACAGATGAGCCTGTCTCCATTGGAGTGGCTTCATGGTGAAATGGTGGCAGTTGTGTGCGGAGCCTCCACCCTTCAGAACTCCCTACAAACTGTGCGTTTCTGAGGAAGCACACTCAGACTCCTCACTTGCTGAAGGTTTTTGCTAGTGGCTTTGGAAATAGTTCCAACTATTAACTTCACATGATTTATTCCATTCATTTATCGAGATACAGCGCAGAATAGGCTCTTGCAGCCCTTTGACCTGTGCCACCCAGCAACTGATTTAACCCTCGCCTAATCACGGGACAATTTACAATGACCAATTGACCTACATTTTAGGACCGTGGCAGGAAACCCGAGTGCCTGAACGAAACCCATGCAATCACGAGGAGTACAAAACGCCTTGCAGACAGCAGCAGGAAATGAACCCAGGTCGCTGGTACTGTGAAGCATTGTGCTGACCACTACACTGCATGACACAAGAGACTTTCAGATGTTGAAATGTGGAACAACACAAAATGCTGGAGGAACGCAGCAGAACAGACAGCATCTATGGGAGAGAGTAAAAAGTCACTGTTTCGAGCTAAGACCCTTCATCTGCAGTTTGTGATCGACAGAGGGAAATAGACATTCCATTTCCTTCCACAGGGACAGCCGGACCCACTGAGTTGCTCCAGCTTTTGTGTGTTGCTCCTAAAGGCTTACAGATAGCGTACAATTTCACTGGAGAATCTATGAAAGAGCCTGACCTAGGGAGCTCTCCAGTGATTGAAATGGAGAAGTACACGAAATTAAGTAATTTTAAGTTCGTTCCAAATTGCTTCAGTTTGTTTTTATGGGGTAATTTTGATAACTGGACAGTCTTGTGAGTTCTTTTTCCTAAAAATTACCTACCTCCTTTTCAAAAGCTCCAATCAAATCTATATGAACTGCATCCTGTGGCAATGCAACCCAGAGTGGGGAAAAAAATTCCCTTCCATTTTCCCTTGCAGTTGATTCTGGAATTGGACCATTAGTTTATTGGAACAGCCACTTATTGAGACAACTCTTAAACAACAGATACAAACTGAGAAAATGGCCCAGATTCCCTTTATTTATTTGGGATACAATGCCACTTAACTTGGACAGGAGACCTGCTGGGCAGGTTCTAACTAGTGTCAACTACCTGCACTTGTGCGGCCAAACTATGCTTAAGCGAACAGTTTTTAAAATAGCATCACTGAGTGTGTTTGTGTACAAAAAACTGTGATTTTGTCATTGATAGTTGGCAAGAAGTAATCAATAAGACAATACTGAACTATTTTGCTCACTGCAGTTTCAAGCATTCGGGCTTGGAGGTGCTAGAAAGAGCCGGGCATGAAAATGAAATGATCTCACTACTTCAGCAAGTTAGAAAGTACAAAGAATTTGAAGGTATCAACAATCATCTTGAACGTCAGATGAAAATGAAGATTTGGAGGATGCAATCTTCAATAGCATTGTATGTAGGCAGTCTGTTGTTTACACTTGGCACCTGGCTGATTTCATTCATTACATATACTGGATGAATTCCTCCATTGATAACTGTTCGGAAATAATATAGTATTATAAATAATCTTCTAACTTGTTCTGTATTTCATTTAAATACATTATTTGTTGTTCATTTAGCCCTTTTTTTATATTGCTTAAACTATTTCCATGAAATGTCAGCTAATTGGGGCAGCCGCTTAATTGGTCCAAAATGTTCTCGCCGCGATGTGTCCCAATTAAGCAGAATCCTCAAGAGTTACACATTAAAGTAACTCAGATAAAGTTTGAATACAAGAGAGCAGGTTGTAAAGTAAAAGTATCAACAGGTTGAGAACATTAGCACCTGCACTGATGTACATCAAAGCTAATTTGAACACTAATCATATTTATATTACCACCATTGTTTACATGTAGTCATATTGCGCTTCTACTGAGCTGTCAGCAGCAAGCATTCAATATTTTCAACAGGAAAACCCTGGAGGTGGAAAATTCCCTTTGGCTGCTTCTACTAAATGTAATGTTCTGAAAGGAATCATTTTTTTAAATTCAGTTAAGCCAATTGAAGACCGAGATGTAGTTACCAATCTGTTCTGGAAGATGTGTTGATGCTGGAAGGAGAAGCTGGATTAGATCTATTTAAATACAGTATAAGGGCTACAATTGCTTTTACATAGCAGGGTACTTTTTTTTTTAAAACAAAAATTAAATTAAAACCTAAAATCCACTTAAGTCACTAAGTATCCAAATATTGGTCTGAATATTCCCCTTATATTATAGGTGTACTCACAAGAGGCATCCAAGCAGCATGTAAAGCAGCTTTCAGCATCATTATCAAAATTCATTTTGGTGGTCTTAGGACCTGAATGAAAAGCCAAGGCCAAGGGCAACTAGCAGGAACTATCATCCTCACCTCATTACCCCTATCCAATTTAGCACTCATGGCCAACCTATATTGATGATTGGGTTAAGAGGACTAAATGTAACAACCCATGACTTCTGTGGGTACAAAACTAAATTGAAATACAGGTAGCGATGAGGATGCGAAGGAGCTTTAGGGGGATATAGATAGGGTGTGCTGGAAACAAAGGCAGCTCGATTCAGTGCAGGGAAAAAAAAAGCAGTAGTTGTTTAGATTGGTAGAATAAAGCAAATGCTAAGTTTATTTTAAATGGTGAGATATTGAGAAATTTTGACAATCATTGCTATCAGTCACTAAAAGCTAACTTTACTTTATCGTCACCAGACAATTGATACTAGAGCGTACGATCATCACAGAGATATTTGATTCTATGCTTCGTGCTCCCTGAAGTACAAATCAAAGTAAGTACAATAAAAATTTTAATGATAGATCATAAGTAGAAAAATAGAAAAGGGAAAATACAGTAGAGCAAGTCAGGTCCGGATATTTGGAAGGTACGGCCCAGATCCAGGTCAGGATCCATTCAGCAGTCTTATCACAGTTGGAAAGAAGCTGTTCCCAAATCTGGCCGTACGAATCTTCATGATCCTGAACCTTCTCCCAGAGGGAAGAGGGACAAAAACTGTGTTGGCTGGGTGGGTCAAGTCCTTGATTATCCTGTCAGCACTTATAAATAAGTAACTTATAGATACAGGATTCAATTACGACAAAAGATATATTGCCCTTAATTGCAAGGGGATTTAAGTAGAAAAGTACCGATGTCTTTTCCAAAGTACTTTATCCAATTTTCATCTCTTTGCCCAGAGAAAAATGTTGTAAGAGTGAAGTCTCACCTGGTCAGTTCCAGTAACAACAGGTCTGCCACATGAAGAGAAATTAAGAACACTAGACTTGTGTTTTGTACAGTTTGGAAAAATGAGAAGTAGCCTCACTGAGACAAACTAAATACACATTGAGCATGACAGGGTAGTTGAAGAGAGGATATTGCCCAGACGAATCTACAAGGGATTATAGTCACTAAGTAATGGATGAGACAGTTAGTTCGCAACTAAACAGAAATTTCTCCATTTAAGAGATGATGCATCTTTGGAAACCACTGTCTCATGGGACTGAAGTCTCAGGTATTGATTATTTTCCAAATAAAAATTAATATTGGACCCGTGTTCCATCGGGAGCTGTACTGTGACTTCTGCTGTTTGTTAAATATGTAAGAGAACAAATATGAAGGGACAGTACACAGTTATGGAAGGATCCTGAACAGTTTTGACTACCTATAAGAGGGATCTTAGGGTCCAAGTCCATAGCCCCTGAAAGTGGCCAAACAAGTTAATAGGGTGGTGAAGGCAGCTTCTGGCATGCTTGCCTTCATTAGTCAAGACAAAATTCAAGAGTTGGAAAGTCAAGCACCAGCTTTATAGGACTCGAGTTGGACTCAATCTGCAGTATTGCATATGATTCTGGGATCACGTCAAGGCTCAACAAAGGGTGCAGAAGAGATTTACCAGGAGGCTGACTGGATTTGAGGGCATGTGCAGTGGGGAGAGGTTGCACAGACCTGGGTTGCTTTCTCTGGAGTGCTGGAGGCCAAGGCCTGAAAAAAGTGTAAAATAGAGTAGACAGTGGAATCTTTTGGCCAGGGTTGAAATGTTTAATATTCAGATTCAGTTTATTGTCATTTAAAAACCACAAATGCAATGCAGTTAAAAAATGAGACAACTTTCCCCCAGAATGATATCACAAAAGTATATGACAAAACAGACCACACCAGAAAATCCATGTAACGTTTGGCAATTTCCAATCCAGAGTCCGGAGAGGTTGCTGCGTATTAATATCATGCTACAGTCTAGCGCGTTCCCCGGAAAGGAGCTCCAAATCCACCAGACAAAAACAAGACCAAGAACTAAAGCTACAAGACCTGCACAAAACCACGTGTTTACAACATACAGTTACAACAATGCAAACAATAGCATAATTGATAAAAAAAAACAGACCATGGGCACAGTAAAAATAGTCCAAGATGTTAAAGGACTGTAAGTTCAAAAGAAATCACCACACAGTTTCCACAAGTCCCCAGGGTCCCGACAGACTCGCCATTCCACGCCAGCGGCAGAAGGGAGTTCCCCCGCTATGGACTTCCAAGGTGCTACCCAACTCAGCCTTGCAGACGCAGCACACAATGGAAGCTCCGTTGAAACCAGCCTCGCAGACGCAGCACACACTGAAAGCAACCTGAGTCCGTCGAATCTCCGAGCCAACGACCATACCCTCCGAGCACCATCCTCTGCCAAGTGTATTAAGACGGCCCCGCCAACGGCCATCGGCAACGCGACCCCGAGGACTGGGGGTCTGTTCTTCCCAGTAGAGTCCTGGACCTCTCAGCAGCAGCAACGAAGAAGGTCTTCCTGGAATTTCCCGATGTTTCTCCGTGCTCCCACATCCGTTTTCAATCAATTATGATTGCGCACGGCACCCCACTTCATAAATAAATAACAGATAATCAGTTCCGTAGTGGCCGCTGCAAGCTGCGTCGCGCCGCCATCTTGGATCAATATAAGAGGGCACGCATGTAAGGAGAGAGGGGGAAAGTTCAAAGGAAATATGCAGGGCAAGTTTTTATCTCACACAGAGTGTGGTGTGTGCGAGGAATGCAATAGAGGTGTTTAAGAGGCATTCAAACAAGAACGTGAATAGGCAGAGAATGGAAGGATATAGACCGTATGCAGACAAGGGGAATTAAGGGTCTTGAGATTAATTAGTCTGCTCCGGACCAAAGGGCCATTTCCTGGGCTGTACTCCACTCTAAGACTTCTGGATATTAGTCTGGGAATTGAATATTTTGGGAATTAGGGAACATGTGAATAGGGAAGGTAATGGTTATGTAGATCAGCCACGATCTTGATCAATGGCAAGGAGGCACAGTGGGTTAGTGGGCTGAAAGGCCAACCCCTATTTTGTTATGTCTTCCTGTTCTTTTGGTTACACTGAATAATTTCTAGGCCTACTATATACCTTTGTTAGCTACTGAAAACTCCAGATCACATCAAAACAAATAAGATGGAAGAAAAAAATAAAGCCGATTGATGTTGTTCTCTCATTAGACTTCCACAATTTTATAAGTGATTTTTTCCCCCTCTGACATACTGTATAATTAACCCAAACAATTGAGGCCACATTCTGACTCAAGCCGTGACCAAAAGAAAACATGCAAGACAATACAGTAGTTAGACTTCAGCTGCATCTCCAGCTCTGCCAGCTGAGCTCACACGGGGAATAAACACCTGTCCCCCGCTTCCCCCACTCCACCGCGGGAGGAATGTTACTTCAAATAGTTTACAGCACAGTTGCCACAGCTGGTTACAAGTCAATTGCAGCATCCGTGGCTGAATCATGTAACAAAGTGAGCACCAAAATTATACAGGTCAGCTCCAAAACAAGGATCACTGCAGAGAACAATGTGCATCATCAAGAGAACAAACTGAGTGAGACAAAGGATTTAATCCAATCTCCTCTGTTCCAATAGCATGTGATCCAATTCACAGCTTTAAAGTGAGGTGACTGACAAGGAAATAAATGTCACCAGTGTATTTTATTAATCTTGCTGCAAACCGTTGATTTAGTGGCTTGGAAAGGAATGACTTCCTGATATGATTAGTTTTTTTTTAACCTGTCTCTGATGCACTCAAAGGTTAAAGAGTTGGATAATTTGGCTTGTTGTTAACATTTACTTTCTTGTGTGTGGTTATTTTCAACATTCAATTATTTTTGTTGAAATGCTCTGGAGCAAACGGGAGGGTTCGAAATTTGTATTATTGTGCAGAGGATCACAAATCCAGAGTTTGAAAATAATTACTATTCCACAGCTTACTGGAAAACAAAACACCAAATTTAACCTGAAAGGTGTGCAGGTGGAGATTTCAATTCAAGCTGTTAGCGCATATTCTGGACTTGGGGTGTATAGCAAAGCATTAATTTCAGCAACTAACTTCAGGCATGAATCTTCAGTTCTGAATATGGACTGTAGATTAAATTTAAAATGCAGCTCTGGATAATGGGTTCCGAAGAGCCATGAACCGCGGTAAATTGGAAGACCAGACAATGCCAATTTAACAGAGAGAGCCGGAGGGAAAGGAGATTGCCCTCCTACAGCCAGGTGACCCAAGTCATGGTGAAGGTGCTTCCTGAAAAGGCAGGGTTTGCTCACAGATGGGTAAGACTAGAGGTGGTACTTTTGATAAATGACACTTGTGACTGTATGCAGACTCGGCGAGGCAGCCAGTGGAAACACTAGACTCGGGTTAAACCGTGTGACTCCCAACAGACAGAGTGGAAGATCAGATGTACCTAGTAATAAAGTCATTACAAAGAACCAATGTGATGAAGCAGACCCGTAGCAAACGCGAAGGCAGAGGACACCAAGACAGCGTGACAGCAGTCACGTTAAAGTGTAATGGTAACGGTTCTCTGTAATGAAGGCTGGTTGCTGAAGGTAGATAACTAGTTGTATAGCGTGGAATAGAAAAGATCTTGGGAAAAATAGATGGGAAGGGGCCCAAGTTTCATCAGAGGCATCAGGTTCCAGAACTTTGATATCATGGCAGACTGAGAAAGCGAAGAAACTGCACACAGCATCTGAAGGTAGTCACCCCCTTTCCAATTGAGGAGTGAATACAAATGAGCTGGGTCCTTTTAGCAGGTGAGCCAGCCATCAACTGGACAGTTTGGAAGGGTGTGCCACTGGGGAGAGGTCCTTCCAGTCACTCAAATAGAGACCACCGTACGGCGATGAGAGGGGCTTTGAGCCTGACACATTTACCTTGCTGGTGCGCCCTGCAAAGAGAGTTGCAGCTATGAACGAATAAAGCGGTGAAGATAAAGAACGTGATTAAACAGCAATCGGCCGGCAAAGGAGGCAGAAGGCATATGAATGACAAAGCTGTATTTTTAAAGACTGTTGTTCAAACTTCTGGAACAATCTCTCTGCTTAGCATCTTGTAGGTCGCCATCAGGATTGACAGAGTAGATGTAGGTACAGATTGTTTCTCAGTGTTTTATTTCCTAATTTCCTACATCTATGAACTATTTTAAAATATATATTGTCCTTTCCTTACAGCTGGCAAATGGAAGTCTTTCCCTTCCCATTTCACGTACTAATTCATCCATTCTTTCACCTAGCATCAAGGGCAGAAAGTAACACTACGTTGCTTGGATTTCCAGCATCCACAGGTTTTCTCTTGTTTGTGATTGGAAACTATATTCTGCATTGTGTTACTGTTCTCCCCTTATACTACCTCAATGTACATTTTCAAATCTGTACAAATTGCAAAATTAAGTTTTTCACTGTCAACAACACATAATAATCTCACACTATCAATTTGTTTTCAACCAGCCTTGATGAAAGATTTGACTAATTACGGCAGAATGCACATGTAGTGCTGGGTGGCAGCAAAGATTAAATATGTTCTGAAGGTAAGGAAATCATAAATATTCCATCCAAGAAGTTCTCTCCACACTGACCTTTTAATTCCAAGGTGTTCCCTTTATGTAGATACATCAGAATTGTACAGTATTCCACCTCCTTCGGTCCTCGCAGTGCTACCTCTCCTCTCCAAGTTTATACACTAGCCTAACTCAAACAAAATAAATTTGACATTATCTCACTCAACTCTTACTAGAATCATCACTTTTGCTCAATGATCTATTGTTGTATAAAAGAGTGATACAGATCTCTCATTGCCAAGAACTCTGCAGTTGACTGTGGACCAATTTAAAAGACTAAAGCACTGCAGCCTTGCCAAATCCTTATCCAGAAACATCCGCTTCCCCAATATTGGTGCAACAAAGACAGTGAAAGGACACCATCATCTGCAATCATCTTCAGTCAGAAATACTGAGTGAAATAAAAATCCGCCCTGGGCTCTTCCATCACAGCAGCCCATGCAACTTCCTCCATGTTGCAGCAAGGCACAACTGAAAGCTGTGGACTCACACTCTGCAGATAACTGATCTTCTAGCCAAGCTGCATCAGTACATTTCCAGCACTGGCATTGAGAAAAGGACGTGGACTATTTTCCCAGATACGTCTCATTTGCAAAAGGGAAGACAAATCCAGTGCCACTGCCTTCCAATCCATGTCTTTTCTCAATCATCAGTCATCAGTAACAGGAGAGGAGGTCTCCACAATGATGTTGTCAATTAGCGGTCATCCCGTTGCTCAGAGTCTGTATGGGTTTTGACAAGAATACTCAGCTTGAAACATTGATTATAGTCTTGTTTCTATTCATGTAAAGAAGCCACTCGTTTCTGAGACAGGATCATGGTGACCACTCCTAACATCAAAGCAGAATTTGACTAAATATGTCCACACAAAATCTCATGGCTACAGAAACACGATAGGGACTAATCTCTTTGACAAGTCACTTCCCAATATCCCAGAGGCTTCCTTCCACCTGCGAGGCACATGACAGAACCGCAGTGGAAAACTCTCAACTGCACTCCAATTTTGACATCTATGAAAATGAAATTTCCTTTAGTGGTAACTGACCAGTCCATTTATACTCTCAACTAACAGCACATACCATCCACAAAACGCCATTCAGACATTTTCCAAGGGTCCTTTCACTGTAATTGGCAAGAACGTGCCCTCAGCCACCCAGGATCAGCAGCAAGAATACTGGAAATTCAACACCTGCAAGTTCTCGTTCAGGCCATGGAGGGATACATCGTAGTTCTTTCAATGTTGCAAGGCTGATAATTTGGAAATACCTTCTAACACCACTGATAACACAGACAACAGTACTCCAAGAAGACAACTCAAAGCAATTGGAAGTTGTATTTAAATCTGGCCTTAGGGAATTAAACAAAATGTACTCTGTTTATACATAAATGCATCCTTGCCTATTTAGATACCTCTCTAAATGTCTCTTAAACATAATCCTAAAAATCAGAGTAATGCGTACTCAAGAACCAACATTTCTTATTTCACTGGGCAATGCTTAGGGAAAATGCAAATGCAGACTTTACAAGGAGAGCTAAAGGCAATCAAGTGCATAACAAGACATCCAGCTTCTTGCTAAAGCGTAAAAAAGCAGCAATGAAATGGCTTGCTGGTCGGATAATAGTGTTCACCGCAGTAAAAAGATTACTTGGGCTATTTTCAAGGATCACAGCGCACATTTTAAACACTAAATCTGGTAGCAAAGCAGGCATTTGATTGATTTTTCTCTTACCATGCACATCGGGATTGCACAGAGCAAACATGGGACTTCAAAGGATTTGAGGAACTTGGAACACTTAGACAGCATGGATATGAACCAATCTTTTATTATTTTGACAGAAATGGAAGTCAAAACAGTAATCATCAGAAAAGATAAGCACTGACCAGGATTTCCTCTTCATGCCCCTTTTAAAAGTCTGCTCTGATTCAGCAAACTATTGAACTCACCAGGGCAAGGTTGTAAGTGGCAGAAAGTAAACAATGCTCTCAATACTCCTTGGCAGGGGTGGGGACCCGCCACTCTAATAGTGGGTATTGGCAGCTAATCTCACCACTGAGAATAAACAGGGAAGTGCAGTCGTCTTTGAAGACTGGATAGTTACACTATAACCTCTCTTTAGTGAGAGTACTCATTGCTATTTATATCGGATAGGGCTTAAGGTCAAGTCAAGTCACTTTTTATTGTCATTTTAACCAGAACTGCTGGTACAGTACACAGTAAAAACAAGACAACATTTTTCAGGACCATGGTGCTACATAAAACAGTACAAAAACTACACTGAACTACGTAAAAACAACACAGGAAAAAACTACTCTTTACTACAGACCTACCCAGGACTGCATAAAGTGCACAAAACAGTGCAGGCATTACAATAAATAATAAACAGGACAATAGGCACAGTAGAGGACAGTAAATTGGTGTCAGTTTAGACTCTGGGTATTGAGGTGTCTGATTGCTTGGGGGAAGAAACTGTTACACAGTCTGGCTGTGAGAGCCCGAACGCTTCAGAGCCTTTTCCCAGATGGCAGGTGGGAGAAGAGTTTGTATGAGGGATGTGTGGGGTCCTTCATAATGCTGTTTGCTTTGCGGATGCAGCGTGTAGTGTAAATGTCTGTAAAAGCAGGAAAACAAACCCCAATGATCTTCTCAGCTGAACTCACTATCTGCTGCAGGGTCTTGTGATCTGAGATGGTGCAATTTCCAAACCAGACAGAGATGCAGCTGCTCAGGATGCTCTCAATACAACCCCTGTAGAATGTGATGAGGATGGTGGGTGGGAGATGGACTTTCCTCAGCCTTCGCAGAAAGTAGAGACGCTGCTGGGCTTTCTTTGCTATGGAGCTGGTGTTGGTGTCTTCAGTTAAGTGTAGAACTTCACGCTCAGCAAATCCAATAACATCACAGTTGGCACCCTAGGTAATTATTTTGCACAACTTATTTTAACTTAACCACTTAATAGATATACTTATTGTAATTCAGTTTTTTTCTCATATTAATTTATCATGTAGTTCATTGTACTGCTGCTGTAAAGTTAACGAATTTCACATATGCGGGTGAAAATACACCTTATACTGATTCTGATTCAAAGGAATTATTTTATAAAGAATTATTATTTAGCAGTAGTCCAACTCAGAGTGCGCTCAACGACAGCCACGGCACTCCAGCTGGTACCATAAAATGGTTGAGATCACGGTTTCCAGCAGTAGCACGGGCAAATGCTGGTCAATATTATGAATGTGTTAATAATATAGCAAGAATACAGAATAATATCCTGACTGCTTCTCAAATTGAACATGATGAATATTTTATTCTTCAAGTCAGAGAATGCAATGCTGAGGGAATGGTACATCAAGGATGCAGATTACACTGACCAAAGCTGGCTAAGTGATCTGCTGAACTCAGACCGCTAAAATTTGTACCAGATCCCAACAAAGCAGCAATAATTTGTGCCTGGAGACAACAACGAGGCCCCTTTTTAGATAGAAGCCAAGCACCAGGTTGGAACCACATGCTTATGTGATAGAGCCTGGTCACCCATATGTGAATCCTGATGCATGGGCATATTGCACCTTTCTTCCAAGCACACGTGAGGCTGCGCCCTAGGAGTTTGAAGAGCAGATGCTTGGGAACAAACACTAGAACTACTTAAATGATCGACTATAGCACAGTAGGAAAAGAATAGAGAGACCAGCTCCTGTACGGAGAGCTGCTGCAGCTTCCCCGGTACACGTTTCCCATCAAGTTTTTGGACCTTTGATTATTCAGTTTTCAGATCCCTGGAGACAGGGATCCCAGGTAACCTATATTAATGCTGTGAAGCTGACTTCATGAGACTCCAAACCTCCCAACTATCAAGAGATCAGTTATTTGGTATGCTAAATGACAATAGCAATCTGGTCTGCAGGCTTTCTTGAACTATACAAGCATTGTCCTGTTTGAAGTAAGTCCAATTAACATACCCGATTGTCTTACACTCCACTTCTTCAGCAATAAGCCCAGCTGCTGAGGGACCAGCAAGTCTGTGACTCAATACAGTGGTTGTTTACAAAGCTGTGACTTTAACTTCAAACTGATTACTGCTTGCCATTTACGTTAAGGACTGAAGACTGGCTTACAGCAAGATTCAAGTATATTTATTGTCAAAGAATGTAAAAATTATGCAACCTTGAGATTTGTTTGCTCACAGGTAGCCACAAAGCAAGAAACCCAAAAAAACCCAATGAAAGAAAAAAAAAGAATAAAATTAAAAATAAAAGACCAACATTCAAAGTGCAGGAGAAGGGAAAAAAATACAAGTCATGCAAAAAACAGAAGCAGACATCAACATCCCGAATCAAAATTGAGTCTTCAGATCTGAACCCCAGAGCAGCTCGGAGTAGGCCCAAAGCCTTGCTTTTCAGTTCATCGTGCTAGTGGACACGGAGCACAGCAGCCAGAACAGTCTTCCTAGCCTCAGCGCCATGGAGAGAGGAGTGACCATGGCAGAGGATGAGCAAAATCAGCTCTCATCCTGGATCCCGGCACCCTGTCTTTTCAGTCTATCTGGGCAGGCCAAACAAAGGAACAGCGAAAGGCTCCAGCGCCCAGGAGCAAGGAGTGAACACTGTGGGTCAAGCAGCTAGACAAACAATACTGGTTGGAAGTTTGACTTATTCAAAAACAACACTTAGATCTTTAGAAGTGTCAGCTGCTGGTGTTTAGAAACCTGAAAACGGGGTAAAAAGAAGAGGCCCCAGCCAAGAAACAATGAATATCCATCACACACTATGCATAGACAGATTGACACCTACACCTAGTCAGAAAACACCCTGCACCCCAATCAACCATACATGGGTCAGTGCCTAATTAGCACCCAAAGGAGCACACCCAGCTTAGCAGTTATACCTCAGGATTATTGATTTTATTTTAAGGCACCCGCTGTGAATGCTTCCAATACAAAAATTAAAGCAAAAAATATACACTTCAAATTTAATTGAAACAGAGCCTTCCATTTTAATCATTTCTTTTATCAATCAAGGTTCCAATTCCCAGTAGTTTAATAAACAACAGAACTATTCTGAACAAACTGAACCTTGTGTGTTTTTGTAACTTATTTAGCCATGCTTCAATTCCATTTTTAGTCATGGAATTCTTTTATTGCCCTGGCTACAAAGTAACACCGACATTCCAAAGTGAAGGAATGCAAGGTACTTATCAGTCCAAAAGATCATCCGAAACCACACTCCCTTTAGTTCTTTTGAAATGTATGTGACTCGTGAACAAAACCTAAATATTTCCTTGAATAGCAATTAAATAATATTCAGAAAAAGAAACATTGGCGTCGATCATCCCAAGAGGCAGCAGCTTCCCACTTCGTCCACACCCCCAAACTATAACTCAGCCAAATTCAGAAAGACAAGCTCACTAGTTCAGTGTCCCCACGCCAAACAACACCCTGTAACGTGAGAGGGTCTTGAACAATACCAGACAGCGAACAGGCCAAAACAATGAAACTCCCCTGAAAATATCTGACAATCAGCATGTCTCTGATTTCAGTCAAAGCTGCCATGGTTTATCAGTGCCTCTGAATCAGACGTGTGTAGAAGCATTAAACAAACCTAATAGTGAAATACAGAATTTGGGGAAACTGATTATTCAAATCCCTTAAAAATAAAAAATCAACTCAAACACAAAAAAAATCAAAAAAGTACTTTAAAAAAATTCTTTCCCCTGCATCTCTACCATATAAATAAATTATCTATCAGATTGTGCTCCATCTAAGTTGAAACAGGACCCAGGAACAAATTCACAGGATTATTCTGGGAATCCTCAGTAAGTTCCAACTCAGACAGTGGATTTTATATTTTTATTAAGGTGTAACCATTCTAGGAATGTTACTGGCCCATGGCCAGAAAAACAGGATTAAAGCAACCCAGACTAATTCATTTACATCTTCCCTCCACCAGCCCCACAACCACTGGTAACAGATCTAAAGCATTCAGAATTCTCAGCAGTAGAATTTAGCAAAATTGCTGGCAGCGATACCTCACCAAATAGTACTGTGGGAAGCTGAAATAGCATTGCCCTCCCCTGGCAGTTACAAGGCTGCATTAATCTACAACTCAAAATTTCAGCCTTGATCAAAGGCTTGTGTTTGTATACCGTCCACCTGAACACACTTCCAAGAAAACAGTCGATTTCAAGAACTGGACTAAAAATTAGTTTCTAGATGAATAAGAAAAAAGAGACAAAAAGGGAAACTATGCATTGTTCAAATACATAACAGTATGAGGGTATGCTGAAGTCTTTGAAAAGAATGATCTATCAATTCCATTGAAAATAAGCTTTTATTTAAAAGTGCATTTTTCAGTAAAATACAGTAAAAGATTTTTTTGTTTGGAGAATTCTGAAGGAGGACATGATTAAAAGAATAGTCTAAATAAAATAATAGCGACATTTTATAAAATGAGAGTGGATTAATAAGAGGGAAATTATTCTCTCGCTTTTATTAACTGTTACATTGAGATCCCATCTACTCTTTCCAGTTCATGGGCTTTAGAAACATCATAACATCATCCAAAGGGTTAAGGCAGAGCTTTTCTGATACTGTGATTAACCTTCAGACCTCAGCCAATCATAAACACAGACTAGTTAGCCACCCACACTAAGTGCTGGAGGAACTCAGCAGGACAGGTAGCATCTATACAAAAGAGTAAACATTCGATGTTTCGGGCCAAGATTGGGTAGATTTAGACTTTTTCAGGGTAGGCATCTGTCAAAGAGACTTTGTGGTAGTAGTAGTAGTATCACAAACCAGTCTGAATATAGAACATAGAATAGTACAGCACAGTACCGGCCCTTCAGTTCACAATGTTTTGCCGACTCTTAAACCCTGATCCCATATAACCCCCACCTTAAATTCCTCCATATACCTGTCTAGTAGTCTCTTAATCTTCACTAGTGTATCTGCCTCCACCACCGACTCAGGCAGTGCATTCCACACGCCAACCACTCTGAGTAAAAACCCTTCCTCTAATATCCCCCTTGAACTTCCCTCCCCTTACCTTAAAGCCATGTCCTCTTGTACTGAGCAGTGGTGCCCTGGGGAAGAGGCACTGGCTGTCCACTCTATCTATTCCTCTTAATATCTGTATACCTCTATCATGTCTCCTCTCATCTTCCTTCTCTCCAGAGAGTAATGCTCTAACTCCCTTAATCTCTGATCATAGTGCATACTCTCTAAACCAGGCAGCATCCTGGTAAATTTCCTCTGTACCCTTTCCAATGCTTCCACATTCTTCCTATAGTGAGACGACTAGAACTGGACACAGTACTCCAAGTGTGGCCTAACTAAAGTTTTATAGAGCTGCATCATTACCTCGCGACTCTTAAACTCGATCCCTCAACTTATGAAAGCTAACACCCCATAAGCTTTCTTAACTACCCTATCTGCCTGTGAGGCAACTTTCAGGGATCTGAGGACATGTGCCCCCAGATCCCTCTGCTCCTCCACACTACCAAGTATCCTGCCATTTACTTTGTACTCTGCCTTGGAGTTTGTCCTTCCAAAGTGTACCACCTCACACTTCTCCGGGTTGAACTCCATCTGCCACTGCTCAGCCCACTTCTGCATCCTATCAATGTCTCCCTACAATCTTCAACAATCTTCTACACAATCCACAACACCACCAACCTTTGTGTCGTCTGCAAACTTGCCAACCCACCCTTCTACCCCCACCCACATCTAGGTCTTTAATAAAAATCACAAGAAGTAGAAGCCCCAGAACCGATCTTTGTGGGACACCACTAGTCACAACCCTCCAATCTGAATGTACTCCCTCCACCACGACCCTCTGCCTTCTGCAGGCAAGCCAATTCTGCATCCACCTGGCCAAACTTCCCTGGATCCCATGCCTTCTCACTTTCTGAAAAAGCCTACCGTGTGGAACCTTGTCAAATGCCTTACTAAAATCTATGTAGATTACATCCACTGTACTATCCTCATCTATATGCCTGGTCACCTCCTCAAAGAACTCTATCAGGCTTGTTAGACACGATCTGCCCTTCCATGCTGACTGTGCCTGATCAGACCATGATTCTCTAAATGTCCATAGATCCTATCTCTAAGAATCTCTTCCAACAACTTTCCCACCACGGACGCAAGACTCACTGGTCTATAATTACCCGGACTATCCCCATGACCTTTTTTTGAGCAAGGGGACAACATTCGCCTCCCTCCAATCCTCCGGTACCATTCCCGTCTTGCTGAAGTGCCTCAGCCCAAAACGTTGACTGTACTCTTTTCCATAGATGCTACCAGGCCTGCTGAGATCCTCCAGCATAACAAAAGAATTTACCAATCATGATGAATAAAGTACTTATTATTCTTATTATCCCATTTCATTCTCCTAAAAACAGTAAAGAACAAAAAGAAAACAGAAGTTTTGAAGTTTTGAAACTTGATACTCGAAGACTGCATTTGACAGCTTAGCAGCAGTTCACTCTTGCAGCCTCTCTTCCAAGTGGCCACTATCATCATGCCCAATTCTCTTTTTACAGCTCATTGGCTTCTGTAGGCCTTGCCTAGCTCTCTCTCATGATCTCCAGCTGCTGATGCTCTTGCTGGCTTTAAGTCCTTTGTCATTGTAAATCCTTAACCTTACTCAACTCTTCCTTCCTCATGCAAACACTACCTTGTTAAGTAACCATTACTTCTCAGCTGAGGGGCATTTTCACTTTCATGAAATTCACTTATTGGTGAAAGACTTATTTTTACAGGACTGCAAAGTTGTTGCTGTTGCTTCTGAGAATTCTCATTATGTAGTCTTTGTTTTTAAATGTCTTACTAAATACAGAGAGGTACTCAACTCAGATACAAATGATAATTACAATTATTCACTTTGTCATTTGTTCTTTACAGGTAACAAATTAGTGGGGTGATTGCATAAAGTTTCCCCAAGACTTTCACAGCTTTTCTAAAAAGCTAAAGCCTTTCAAACAGTTTCACAGTTTTTCAATGCGGGAAAAAATGTTTTTAGAGGCAGGATATAGCACAGCATATGCTTTATTATATTGTTTAATCTTTACTAAAGAACTAGGACAAAGTTGCAGCTTCATCAATCATGTTGAATTCCTGGCCCGACGTGATTTTGTAATTGAAGGACATGTTGCAACACACACAAAATGCTGGAGGAACTCCGCGGGCCAGGCAGCATCAATGGAAAACAGTGAACAGTTGACGTTTCAAGCCGAAACCCTTCGTCAGGACCCACAGCACACATTTGTGTGTCTTGCTTTGGAATTCCAGCATCTGCAGATTTTCTCCCGTTGTTTCCCAAGCTCTTTGACTGTATAGACTCTGCCATTTTCTATTTTGATTTTGCTTGCTTTCCACATTATTTTTGCTTAAAAATTCTTTTGAAGAGAACATTCAAAGCATAAACGTTCCAATGATTAGTTCTCATTTATTCAGTATCTGGGCATGTCGGGCAGGGTAAACATTTATTGCCCACCCTTAATCGCTCATGGCAAGCGACTTTCTTGAACTTACCTAAAGCAGGTAAGCTAATTAGAACTGACACTATGTGTGAAAGCAAGCTATTGACAGCTGTGTAGTTAAAAACTTAATATATTAAAAGGAGCAACGAAATGCTTCTGGCACCTGTCTGTAGGTCAGAATTGTGAATGATTCAGTCAAAAATGCATCACACCTTCAGATTTTTCTTACTTAAGACTCCTTTCCCATCATACCAGTAAGCTGTTTCTCAGTTAAAATAGAGAAATGGCCATAAGACATCAGAAAGAGGAAGAAAGGAATGAAATATTGGAAGCAGCATGGAGAATTTGCGTATAACAACATTTCTCTAGGGGTGCTTCAGGATGTTCCAAATATTCTACATATTTCAAAAGTATTTCCTTTCCAGTCATGTTTTTTTTTCCCCAGGAAATGTTGCTATTCCCACATTTTATTTTTCCAGTGATACAGCACAGAATGGAGAGTATCACTAAATATAAGAGCACAAACACCGGCAAAATACAAATTAGGGCAGACTAGAAAGGCAATCAGATACAAGCTGAAAATACACACCGACCAAATGAGTGATTGAGACCTAATTTGCAGAGACCTATAAAACCAGCTTCAAAACTGCATCAAAATATATTTCACTACTGCCCTGAAATTTTATGGGAAACTGCAATAAACTGATCAAAAATTTAAGAACCATCCCACGAGCTTCTTAGCATTTGCCTGATAACTCACACTATCATACAACAGAGCTTGACTTACCTCTATAAAAATCAATTTGATCTCCTTGTTTTTTAAAAAAAATAAAATGATGGGGACAATATTTTAAAAAATGTTGTCGCATTGTGACGACCGAAATATTAACAGAATTAAATGACAAATTCCAGGGTACAAGTCCAATTATTCTTCACCATTCAGGCTGGTGTTTAATTGCTGGGTGACATTCTATGCTAATCTTCTCGACCTTTCAAGACTGACAGAAACAACACAGGTATTCAAGTGAGACATGGTGCAGCTTTCTTCAGAGACTTTGCAAAATGGACTGTATCCTACTGGTAGCGTGACTAAATAAGAAGCAGGCTTTTGATTCTGACTTTTTAGACTGACAGCCTGCCAGCTGCTGAAACCACCACTCAGGATTTCTTGAATAGTCTATGGCCAAATTCCCATCTTCCACACTTTCAGTAAACTTAAACTCCATCAAATCTCTCTGCCCTTTAGCCTAACTGGCTCCAGTTCCTAATAAGTCAATCAATACTGTTGCGCTCAGTGACTTCTATAACCTCCTGGTCCTCAACTCTAACATTCATATCTGTTAGGTATTCATGTATATATTGAACATTACAGGCTCCTGTGTTATGCGTTGAACGGAAGGTGAGAGGGCATTCTGGGTAGATGACCTAGCAGTAAAATAAACAGCTGCAAGTTTGTTCCTCACGTCTCCGTCTCTTGTGTGTGTTATTCATGGCCACCCAGCTTCCCGGTACCACAAATATAACAAACGGCGACAAGATGACAAAGTCCTCAAGTGATATCTATCGTTTTGTTTCCTTCGGCAAGAAAAGTCCGCGTGCAACGCTGGCAGCGAGGGGGAGCCGCATGCCACAAGAAAATAGCCGCAGGAAGCGTGGTGAACGGAGAGTCCAAGGGGAGAGAATGAGAACGGGACGGTTAATAAAACAAGTAAGAGAGGGAAGGAGATGGATAAGACTAGTTAACTTTTCTGGAATGTGATTCCGCTTGTTGAAATGACAGAGCAATGGAGTGCATATACTGAAAGATTTGAATATTTTGCATCAGCAAATCAAATTTCAGATGATATCTGTGTGTTGCAACTTTTCTGACTGTGATTGGTGCAAAAACGTTTAATTTATTATGCAGTCTAGTGCAACCTGCTAAGCCTGGTGATAAGCCTTATGAAGACATAGTGTTAAAGGACTTCCATTCACCTGAATCTTTGATGATCGCTGAAGGTTTTAAAAGGAATCAACAGGAAGGTGGGTCCATTTTGGTTTGTGGTGGAGCTGAAACAGTTGTCTAAACACAGTGATTTTGGGCAGTCACTGAATGATACATTATGTGATAGACTCATTATGTTCCACGTGGTGAGACAATTCAGAAACATTTGCTTACAGAAGAGAGACTAACATTATAGAAGGCAATTGAGATTAGTACATCTGTGGAGATGGCAGCGAAAGAAGCACACCTATTAAGCACATCTTCCCAAGTTCATAAACTGTCTACGGACTTTAAGAATGAGACAGCTATTTGCAAGCAATGCTATTATTGTGGCAAAACTGGGCATTCAGCAAAAGAATGTTGGCATAGGGAGCAAACACGAGGAAATCTGCATTGCTGGAAATTCAAACAACAACACACACAAAATGCTGGTGGAACACAGCAGGCCAGGCAGCATCTATAAGGAGAAGCGCTGTCGACATTTCGGGCCGAGACCCTTCCTGACGACAGTGCTTCGCCTTATAGATGCTGCCTAGCCTGCTGTGTTCCACCAGCATTTTGTGTGTGTTGTTGCTGGCATAGGGATTTAGTTTGCTGGAGCTGTGCCAGAAAGGGACATACCGAATGTGTCTGCAAAATTGAAAAGACACCGTCAACCAAGTACACTGCACTGAAGAAAAATCACTTCTGGAAAAACAAAAGGAAAAGGTGGAACATACTGAGGACGGACTGAGTGACTCACTCTGTGCTTGAAGAAGCTTTGCATATTTTATCTGGTTCTGGATGTTAGGCACCCCTGTTGTTGGATGGGGCCACAGTGAGGATGCAGGTGGACACGAGTCTGCAGTATCACTGGTGTCAGGGACAGTTTACAAGGGGAAAGCGCAGCATCTCACCCCAGAAAGAGCAAGGCTGACTTTAACGACTTACACTGCTCAGGTTGTTCCAGCGAGGGAGTAAGACACGTTACAGTGGAGATGGTCGAACAGGGAAAGAAACGTCCACTGTACATTGTTAAAGGTCGTTATCCAGTGCTTCTGGGCTGCTCGTGGTTGGATCAGCCCAAACTCAACAGACACGAAGTGCACTTGATTGGTGGGAGCACCAGTCTATGGGAAATACTGAAGAAACATGCAGGAGTTCTCAACAGAGAATTGGGCAGCATGAAAGGAATCACTGTTGGGCTGCTGAGCCCAACACAACACCTAAATGCTTGAAGGCAGGACCTGTCCCATACATCCTCAAATCAACGTCAAAGGCTGAATTGCGGAGTAAGGCATTAGCCAGTGTCTGTAAGTGGGCAACTCCAGTGATTCCTGTCTTAAAAAGGGACGTAGAGACTTCAAGGTAACCATTAACCCAGTTCTTATGGCTAAACAATACTCGCCTCCTCTCACTGATGAGCTTTTTGTCGGATTGGCTGGAGGACAGACACTCAGCAAGGTTGACTTGTGTCAAGCGTACTTGTAGATGCACGCGGAGCCAGAGTCACAGCGACTGTTCACCAGAGTGACTCCCATAATGTTCAGGTACCAAAGGCTTCTGTTTGACATCACCTTAGCTCCAGCACCTTTTCAGTGAGCAACGGACCACATCCTGAGTGGCTGACGGGGAGCAATGATTTACTCATTACTGGGAAAAATGAACATGAGCACCTGCAGAACCTGGCTGCTATGCTACAAAAACCCAAGGAATGGGGTTTAAGGGTCCAGAAGAGCACGTGTGAGTTATTTTGACCTTCAATTGAATATTTGGGCCATGTGATTGACAGCTCAGGTCTTCACAAGGCACCATCAAAGGTGAAAGTATTTGAGAAAGCTCCATCACCACAGAATGCAAGTCGGTTAACATCTTTCTTAGGACTACTAATTTACTATGCAAAGTTTGTTCCTAACCTTGCTAACATGCTGAAACCATTTCATATGCTTTTACACAAATCAATAAACATGGCAGTGGACAGAACACTGTGAAGAGGCTTTTAAAAAGGTCAAAATAGCTTTGTCATAGTCTAAAGCACTAACACACTTCAACCCATCTCTGCCCATACAGTTGGCCTGCGATGCATCACCCAGTGGTATGTGGGCAGTAATCTCACACACCATATCACCGGGGGAAGAGCATCCGATTACTTTCGCATCAAGGACATGAAACAAGGCAGAAAGTCACTATGCTCAGATTGAGCAGAAAGAACTCGCAATTTTGAGTTAAGAAATTCCATCGATTCCTTTTTGGTCAACCATTTACACTACTGACAGATCATCACCCCTGGACATCAATGTTCCTCCTTGGTTGATAGTCAAGTGCAACATTGGGCTCTGTTACTATATGAACATCAGTACAATATAAAGCACAGGAGGCCCAAGCAAGATTCGAATGCTGACTCCCTTAGCTGTTACAGCTCCAAAGCCACCCCTGAAAGAGATCTTTTATTTCAAGGAAGTACCTACAGCTCTGTGAGCTGCAGCACATTTCCGAAAGCACACGCATACTGACCCTGTTCTATCTACAGTGGTGGACATGGTAAACCACGAGTGGAAATGAGAACCAACCACAGAACTGGAATCTCTTACCAGGCTCGATGGAAGGAGCTCACAGTCCAAGCTGCATGTTTAGTCTGGGGCTACCATGTGGTTATCCCTCCACCATTAAGAAAGTAAGAGCTTGACAAGCTCCATGCAGGAGGCTGTGGCGTAGTGCGCATGAAGGAAATCGCATACAATTACTTCTGGTGGCCAGGACCGGATGTAACCATTGAAGAGAAGGTCAAAGCATGCCAACACTGTCAGCGAGTCAGAAACAGTCCTCAGCTTGTTCCTTTTCATCCATGGGAATGGCCTGAAGTACCACAGCAGAGGATTCACATAGACTTTGCAGGACCTGTAGAAGACCATTTCTTCTTAAGTCATAGTGGATGCCTGAGGATGCCATCATGAAGAGCTTGTTCTCTGAAAAATGCACTGAGGTGCTACATTACATCTTTAGCCATTTTGTGCTACATCAACAGCTTGTAAGTGACAATAGCCCCCTACTTCTATCTAAAGAGCTGGAGGCATTTATGGAAGCAAACAGTATTCAGCACATCAAGTCAGCCACTAATAGTCTTACTGAATGATTCTACGAACAATAAAACTTCAGTGAGAAGCGGATCCCTCAACCAGCAATTCAGCACTCTCTTGTTGACATACCATAACACAGCCAAAATGGCTCTAGCCACTGCACTTTTGAAAAGACAGCTTCACATCCAGTTTGACCTGCTTAGACCCAAAAATATAAAACAGACTGTGCTAAATGAACAGAAAACCCAAACAGAGAGACATGCCAAAGCGAAGTATGTAAGTTTCACAACAGGAGAGAGAGTACTTGACCCATAACTACATCTCTGGTACAAAATGATGGATAGGTACAACGGTGGTGACACAAAAATGGTCCTGTGCCGCACAGTGGAAACTAGTAACCACAACATCTGGAGAAGGCATGTTGATCAGTTGTTGCCAACTTTTGAGGCTAATGAAAACCAACACAGATTGACCAATCCAGATCCAGTTGTTGAAATAGGGCAGGATCTGGGAGAACAACTGCAGAACCACCATTAAGATCAAATGACACCGCCAGTGCTCCCCCATCACCTGGCTCACTAGTAATGCAGCACCCAACCTATCATCTATACGTGCACAACCCAAAGATAGAATTACTTTGATATACAGAAGTTGTCGATACTCTTACAGGAATAGGCAACCTCCAGATAGATTGAACCTCTAGCTTAGTGACTAGCAGGGATATGTTATGTATTCATATACACTTGCAGTCGAACTTCCCTGTATGTTATGCACCAAACGTAATGTGAGAGGGCATTCTGGGTGGATGACTTACAAGCAAAATGACAGCAGCACATTTGTTCCACACCTCTCCGTCTCTTGTGTGTGTGTTATTCACAGCCACCCGGCTTCTCCATATCATAAATAAAACAGTATCCTTCTTTTCTGCCTTTTGTACGTCTATGTTGAAATCGCTATTTAGAAATTCTTTCATGGCCTTAGCCCTAACTCTATAACTGTAACATACCTGGAGCCTGTGTTTCTAGCCTCAGGCGTCCCATCTATTAGAACCTGAAGATCCCTCTGGAAGTTTCGCCCAAAACTACTTATTTCTCCTCATTTTCTCCTCTTTTAAGATGCTACTAAATTCTTGGCCAAGCTTTTGGTTATCTCTCCTTTCATGTCCCTGCAGGGTAACATGTTAAATTTTGTCTCAACATTTCCTCTCAAGAGCCTTATGGGGCTTTATTCCATTGAAGATGTGATTCCCATTTTCAAGTTGCTATTTGTAATGGTGTTTGAGGAAATCAGGCCAACAGCACTAAAATCTGACAATTAGTTTAAACTTTGCTTCGATGTCAACTAATTCTAGAAAAATAACAAATGATTAAGCTTTCCAGTCATAATTTAATGTGAATTTAAAAAGAGTGCAAAACAAATTATTGTTGGCAATGTAGTTCCTTGCATAGATTAGGGGCAGCATGGTAGCAAAATGGTTAGCAATACTTAGCGTAGAAAACCTGGGTCCAATTTCCACCACTGCCTGTGAGGAGTTTCTAGGTTCTCCCCATGACCTCGTGGGTTTCCTCCCACAATCCAAAGACACACTGGTTGGTAGGTTAATTGGCCAGAAAGGCTTATTCCACGCTCTACGTCAATAAATAGATGGATGACTAAAGAAGATCTATCCACGGGTGTTGTGCAAATAATGTAATAAGAGCATGGTTTCAAAAACAAATATCCAATGTAAAAGTCAGGAAAAGAAAAAGCAGAAGCCAGGCTCTTCAGAATCAGAATCAGGTTTATCAACACCGGCATGAGACGTGAAATTTGTTCACTTAGCAGCAGCAGTTCAATGCAATACATAATCTAGCAGAGAGAGAGAGAGAGAGAGAGAGAGAGAGAGAATATAATAAATAAAACATAATAATAAATAAACAAGTAAATCAATTAGGTATATTGAATAGATTATTTGAAATGTGCAAAAACAGAAATACTGTATATTAAAAAAAAAGTGGGGTTGTGTCCAAAGCTTCAATGTCCATTTAGGAATTGAATGGCGGAGGGGAAGAAGCTGTTCCTGAATCACTGAGTGAGTGCCTTCAGGCTTCTGTACCTCCTGCCTGATGGTAACAGTGAGAAAAGGGCATGTCCTGGGTGCTGGAGGTCCTTAATAATGGACGCTGCCTTTCTGAGACACCACTCCCTAAAGATGTCCAGGGTACTTTGTAGGCTAGTGCCCAAGATGGAGATTTCAGTCCTGTGCCGTAGCCCCTCCATTCTGTAACGTTCATGGCATCTCTTAGCAACTAATACTGAGAAACTGTCCTCATGGGCTCAAATCTGAAGAAGCTGGAAATGAATAACATTTTTGGAAAATGAGGAACATCGCTAATAGTCAGATGGGAAGAATTTTTTGCATGCTGAACAGGCACTTTTAATCGCAATACATGTTTGGTGATGATACGTTACTTCATCAATGGAAGCATAATTTTTCTCAATGAGCAAGGCTTTGGGCAAACGCTGTCTACAGAAGTCTCTCACTGACATCACAGTTCCCCGAGCCTCACGGGAAAATGGATTACTACCTCAATTGTAAATCAATCCATCACTTGCATTACATGTACTGAATAATGTAATGCTGGCAGGAGCTGTGCATCTATGGTGGTTTAGCGAAGGGCTAAAAGATCATGGGGACCACTTCATGCCATGGTTTTTCGATTACAAAGAATTAGTAAGGCGTTTCCATGAATACAGTGTAGCACATCAATTTTGGTAATCTCATTCGGGCACAAAGTACAGAATATAAAGTAGCCAGTTTGTAGCATCTGTCAATACACTCAGCTGCAGAGCACAACATGAATCTCTGGCCTTGCATTCAGTAGTAGTGGAGGCAAGTATTCTCCTGGGGATCTCTATCACCAGACGTTGCTTGAGCAAGTGCTGTTGAGGAAATAAATTTATGCTCAACAGCAGCAGTGAGGAGTCAGGCCATCACTTCAATTCAATAATACTGAAGATATGAAGAGCATGCATTAATTTAATCCCTAAAATACAAGGAGACCCTGAAATTGCACATTCTGGGAGCAGTGACGTCGCAAGTCTGCGATTTCCTGATTCAATCTTGATACTGAAACACAATTATATCCATTCTTAATCAGGCTGTTGAACAACGGCCCATCATGGAAGAGATGCTCTGACCATGAGTGGTGAGCAGGTCACACCAGTTCACTGGGTGTTCTTACAATATCGTTGCCCTTGGCACTGCTTAAGTTACCAGAATGGCTGGCAGCAAATTACTTGGACTGCAATACCCCCACTATGCAAAGGTTACAGTGAGCATAAGGTGCTCACAAATAATAACCATATAACAATTACAGCACGGAAACAGGCCATCTCAGCCCTTCTAGTCTGTACCGAACGCTTACTCTCACCTAGTCCCACTGGCCCGCACTCAGCCCATAACCCTCCATTCCTTTCCTGGCCATATACCTATCCAATTTTACTTTAAATGACAATACCGAAGCTGCCTCTATCACTTCTACTGGAAGCTCATTCCACACAGCTACCACTCTCTGAGTAAAGAAGTTCCCCCTCGTGTTACCCTTAAACTTTTGCCCCCTGACTCTCAACTCATGTCCTCCTGTTTGAAAAATATACCCCCGCTTCTCAGTTAAGTAAATTCCATAGGGTGGGACAAACAGAGAATCTCAAAAATATAAATATCCAATGTGAAATAGTTTGTTGCAAAGGAGTTTTATGTTTAAGGCGGAGTGGAGGAGGCTGACAGGTGAAACAAAGAGTACTTTATGATGAGCCGAAATAATGTGACAGTTAATAGATTCCCTTTGTTTCACCCACTGCCTTCCCACCTTCTTTGACTTGCTTCTTTCCCAGTTCTAATGAAGGATTCTGCAAATGAAATACTTGCTCAGCTTTCTCATCGTTTTCTGTTGTTAATCAGAGAAATTGACAGAAGGTGACATAAGGATGAAAGAGAAAAACAAATTTGACAAGGAAGAGCACCTTAAAAATAAGTTGAAGAACAGTGACGTAAAGGGCATAAGACCAAAAGACACAGGAGCAAATTAGGCCATTTGGCCCATCGAGTCTGCTCCACCATTTCATCACGACTGATGCAATTTTCCTCTCAGCTGCAATCTCCTGCCTTTTCCCCATATCCCTTCATGCCCTGACCAATAAAAATCTATCACTTTCTGCCACACACACACACACAAGACTTTTCAGCTACAGCTGCCTATGGCAAAGAATTCCATAGATTCACCACTTTTTAGCTAAAGAAATTCGTCCTCATCTCCGTTCCTTTATTCTGAGGCTGTGTCCTCTGGTCTTCGATTCCCCCACCATAGTGATCATCCTCTCCACATTATTAAGGCTTTTCACCATTCAATGGGTTTCAATTAGGTCACCTGTCATTCTTCTGAATTCTAGTGAATACTGGCACAGAGCCATCAAATGCACTTCATATGACAAGCCATTCAATCCTGGAATTATTTTCATAAATTTCCTTTGAACCCTCTTCAGTTTCAGCATATCCTTTCAATGATATGGGGCCCAAAACTGCTCAAAATACTCCGTGAGGCTCACCAGTGCTTTATAAAGTCTCAATATTACATCCTTGCTTTTATATTCTAGTCCTCTTGAAATGAATGCTAACATCATATTTGCCTTCCTCATTACAGATTGACCTGCAAACTTAACCTTCTGCGTTTCTTTTTTTTTGTATTTTCTCTCTAGTTAGGAAATAGACAACCTTTTCATTTTTTCTACCACAGTGCATGTCCCTACACTTCCCAACATTGTATTCCATCTGCCATTTCTTTACCCATTCTCCTAATCTGTCTAAGTCCTGCTGCAGCCTCTCTATATCCTCAGAACTACCTTCCCTTCCACCTATCTTCATATCAACTGCAAACATTGGAACAAAGCCATCAATTCCATCATTTAATTCACTGACATATAACATTAAAATAACGGTCCCAACACAGACCTCTGTGGAATGCCACTAGTCACCGGCAGCCAATCAGGAAAGGCTCCCTTTATTCCAACCCTTTGCCTCCTGCCAATCAGCCATTTCTTTATCCATGCCAGAATCTTTCCTGTAATACCATGGGCTCATAGCTTGTTAAGCAGCCTCATTGTGTGGCACCTTATCAAAGGCCTTCCGAAAATCCAAGTACGCAACATGCACCGATTCTCCTTTGTCTATCCTGCTTGTTATTTCTTCAAAGAATTCCAACAGATTTGTCCGGCAAGATTTTCCCTTGAGAAAACCATGCTGACTATGGCCTATTTCATTATGTACCCCCAAGTACCCCGAGACCTCATACTTAACAATCAACACCAATATTTTCCCAACCAGACTAACTGGCCTGTAGTTTTCTTTCTTCTACCTCTCTCCCTTCTTGAAGAGCGGAATGACATCTGCAATTTTCCAGGACTTAAAGCTTTCAAAGTCAAGTGATAGAAGCCTCAAGTCGAAAGAATTGCAGCAAAGTATTAAATATATAAGACGATGGTCCAATTTATAACCGTCCCATATCAACATGGGTGATGCCAAAAAGGCTCAATCAACTGATTAGAAAGGCTGGCTCCATTATAGGAGTCAAACTAGGCACACTGGAGGCTGTGATAGAACAAAGGATCGTACAGAAAATCCTGGCAATTCTATACACCCTCTGCATGCCACCCTGGCTGAACAGAGGTGCATTTTTAATTATAGACTAAGACAACTGTGCAGCTCCGAAGAGCTCTGTATGAGGTCATTCTTACCCACGGCCATTAGGCTCTATAATGAGCCAACTTATAGTCAGGGAAGTAATGACCCCCTCCTGTTACACTGTTTGAGGTAATGTATGTTTTTATTCTTTTTTACTTCTCTTGTAATATTTGTATATCTGTGCACTTGTAATGCTACTGTGACACTGTAATTTCCTTTGGGATCAATAAAGTATTTATCTATCTATCTACAGCAATACTGCACTAAACCCACCCAGCCCACCTGAGTTGTTGTTAAACTCTCCCAAAGACGAGTGTGTATTGGTGACGGGGAGGACGTGGTCACTGCTGCACTGGAGAACCAACATGCAGGAGTTCATTTGCATTCACCCAGTGACAATCTCCCAAGATCCTTTGAGCTGCACAACTTCCAGATATAGCATCTTTGCTAAACAGAGCTTTTCAGATCCCGTCAGCCTTGTTCAGTTTAAGACCTTATTTATCTTGTAGTTCAACCTGCCTTTTCCACAGCTTGCAATCTGTATCCATCCCCAGAAGAACACATAAGAACACAGACAAATAAAAAAAATTAAAATAATTGATGCTAAGAGGATTCAACTTCTGAATAAATGATTGCTTATTTTTCTCTCTGCAGGGACTGAATAATTATGCCACAAATGTAATAACACCAGCCCCATGCCTGGTACATGAACTATGAGCTGAAAAAGGCAATTTTCACTGGACATAAATCTGTCCTTGCATATGGGAAATCAAAAAGACTAGAAAAAATGAAATCCTTTTTTTGCTTTGCTACACACACCAAACCCTCCCTTGCTGCATGCACCTTTTAATGTTTAAATGTTAGGCCATGCTCATGAAGAAAACGGCTCACTCTGTGTTTATTTTATATAAAAGCCAGGCAATCTGCTTCTCAGACGTTCAGGAAGCAATAGAAACTTGTGTTCACACCACACTGTTCCATTCAAAGAATTCACGTGAAAGGAAGCAAGCAATTTTTCTTTCTCCAGGTTTGAAAATCGAGATGTGGCATAGCCTTCAAACACTTACTTCAATTGCAACAATGGCTTAATAGAATAAAGCCAAGGGCCACAGTCAAACTTGGTTGATTCAAGGTGGAATTTGACCAAAGGAGCTCAATGAAAATGTTACTAAAATGGCTTTGGTATGTGGTTTATATAATATCTGACCATCTTGGCTGAAGGCAAAGAGAAGATGCAGGAGCTAATGGAGAAAAGCAAAACTGAGGCGCTGTTTTGCAAATGGATGAAATTAACTTGTTGTCTCAAACATTTTTTTATCCTTGGAAGAAAATGACTGGAGATATTGCTCTTTACAACCGACATTTAATTTGAAGCCAGTGCTAAATAATACCTTGCAATTTTTCACTTTTAAAAAAAAAAGCAGCAAACATCTTTTTTTGACAGATTGAATGCATAATTCATCAAGTGCTTTGTCTTCATATCAGACCCAGATGCCCAGCATCACAACTCAATCCCAGCATTTTCCTGGGTCAGAGGTGAAGCTCAGTCCCACTTCAGCACCTCTCAGTAGTGAGATGGCCTGAGGAAGACTGGATTGACCTCCATCCTCAGAAAGATCCCAAATGTTGTTGGCAAAATGCAAATTTATCTCCCAATGCTCCGAAGCACAGCAATAATTTTTTTATGTCATTCACTGATTTTCAGGGGCAAAAAATTAAAATTGACATTGATGATTATAAATAGAATGCTATAAATATTAAAATATGTTCTCAGTGGTTTCTTAATCCCCAAGTCCATTGCAGAGCATACACACAAATACTCTTGAGACAAGGAGTTCAAGCAAGGAGCTTTGCTCGGGACCAGTTCCTTCTGATCTTTCTATGCACAATTTTGCACCAGGTCATATCACATGAAGGGGTCATTTAAAAACAAAAGTTATTGTACCTAACCAACATAACATATCCTTCACTGCTTTGCCTTTTGATAAGACATTAAAAATGAGTTAACATACTTATAAACTTGTAAATGTTAACAAGTCTAACCAAGTCACCAACTTAAGCATTGTCTGATCTTCACAATAATGCTGGTGTTCCTTGTATTGAAGTTGTGGATTATCAGAGTATTATCCATTCTTTGGTAAATGAACACCATCTCAAATTTTCATTGGAAACATTTATCTCCTCTTGAACAACAGCTGAATTCCCCTCAGAGAAACCATTGAGCATGCAGTCTTCAAAGGTGTTGGGTACTGATCACTACAACTGAACAGTGAATGTATATTTTGGAGTTTCTTTCCAATTTTCCCTAGATTTATACTCACATAACTCCACTGTCTTCAGCATAACATTCCCACCTCCCATTCCTAATCTGGCAAGAGGTTTTAAGTTAATTCCATCGTGCTGACTGAACCACTTATTTGTGTAATATTCTTTCCCTCATTCAAAATACTTCTCCTTTTCCCATGACAAATCTCAAAATACCCTGAATTTTCCTTGAATTAGGACTTTAGAAAGACTATGTTCCATTGTACAGTATTGCAGCTAGAAAGGTATAATATTAAAAAGCTGCACATTAATGTCTTGTGGTGATCAGCCTTCCATAATTTATTTCTTCAAACATTCCTTTACCTTGTGAACTGAACTTTATGCATACCTACTTAAAATTCAATGGGAAGGAGAGGTGAAATGGTGTTTGAATTATTCCCTCTTCATGCATTATTCAAAGACAATCTAAATTGTGGACCCTTATCCAAACAATATCAGAAAGTCCACATTAGCAAAGAGAGATCTCATTTCCTCCAGCACATGACTTTTAGGGATCATTCTGGGGTTAAGCCATTATGAATAACACAATTAAGGATTAACTAAAATGAGAGCCAGTCGTCAGGAAATGAAACCTGTGTGCAATTTAACTTCCAGCTTTTTGGCCAGTGAGCCCAATCACATGAATGTAGGACATCCCCTATCCCATTGAATCCATACAGGGAAAGACAACAAATGAATGTTCAGGACAAACTTAACCTTCTGGTTAGTTGTATATTGATAGAGCCATCCTTCAACACTGTAACAAGGGGGATATATTTTGGGTATCTGGCTCTGGGAGTAGATTCAAGATTGTTTAATGTCATTTCCAGGACACAAGACTAAAGGAAAATGAAATAATTGTTACTCTGGCTCCAATAAAGCACATAAAAACGCAATAAGATAAAGACAATAATAATAGTATTAAGCACAATCAATATAAATATAAGATAGCTTACATAGTTAGATTGATTTTATGTCCATAAAGTGACATTGGGAAGAGGACAGTCTGTACACGAGGTGACTGACAGGAAATGATAAGGTAGTGGTGGTTGGGGTGTGGAGGGGTGGGTGGAGGTGTTGATCAGCCTCACTGCTCGGGGAAGCTAAGTGTTTTTGAGTCTGATGATCTTGACGTGGATGCTTTGCCCTCGCTGATGGGACTGAGATAAACAGTCCATGAGCAGGCCGGGTGGGATCCTTCATGTTACTGGCACCGTTCTGTATACAGGTCCTTGACGAAAGATAGACTAGTGCCAGTGATGCATTGGGCAGTTTTGACCACCCATTGTAGAGTCTTCCTGGCCACCACAGAGCAGTTTCTGTACCATGCAGTGATGCAGCTTGTTAGGATGTTCTCTAATGCACATCTGTAGAATGACCTGAGTACAGATGTGCGTAGTTTGGCCTTTTTCAGAAAGTTGAGTCATTAAGTGATTTTTTCTGACTGTGTAGAAAGTGTTCTGGGTCCATGAGAGGTTGTGTGAAACGTGCACTCCCGGAAGTTTAAAGCTGCTCACAGTTTCTACTGATGTGCCAGCAATGTAAAGAGGAATGTGAGTGGTGTGAGCTCTCCTGAAGTTGATAAACATCTCCTTTGTCTAGTTGACGTTGATGAAGAGGTTATTTGCCCGACACCAGGCCTCGAGCCCTCCCACACCCTCTCTGTAGGCTGTCTCATCGTTGTTGGTGATGTCAAGTCAAAGTGATTGCCCAGGTGTTTGGCTGTAGAGGCATGTGTGAGCAGACTGTACAGCACTGAACTCAACACACAGCCCTGAGGGCCTGGGGGCACCCGTGTTGAGGATGAGCAGTTGTGCATTTTACCTATCTGAGGTCTGTTGATTAGGACATCCAACACCCGGTTGCACTGAGGTGTATTTAGACCGAGAAGTAGGAGCTTGTTCACCAAGGTCTGTGGGACAATAGTGTTGAATGCCAAACTGAAATCCAGAAATAGACATCATTACTGAATATTCAGCGGGGTTTTGTTCTTTGGGGTGCGCTACCATTGTAAATATATAATTCTGTAAATTTACCTGACCATGTTTCAAATTTCAAAACTACGCACGTGTTGCTAAAGGTGTCCAGCATCTGAATAACCGCTTGCTTATGAAGTGACTTTTTTCAGACCAATGCGTAAATCTATTCATGCACTTAGTGTGACCCATACACATAACTCACAGCAGGGTCTCTCCCTGGAGTTCTGTTATTTCTACTGCTGTGTTGATAGAAAATAACTCCCACCTTCAGGAGATAAATTGTGTTTTCTACCCTCTGTATTGTTTCTTCATTGAATATGTTTCACAGGCATCTGCAGCAGGATTTATTCTGTATTTATTGAGATACAGTGGGGAACAGGCCCGTCCAGCCCTTCGATCCGTGCTGCCTAGCAACACCCAATTTAACCCTAGCAACTTGCCAAGCAATAAGTTTTTCAACTGTGGGAGGAAATCAGAGCACCTGGAGGAAACCCACGCGGTTACAGGAGAAATGTGCAAACTCCTTATAAGCAGCAGCAGGAATTGAACCTGGGTCGCCTGCACTGGAAAGCATTGTGCTAACCATTACACTACTGTGCCACCCAATTTCATGGTTATATTCAGAAAATAAAGAAGATGATCCAAACCTACATCCCTGTTGTTGCATCACAGAAACAGCAGACTTTGGTCCCAAAATGACTAGCAGTAGCTCATCATACCACCTGGAAATAGGCTCTTCATCACCCATCCTGACTACCTGGTACACATTTACATTAACCCCACACTACACCCACTTTAATTTCTGTGCTTATCCAGCACCACCCCAAACCACTGAATGTAATCAAACTCAAGGGTAAGTCACAGCAGCTAATTATCCGTTCAACCCATACACAATCTGCAATGTGGGAAGAAACTCAACTGATCACAGATACGACAGGGTCTTTTAAGAGACCCTTAGAGAGGTACATGGAGCTTCGGAAAATAGAGGGCTATGTGGTAGGGAAATACCAGGCAGCAGCTAGAGTAGGTTACATGGTTGGCACAACGTTGTGGGCCAAGGGGCCTGTAATGTGCTGTAGATTTTGATTTTTCTAAAACATGCAAACTCCACATGGAAAGCTTCTGCAGCCAGGACTGGAGCAGCCTGCTGGAGTTTTGATGCAGGAGTTCTACATCTGCATCATTGTACTATGACTTTATGGTCAGTTATTGAAGTGAATGGTCTCATCAGCAAAAACAAAACTCTATGAAATATTGTAACACTAAGAAATATCACCAGTGTCTCTATTTCTACCTGGTTAGAGCACATTTACCTTGGGTCAAATGCAATGTGGTGTGCTTTTATATGAAATTGGGTTGTTGCTGATGAAGCCATTGAGCTGTTACTGAAACTTGACTTTTAGTTATGCTCCACTGTCACTCCCAGAGTTCCTAATGAACTTGCTGCATTATTGATACGGTTTTATAAGTTATTAAGGAAAAGCACACCACATTGCGGCATGAGGATACGGTTTTTGCACATTTGGCATTTAAGCTGCTCATTACAGAAACGGAATCTTCAGATAACTGAGGACATCCTTCCTCTGTAGCTCTTCCGATGAGAATATCATCCTGATTACACAATCATGGATTCCTTGCAGTATCTCATCCACTGTCACCAGAGATTATTCTGGTTGTGAGTTCACCACATCACTGGCCTTGTGTATGAGTAAAAGCCCTGATGAGTAAATATGGTTAAGTAATATTGACTTGTTGTATTGTATTGGGGCCAAGTCATTGTGTGTATTTAAGGCAGAGTTAGAGAGGTTCTTGATTAGCCAGGGCGTCAAAGGGTATGTGGAGAAGGCAGGGGAGTGGAGATGACTGAAAGAATTGGATCAGCCCATGATTGAATGGCAGGGCAGACTTGATGGGTCAAATGGCCTACTTCTGCTCCTATATTTTATGGTCTTGTTGCCAATAAGATGGGAAGTTTAAATTTAGTGAATACTTTTACTCCTACCAAATTTGTAAACACATCTTGAGTGCAAGCCCTCGCCTGCACTAAAAACATTTATGGAATTGCCACTCAAATCCTGCTCCACTCCTGGTCACTTCATAACTGCCCAGAGATTAATAATCTAATTTGTGTTAGATAGCACCATGGTATCCTCCAATTAATCTGCACCGATTTTACTGATTTCTTATGTCATTTCTATGTGTTTAGTGCTTCTTCAAAGTTTCAAAGTATGTATCCAGTAGACAACCTTGATGTTTGTCCTCCTGCAAGCAGCCACAAAACAAAACAAAGAAAACATCAAGCACCTAACGCAAAGGAAAAAGAGCAAATCACGCAAACAGCAAAAAAGAAACAACTAAAACACAGAATATTAAGCACCAAACCACAGAGTCTCTGAAACAGTCCAGGAGCTACAGCTACCGAGTTAGTTCAGCTTAACACTGTGTCAACGACTGCAGGCCTCAGCTGCCGAGCCAGCTCTGAGCCAAAGCACCTCAGTCAAATCAAACAAATAACAGGAAAAGAACAACAGAAACACATGGAACATTAACCGCAGGGTCCTGCATAAACGAGTCCACACCCAGGGAGTGCATTCAACGCTGAGGCCATTAAACATCAAGCTGCAGAGTACAACCACCCCCCCCCAAAAAAAGAGTCCCAGAGCCACGAGACACGCCAAAGCAATTGAACCAGCACCTTCCTCCAGCAGCAGACGTAGGTAGATGGCACCAAACATTCAATGGTCTTCAGCTTCAATCTTGCTCCTCTTCAGGTTCAAATTTCAGCCTACAGTTTGGCAGTAGATAGTTCTGGCATTTTCTATATGGATCTGTGGCCTCACCAGATACTAATACTTATAGGCACTGTATAGGCCTCATACTTCACATTTCACACATACAGGGGTCTTACTGAAGTTAAAAAAACAAAAAATACCCACCAGGTTAGTCTGCATTTGTGGAAAGGGAACAAAGTTGACATTTCAGGTCAAAGACCTTTCATCAGATGTTCTCCAATCTGCTGAAAGTTTCCAGCATTTTCTGTTTCGTTTCATATTTTCCACCACCAACAGTTTAATGACTTTTCCTGCTGTAGTTTAATTCATTGATTGAAAACACTGACCCCGCCAGCAAGTTGTTATTATAGAAACCTGCACAATGACGAGCAGTAAGTCTTGAACCTGTACTTTTCAGTGCAGCAGGCAGCTAGATCAAATTAATTTCAGTTATTTTCCTACAGCCCTGCAACTTAGCTTCTCTTCTGCACACCCATTTGATTCTTTCTGCCCTTAGCCTACATTTAGTGGCAATTTATTGTGGCAAATTAAATTCCTGTGATGAGGAAGGAGCTGGTGAACCCAATGGAGATGTGGGCACAGAGAGAACATGCAAACTCTCTGTGGATGGCAGGGTCCTTGGGACAGTGAGACAGCCCGTATGCCCCACGCATCTGCCTAATTCAGCTTCACCACCGGGCACCAGGTAGAATGGTATCCATCACTGGAGAGACACGATACTTATCCGCTTATTAAACTCGTTCTGCCACCATGCAGCGGGCAGGTTGGCCGAGAGTGAGATGACACAGCTCTTGCTTCGGAAAGCTCAGCAGGAAAAGAGAGACGTGATCATGCAGCTCCACAGAGCGAGTTGAAATCGTTCGTCATTTGGAAGGTGGCCGAGAGAAGCAGGAATGCAATCCACGTGCCCCTCAAGGAAGCCTTCAACCTCCCCCAGCGGGAGCCGGTCGATACCTTCAGAAGGACTGGTTAAATGGTGTAAAACTGATTATGCCATCTGGAAGAAATTCCAGTTGGGACATGAGAGCTTGATAAGCTTTTATAGAAATTCTCATAGCTGGGTCAAGGGTCAGGGCCTAAATTTGTACTCACTTATGGGAACAAGTGTGCAGAGTAAGTTATTCCCACAGGAAGTAATGTATTTTACATATTCTCATGCCCTCACTGTTTGTACATCAGTATATATTTGATCAATTCCTTTCCTAATTCACAACCTATCCCTTTACAGACTTTACGTATACCGACAGCCTGGATTGACTGGAAGTGGTGGTTTCTCTCATCATAATAAAAACACTGGATCTGCAGTAAGAGTCCAAAAATTCCTCTAGAAATAACCATCCAAAACAAAAGTCTTAAGGGAAGAACTGATAAACGTGTTTCAAATTCTGCTGAAGAGGGAGCGATTTTGAGCAGGGTTCCAGGAAACGTGTTATCTTGAATAACAGTATGGACGAATTAACCATTCCACCAGCTCAGTCATAAATAGTCCACTCTGCCTGCCACTGCCTCCCCCGCCCCCCCCCCCCCAAAGGACAGCATTTGTCATACTGAAACTCTTCCTCAACATTACTGTAGGGTTAAATTACATCCCCCAAACTGCAGAAGAGCACTCGAATCTATGTCATTCTTTCTCAGATCAAGAATGCTAGAAATTGCGTCAAAGTTGTATCCTGTGTCAGAAAGCAAACGTGATGATGTCTGGGAAGAAAGCAACTCCCAAGAGTCATGCCAAAGTAAAACAAAGGCAAGCAGCAGAGGAACTGAAGGAAGGAAAATGACTCTATCTGCAACCATAATATTAGAAAGCAGGTATACGCTGACACCACAACCTCCTCATGACTTTCATAAACCCTTCTGTGAACGATGATTCTAATTATCAAGTATATTACAACAAGCACAGTTTCAAGAGATCAAGGCTGTGGAGCTGGCCAAGAGTGCCATTTCAACAGGGAGAACGATACTGGCAATTCTCTAAGAGAATCTTGCACATGCTGAGAAACGCTGGGCCAAAGAAACACCAAGGTGCGGCAGATGTAGCCTCCAACCTGCAAACAGATTCCTGCTGCTCCCTATGCTACAGAAGCACAAGGAGTTCTGAAGAAGGGCCTTGGCCCAAGAGGCTGACTGCTTATTCCCCTGCATAGATGCCGCCTGACCTGCAAAGTTCCTCTAGCATTTTGCATGTGTTACTCTGGATTTCTAGTACCTGCAGAATCCTTTTTGTTTATGATAAGCTACAACTCTGTGTTGTCAGAAAGAAATAATATTGCACGGTAAAAGTATTTAACACTTCCATTACTGTGGCAGGATTAATGAGATAAAGTCTAACTTAGAACAGGTTGTTCTTCAGTTAATAGATTATTTCAGAAAACATATAATCAGGAATAAATAATCCATTTTAAGAGATACATTTGAAACCACATCTAAGTAAATAGACTGTAAAAGGCAAAGTGTAATCCAATATACTTCATCACTCACCTCGAGTTGGAGTGGGAGGGGCTAAAGGTGAGGTCAGAGGCTTTCGCAGACTCAGGCGACTTCTTCCAGTTCATCCATGAAACAGATTATTCTTCATCTTTTTTCATGTCTTTCTTTTCTAGGTGGCAGGGGTTCTGCAGGAGTCCGTGATCTGCAGCTGCAGCTCAAACTACGGTTCTCCACGGGCGATGGGTTCTCATTCTCAGACTCACCACACAGCTTGTCATTTCGATATCTCCAGGTGAAACCCGGTTTCTCGCTGACGTTGTCAGATGAAGCGATGCGGGAGATTCAAACATCGATGCAGCAGGCACTGTGCGCTGCTATTGAAAGGCCCCTGCACTCGTGAGATCCCTCATTCTGATAGTGAGCGAGTCCGTTTGTCCACGAACTGGGGGGCTGGGAGAAGCGACGCGGAAGATGGTAACATTCAAACCGCCAGCTGCTGGTCTCCCATTCTTGTTGCCGCAGGAGCAATATCTCTCTCTGCCTCGCTAGTGAGACAGAGCCTGTCTGAAGTGTAGGAGTGTTGGGATGGACTGTAGTTTTTGTTGGACTCTGGTGGGGGCTGATGCTTTTGCTGGAGCAAGTGGGAGAAGGGGATAGTTGGTGCCTTGTTGCTGCTTGCATGTGGGAGGTGGGGGGGGCTTTGGGTTCTATGTGTTTTTTTCCTGTTTTGAGAACGTCTGAAGAACAACAATTTCAGGCTGTACACTGTATACATCCTCTGATATTAAACTCAACTACTGAACCATGGAATTATTGACTAATATGACTTGTATAGTTTCACAAATGACGTCTATGAGAGACAAACCACGTATTAAAAATAAGTAGGCCGCAGCCCTCGTACCTGCACCAGCATTCAGTAAGGTCAAGGCTATTCTTTAACCTCAGCACCACTTTCTTGCAGAACCCTATTACCCAAAGTCCTCAATATATATATAAAAAACTATCATTCATTTCCTACCTTAAATATACTTTCACAGCTTCCTAGTGTGGCAAATTCCAAAGACTCTGTAACTTCAGTTGGGAACAATTCCTTGTCATTTCAATCCTGAATTGAGACTGTTTTATAGTTCTCAGTACCTCCGCCAAAGGAAGCATCAACTCTATCACTAATATGCAGGGTTTCTCTTTGAATAGTATATTGCATTTACGTTTATTACTGTACACACATAACTGTCCCGTATACATTTAATCAACCATGGATAAGGAATACTGGAGATAAAGAATACAAGTCTCAAAATCTGGTTGTGTCAATTTATGACAGCAATATGGAAGCTAATGAATATTTTATGTTTAGTTCAGTAAAGCGTTGCAATAAAAATTAAAGAACAGTACAATAATCCCATTTTTCACCCAAAGTCCTGCATTGCAGTCCTCTGGCTGGTAATTGGAGACAGGGATAATAATGCAGATATCGAAGTGCTCGGTTTATATTGTCTTAACTGTACTAAGTTGAAATATGACTTGCAAGAGAGAAAATTGCTTCAATTCACTTAATTTTAAGTGTTCAGATTTCAGAGTATCAATCATCTCTTATTCTCTTAAAATTATCATCAGCTTTTGACTATATATTACAGATAATGGACTTGATTCATACAATGCTTTCAACGATTGTGTCCTCTAAACCTTCAGTTTCATTGAAACATTCAAGATGATTGTTGATACCTTCAAGTTCTTCAGAGATCCTAACCTGTTGAAGTAGGGAAATTCCAAACAAGGGAAAATCTGCAGATGCTGGAAATCTAAGCAACACACACAAAATGCTGGAAGAACTCAGGACTGAGCCCTACTGAAGGGTCTTGGCCCAAAATATCGACTTTACTCTTTTCCTTTGCCGCTGCCTGACCTGCAGAGCTCTTCCAGCATTTTGTGCAAGTAGGGAAATTGTTTAATTTTCACCCCCAGCCGTTTCTAGCATCTTCAAGCCCAAGTACTTGAAACCACAGTGAGCAAAACAGCCTGGAACTGTCTTACTGTTTAATTGCCGCAAATATCAGTGGCAAAAGTCACTTCGTTTTCAACACAAACACATGCAACTAACACTATTTAAAAGCTGTTTGATTTAAGGACGGTGTAGGGTTTAATGGTCACACAAGCGAACATGGTTGACTCTAGTTAGAAACTTTGACTACAGCCTCAATTAAGCAGCATAGTATATATATATCACACACAGATGTAAAAGAGCGTTGGGCCAGCTGTGATATTCAAAACTTTTTGAAAAGCCACAGATAACTTAATTACTAAATGGGAAAATAACAAATCCTGTTTATATCATTTACCTCCAAAAGCAAAAACCATGCCCTGTTTTTGGCCAGGCATCAGTGATTCACAGTTAAGATCCAGTGAGAATGACGAGTACATCAATAGAATGCGATTCTGACGTGTTAATTGGAACCCCATTTGCTTTGGGCAAAGTGCCTGGCACGAAGAATAAAACTGTCACATTAAAATCCTATCAGGGATAAACACAATTCAGGAAAGGCACAAGGAATCGCTGGAGTGAAAAAGGATCGAGTGCTTTCCTGGCGTACACGACAAATAAACTCTTCTCGGACTTCCAGTAGGGTACAGGTACTGACATTTTGATAATTGTACTGGCTGGAAGCCCAAGAAGTGTTTATTTGACCTTGGAGTGATTTTAGACCCCATACTCAACAGCCTGGGCTACCATCACCAATTAGGAAATGATTGGGCCACTGCCTGGTTCCAGGTAGCTAAGAGAGACTGCACAGATTGCAATATTCTACAATTTACCCAATTCTCTGGCATAAATATAATACTTATGTAATTTACAAGGTTATTTGTCTAAATGTTAGCATTATTTTCAAGGAATACCATCTAATCATTATAAATTTACCATTTTAAAATTAAAAGTTAAATTAAAATTTACTTTTAACTTCAAGTTACTCTGTTCAAATTATCTGTTAATTTGTTAATCTCCCACAGTGTTTTATTAAAACTGATAAAATTCAAGCTAGCAGTTAAGTAGAACATTTAAACTCAGTCTGAATTAATAGAAATTAAACCCTAATAAAATCAAAATGTGCCATCAAAATACCAAAGGGTTAATTTTTGTTCCTTGGTCCAGAAGGAATGAATGTTAGAGCGACATCCACTCAGAAACAGCATCCAGCAGTGCACACCAATTCTCAGGATGTCAGTCTTTTGCGTAGATAATGCAACCTGTCAGCTTGAGAAAGGTACTCCTTCATGGTTTTGAGAAATACTGCAGGCATTAAGTGTTTAAGGTTCCAGCAGGACCTTAGGGTGTTATAAGATCGCTGCGGACAGTCTGGCCGAAAAAGCTCACAATGGAAAACCAAGTGATTCTTCAGTGATTGATGGACACCAGGATAAATTTTTTAAAGGGCAAAGGTGAACGTGATCATTATTTTCTCTATGCTTTCGCAATAGTACAAAAGGAAATATAACAATCTCCTAAAAATTGCCAAGAAAATACACTTGCATCATCTCATACTTCTTGCACAGCCTTAGTCAAGCTCCCAGCTTTACTAACTGAAGGTTTGGATTACCTATAAGTCACCACTTTCACTTTTAGTATTTCCATTACTTGCTGCTTCTTATCGTGACTATACATACCAAGTTCGGTAGGCTCACAAATTCCTGCACGTCTCCACTTTAAAACATTCCTCATAACCCATCTCTTTGACCAAGCATTTGTGACATTCTCTTGTCATTTACCTTACCTCTGCTACTCTCCTTAGAGACCAATAGGAGGAGGTTCTGTTAAATGGCAAGAAATATGTCTTGTAGATGGGGCAAGTATTGTCAAATATAGGAAGGCACAAAGCAATTAACATTTAAAATAATAATACTAAAAGCCTGATTAATCATAGGTGTATTAATATATTGCTCTTCTATTTCCTTATTACTTGTTTTCTTAATCAACACGCATCCTTGCTTTCACATTTCTCTGTTCTCTTGATACTCCCTGAATCCCTACCTGTGGTGACCCACTGTCACAGTGTGTTGTGATGGAAATAACTGGTTCTTTGAGTCTCAACAGTACAGGCCTGGACACACACAGTTTTAATAATAAGCATGGGTCTGGGCGGGATAATTCAATTAAGGTGACCAATAATTTAGGTGTGCATTGATTAGTTGGGAGGGACCAAATGTTGATTGGCATGTGGTGTGTCCTCCGACCAGCCAGGTGGCAGTGCATCTGTCACGTGGCCTGTATCTCTGGATACACTGTGCTACCACTTTATAATCATTAAATCCAGCAAAGGTGGACAAGCAATCAGATGCCTGAGTCCCAAACACCTATCCTCTCCATTTCTCTCACCTCATTAACACACTCGGCCAAACCTACCTCTTTGACCAAGCTTGTGGTTATTTACCAATACCCTACTTGTGTGCCTCAGGAAGCCACTTTGGTTCGACAGCACTCCTGGGAAGTGCTCTGGAATATTTTGACCCAATGTGGGCTATGCGGTAGGGTAATTCTAGGCAGTTTCTAGAGTAGGTTACATGGTCGGCCCAACTTTGAGGGCCGAAGGGCCTGTACTGTGCTGTAGATTTCTATGATTCTGTGATTAGATATCCTATAGAAACAGAAGTTACTGTTCGCAAATATCAGCAAGTCTGCAGATGCTGGAAATCCAAAGCAACACATGCAAAATGCTGGAGGAACTCAGCAGGTCAGCAAGCATCTATGGAAAAGAGTAAACAGTTGAAGTTTCGGGCCGAGACCCTTCATCAGGAAGTTACTGTTCCTGTGTTGCTATGCATATTTACACAGTCACGCCTTCATTTTGTACTGTGCTTCAAGAATTCTTCCAAACATATTTAAAATATATTTTATTTAGTGTTTATATTTTAGCTCTCACGTTTCTCTGTCCTTTTCCCAGGACAAATCTTTGAAATTAGTTCTGGGCAGTCTAATGACATTAGACCGATGGATAATTCACCATTACTCACGCCCACTCTCTACAAATAGAGAATGCCAGCATGACTTAACTAACAAGACAGACCTGCAAATTTGGCTGACCCATAAGGTGTTTCATATCAATTTGTCACATTCAAAATTATCAACTGAGGACATTTACCACTTATAGCTATATATCGACCTTGTGAAAAGAAGTAATTCATACCATTCACAATTTCCTTACCACACAATTCCCCATACCACACCCTGCACATCAGGAACTACACCGCTGAAAATGTAAGACGAGCTTAAAAATAGTGGTGGTAGGGAGGGAGGAGGGAGACATTTATTTTCCCTTTTATGATTGTATTTTTGAACACAGAGCTATGTTTTATTTTAAATCAACTCCATCATTTCAGTCAGGTCACAGACATCTAGTAATCATGCATTTCAATTTCTAATTTTCTATATCTTCTCCTAATGCTGAAGTTTGATTCAACAACTATCATGTGACATTCTGCTTCTTATAGACATTTAACTAGAACCTCAACAGGCTATTATATTTTGGAGCAAGCACTAGTAAACCCCTAAGATGCCCATATTAATTGTCCTCACAAGTAAAATTCCCCGTGCTGATATTTTCATCTGTATGAATGTTAGGGCATATTCTGGACTTAGGGTATGCAGCGAATGTTAATTTCAACAGCAGCAATTCTTCAGATTTGAATGCAGATTGCAGATTGAATTTAAACTGCAGCTCTGAACAATGGGCTTCCTGGAGTTGCAGGTTGGGATCAATCACAAAAAAGGCATTCCACCTCAATCTCGGTAGCCTGCATATGCGTGGATGTGGCCTAGAGCCAGTGGGAATTAACATCCATTTTGGGTGTCTGGAGTGTGGGTATGAAGATGTTTGAAAACTGTATGTAATTCAAAGGAAGCACTGTAGATACATTGTGACTGTTGTTACCTTTAATCTTTAGCATATAAAAACGTCAGGTCGCATTCAGTCAAGCAAGCCTCTTCTTCCAAAAGAGTCTCGACTGCTGAATAAAACACTTCTATATACACTAGCTTCAGTGTCTTCGGTGACTTCACGACAATAAACATGGAGCAGAAGCAAATTCTACAAACCAGCAGACATCCTCTGAGCTAGTATAGAGCAGGGAATGATTTAATTATACGTCTCTTCCAGAGCAGGTTGGAGACTTAATCAAATAAGTTCATAAATTATGAGGTTACATATGGAGTTTCACCAAGTAATTCACTGTCCTCTTGTCATATAATAGCAGATTCCAATAAAGAAAGGTAAAGAAGCATCATGTATGATCATATACACATATGAAACCTCATCCACAGGAACATAACAATGACAAGGATACATCAGCAAATAAGCTGTTAATTCACGCCTGTGTCACTATTCCAGTGATTCAGGTCAGAATTTTAAACTCTCAAATACAATCTGGATTGGTGCAGATAAATATCCTGGACCCCCTCCCCCCACCCCCAACTACCCCCTACTCCAGCCTCTCAGTCCAAACTATTAGAAATAAATTAATAGGTATACTAATTGGCTATTCAATATATTCATATTATGGAGTTGTGCAGAATACAGAACAGGCAAGGCAATTGCTTTAGAATCTCATTACATCCTAAGTGTACTGGATCTACATTTAATTGCAAACCTTCTTCCTATCTATTTATATTGTTTTCAAATTTGAACATTATGAAATTCACTGTGCAGTCATAATATTATGAAGGAATTTTAGGCAATATCAAGATGCATTCAACTCCACCCAAATAAATATCTCTAATGATAAATCAGTGTCAATTCATAACGATGTGGGTGTGCTAATATTGCTCATTTTGTCACTAAAAACAGAAAACTCTTCAACAGTCTAATGGAATTCCGTGGCATGCATGTACAAAATTGCTCTCACATTTACCCACAGTATTATCACCATGCTTCAGAGCAATCTATTACATGTGAAGACCTTTTGGATGGCTCAAGAAGTGACGAGGCATTTTATTGAAGCAAGCTTTTCCTGTAAAGTAAGCAGCATACAGACAGAGTGAATCAGTATTTCACATCAATCACGTCTACTCTGATCTAAATCAGTAACGCAATTTAACACCACAATGTAAATTCTAACAGGCCACTGCCTCATTCATTTCATACCAACATATTTTGCAATATTCATATTTTATAGTCCTTTGAATGTATTGGTACTTCACATAGTATTTTGTCTCAGGGCTGAACGTATACTTTAATAATAATTTACAGACTTTATTATTTATTCTTATTGAAGCACATATTTTGACTATTTTTCCTTCCTGCTTCTACTCTTCTTGACTTACAACATTCAGAGATTTGAAGTACGGAATTGGAAGAATTGAAAGCCTAACATTGTAGAAAATTGAAAATACAATTTCATGGAATTATAGATGTTCCAAATCTGAAGAAAGGTATTCAGCCCATCGTATCTGCGCCAGTTAGAAATAAGATACCAAGCCTAATCTCATCCTCCACCATTTGGTTCACCGATCTCAAAGATACGTTAACATATTGAATAAAGGAGCATTCTGCCCTTCAGGTCTGTTCTGTTATGCAGTTTGATTATGGCTGAAATCTGATGAGGATTTCTGTCTCAACCAGCCACTCAGGCAGTAAATTCCAGTTGCCTACTAAACCCTGGAGGTAACAAAAGGTTTTCTTTTCTCCCTTCCTTCTAGTTGTCCCTTCAATGAAAAGTTTTGTGCTGGCAATACAGTATAAAATATCCCACCTTGACTCTGTGCTATTGGAAACTATCCATTCTAATTCCACCCCCCTCCTCCCCTGGTGTGCTGCATAGTTCTGCAGATCAAAGATCATCCTGTACATATTCACTCATCTTCATGCAGGAGGGAGCATTCTACTCTCTTACACTGTGCAACCTCTCAAGAATATGCTGCATACTATGTCCATTCAGTACACAATATACCGTACTGTGTTAACTTGTATACAATGTCCATGCTTCTCCGAGTATCACTCTGTTTCATCTGTCACCCTGCCTCTCTCGTTGTCATCCTTTGCAGAATGCTCTGCCCCTGCCTCTTTGCACTATTGTGTCTTGCTCTGTTCCCCCCCCCCCAATATCTCTTTGCTAAAAAGATATCCAGCCAACCTCTCATGGCATCCTACAGAAAATTTTTGGGCCCCTTCTTTCTTACCGACAACCTACAATAATCCCTGTCAATCCAAATAAAAGATGCAGGACCAAATTCTCAGCACTACCCAGCATAAAACACTCACTCTGGACACAGTCCCAACTAGTCTGGCACCGTGGCCAAACAACACTGTGAGACTGCTCTGCCATTCAAAGAGATCAGGGCTGTCATTATCTTGGCCTTCGATCCACTCTCTTTCCTGTTTCCCCTAACACTCATCTCCCTGACAGCTCAAAAGGTTATTTCAACCTTAAATTCTTTCCAAGGACGACCTATCTTTGGAGTAAATATGGTTGAAACATGCTTGGTTTCTTCATCTAAGTCATTAATAATGGTATTGTCATTGGCGTATTAATTGTCAAAATATAGTGAAAAGCTCGTCTTGCATGCGGCTTCAATCCAACCATGCAGTCAGCATGAAATCGTCCTGCATCTCATAACCAAAGCTACATTCTGCTTTTTTTGCAACATTTATACTCTTAAAACTTCCAAGCAAATCACTGGCAAATAGAATTACTTGCAGTCATCAAGCCCACTGCACCATATGTTGTAGGTGGCAGTGTCCCTTTCATTTCTTCAATGGTTTTGATCTGCTGGTAATACACTTTACATCCATGTTTAGTGGAGGAGTCACTCCACGTGATGAAAACAGGAAATATTCAAACAGCTAAAACCATATGCTCAAAGATGGTGCTGAGGTGCAAACAGAGCGTGTTTAATTTGCCTCATACAGCAGCGAGCCCTGTGCCTTTTTTTTTCCCCATGACAGGTTTCAGACTTCATACGCTGTGTGTATGTGGGAAATGGGCAGTCCTTCCAAGTGGGTCTCGTCCAACCGAAGAGACGGTTTCCATGCTGCTTTCTATAGCTGGATCTTCCAACTTAATCCTAACCAACAGGCGTTTCCTGAGTGAAGCCAAAATGCCATTGAAATATCACAGAGTTACTGGCACCTCCACTCGCTCACACTCTGGATAGGAAGGATCGTCAAAAACATGGAGCTAGAAGCAAATTTGTGAATCTTCCTCGAAGGTGCAAAATCTGTTTGCTGAGGGAGCAAATACACACAGATTTGGTGCCCAGTTTGCTTTATATTAATGCTACACTTACAATGTAGATGTGGTTTAAATCCAGATTCAGATATTAGGTTACTACTTTGAAATGTAAGGAGGCATACTCATTCCACCTTTAAAAAAAAACACCTTTATGCTCTTGTTTCTTATTGCTAATATGATTCCAACAGCTCTTGGCTTAAACTTCGTAGTGAACAACAATTCAGGCTTTTTGCTCAATATAAGCTCTGGAATTGCTGAATGATATGTATTTAATATCAGCAATATTATTGGGAGCACCAGACTTAACTTTTCCCTGTGATACACCATGGCAATAGAGGTTAGTCCATTTGGCAAAAACAGTTGCAAAGTAAATGATGCTTTGAAGCAAAAGAGTAAAGCAGCTGTATTTTGTAGAATAACCCCACGAATGGCATTTTCCTTTGATTAGCATTTCTGAAATCAAAAATCAACAAAAATAGCAAGAGAAATAAGCAAGTGAAAGTTCTGTCGGTAACCTTTACATGATTAATTGCATTCCAAAGCCAATTGTCATCCCAGTTACTAAAACCAAAGTGAAGAATTGAAAGCTCTCAAATGAAACAGAGAACGATCAATGCACTGAGACTACGTTAGATTTTTTTAATCATTAGACTGTCAAAGGCCACAGAACAATTGGCCCTGGCTGCAGAACTTTGCACTTGGCATTCAAATTCTAATAAAGGATTACAGTAATCCATCTGTCTGAAATATTAATCTTAAACTAAACAAAAATTTTAAGAAAGTGAATGCAATAAAACACTTCCTCTATCTGCTAATTCTTACTCTCCTTTTCACAAGATTTAACCTGTTTTCAGAGTGACGTTTCCCAAGGCCACCTTTTACTCAGTCCATGAAAATTAATGCCATTGTAGCACAAACAAATCCAGATCAATGTTCAATTTCTCTTTAAAAAAAAGAGATCAATTTGCCAGAAGAAAATGGTTTCATCAGCCCAAATAGGATTTATTAACTCCTAGACAGGAGTTAATAATGAAACAACGTTATTACAAATATTAAATAAGAAGAGTACTATCACATCAATGGAGCTTTAATCTTTAAAGTTTGACTGCTAATTGTCTTTTTGGAGGACAGGGTGGGTCATTGGTCCATAAGCAGCTTACGGAGCTGATGGCCAATGATGGCTCCCCAACTATGCCGGCCTTTTTGATGGCTATGTTGGGCAGTCCATGTTCCAAGACTTACCTCATTACCTCCACTACATTGGTGACTGCATTGGTGCTGCTTCATGCATTTATGCTGAGCTTGTCAATTTCATCAATTTTGCCTTCAATTTCCACTTGGTCCATCTCCGACTACTCCCTCCCCTTTCTCGATCTCTCTGTCTCCATCTCTGGAGACAAACTGTCTAGTGATATCTTTTATAAACCCACTGATTTCAGATATCTTGACTATACCTCTCCCCATCCTGTCTCCTGTAAGAATGCCATTCCCTTTTCTCAGCTCTTTCGTCTCCACAGTATCAGTCCGCAGGATGAAGCTTTCCTTTCCAGGGCATCGGAGATGTCCTTCTTCAAGTACTATGGTTTCCCTGGTTCCATCATTAATGCTGCTCTCATCCACATCTCCTCCATTTCCTGAACATCCATGCTCATCCCATCTTCCCAATGTCTTAACAGTGATAAAGATCCCCTTGACCTCACCTACCATCACGTGAGCCTCTGCACCCAACATATCATTCTCTGCAGCTTCTGCCATATTCAATGGGACCCTGCCACCAAACACATCTTTACCTCCCTCACTCTTCTCCTTCCACAGAGATTGTGCTCTTATCCCTGCATTTTGTGTGTTGTTAACATAAACAATAACTTGAGTTATTTACTGCAGCAGTGTAGGAAACGTCACAAAGCACCTCACAGGGTCCGAACCCAAGCCAAAGAAGCAGTTTTTAAACAGCAGCAAGAAAGAATACGTGAAAGAGATAAATAGCATTTCAGGGGGTAATTTTAGCACTTGGAAGCTAAAGGCATGGCCTTAAGTTTGGGTAGGATCCAGACAGCAGAGTTAGAAGATCACAAATAGCAGTAGGGTTGGAGGAAATTGCAGAGACAAAAGCCAGGGCTGTGCGAGCAAGTGAGGGGGTGGAAGGGGGAACAAGGCTGGTGAGCAAACCAGTGTGAAATCTGTAATCAAGACTCAGAAATTTAAACTCATGTCACTCCTTAACCAATGTAGGTCCATGAGATCAGAAGTGAAGCGCATATGAAAACTGATGTGCTTTAAGACACAAGCTTGTGCAAGACCTTCATCTTACAAATGCTGACAAGGAATGCTTTAAGTAGAGTTACAAAGAAATTATAAGACTTTATCAGCATATGAACTGACACAGAGAAAGAGCTTGCAGAGTTTTTAAAACAGCAATTGCTACTTAAGGAAAGATTAGCTTTAATTGTCATTTCGAAACACACAGCGAAACATGTCGTTTGTATCAACAACCAACACAGTCTGAGGATGTGTTGGGGGCAGTCTGCAAGAGTAGCCTTGCTTCTGGTGCTAGCAAAACATTCCACAACTTACTATCCCGGCCATACATGTTATCAACCCTGGCCAAGGATGTTCAAGGAAACGTGAGCACGAGAGGAAATCCATGCAGTCATGGGGAAAATGAACAAAGACTAACAGACAACGGTGGGAATTGAACCCTGGTCACTGGCACTGTAATAGTGTTCCCCCAACCATAACATCACTTTTAAACAACACACACAAAATGCTGGTGGAACACAGCAGGCCAGGCAGCATCTATAGGGAGAAGCACTGTCGACGTTTCGGGCCGAGACCCTTCGCCAGGACACATTTTGTGTGCGTTGCTTGAATTTCCAGCATCTGCAGATTTCCTCGTGTTTGCTTTTTAACATCACTTTTAAGACTGTTATTCATTCAAGAATTGCGTCACGTGACTGTTTGCCCTCTTGAACGTATTAATGACGATCTGTGAAGGGTCCTTGAGTAAACCATGTACATTTACTTGTGTCTCACATCTACAAGTCTGCATACTCTGCATGGGATTTCCTTCGAGCTTGAAAACCCATTCAACACACACACCTTACAAGGGTGATGCAACCTGGGAGTTAACTACCCGCATATGCAACACTGTGTTGAAAACAGTTCTCGTTTAATCGCAAAGCAGTTGACACTGGGCAGAGGGGTCTGTGGCTCGCTCCAAGGCAATGGCTGCAGTCATACTATTCCAGAACAATGCGTGGGATTAAAACAACGGCAGTGAGACCGAGACGGTGTAGACAGCACATACACAGAGCTTTTGCAGCATACTGCCAAGTCTGTATCAGGTTTATTATCACCGGCATGTGACATGACAATTATTAACTTAGCAGCGGCAGTTCAATGCAATACATAATCTAGCAGAGAGAAAAAAATAATAAATAAACAAGTAAATCAATTAGGTATGAATAGATTTTAAAAACATGTGTAAAAACAGAAAGGCAACACAAGTGAATCTGCAGATGCTGGAAATAAATAAAAACACAAAATGCTGGCAGAACTCGGCAGGCCAGACAGCATCTATGGGAGGAGGTAGTGACGACGTTTCGGGCCGAAACCCTTCACTTCCTGCCAGCATTTTGTGTTTTTATGTAAAAACAGAAATACTGTATAGAAACATAGAAAACCAACAGTGGAGTACAGACCCTTTGGCCCACAAAGCCATGCCGAACATGTCCTTACCTTAGAAATTACCCAGGGTTACTCATAGCCCTTTATTGCTCCATGTACCTGTCCAGGGGTCTCTTAAAAGACCCTATTGTATCTGCCTCCACCACCATCGCCGGCAGCCCATTCCATGCACTCACCACACACTGTGTGAAAAACCTACTCCTGACATCTCCTCTCTACCTGCTTCTAAGCACTTTAAAACTGTGCCCTCTCTTGCTAACCATTTCAGCCTTGGGAAAAAGCCTCTGACTATCCACACGATTAATGCCTCTCAGCATCTTATACACCTCTATCAGGTCACCTCTTATCCTCCATCACCAAGGAAAAAAGGCCGAATTCACTCAACCTATTCTCATAAGGCATGCTCCCCAATCCAGGCAACAACCTTGTAAATCTCCTCTGCACCCTTTCTATGGTTTCCACATCCTTCTTGGAGAGAGGCGACCAGAACTGAGCACAGTACTCCAAGCTACAACATTACTTCTCAGCTCTTAATCGCAATCCCATGATTGATGAAGGCCAATGCACCATATGCTTTCTTAACCACAGAGTCAACATATACAGCAACTTTGAGTTGCTATGGACTCGGACCTCAAGATCCCTCTGTTCCTCCACACTGCCAAGAGTCTTACCATTAATACTATATTCTGTCATCATATTTGACCTACCAAGATGAACCACCTGACACTTATCTGGGTTGAAATCCATCTACCACTTCTCATCCCAGTTTTTCATCCTATCAATGTCCCGCTGTAACTTCTGACAGCCCTCCACACCATCCACAACACCTCCAACCCTTGTGTCATCAGCAAATTTACTAACCCATCCCTCCACTTCCTCATCCAGATCATTTATAAAAATCACAAAGAGTAAGGGTCCCAGAACAGATCCCTGAGGCACTCCACTGGTGACCGACCTCCATGCAGAATATGACCCGTCTATGACCACTCTTTGCTGTCTGTAGGCAAGCCAATTCTGGATCCCCAAAGCAAGATCCCCTTAGATCCCATGCCTTCTTATTTCTCAATAAGCCTTGCATGGGGTATCTTGTCAAATTCCTTGCTGAATGTACACTGCATCTACTGCTCTACCATCATCAATGTGTTTAGTCACATACTCAAAAATTCAAAGAATCCTCAAAAAATTCAATCGGGCTTGTAAGGCATGACTTGCCTTTCACAAAGCCATGCTGACTATTCCTAATCATATTATGCTTTTCTAAATATTCATAAATCCTGCCTCTTGCTATCTTTTCCATCAACTTAGCAACAACTGAAGTAAGACTGACTGGTCTATAATTTCCTGGGCTATCTCTACTCTCTTTCTTGAATAATGGAACAACATCCGCAACCCTCCAATCCTCTGGAACCTCTCCTGTCCCCATTGATAATGCAAAGATAGTCCCAGAGGCTCAGCAATCTCCTCCCTCACCTTCCACAGTCGCCTGGGGTACATCTCGTCTGGTCCTGGTGACTTATCCAACTTGATGCTTTCCAAAAGGTCTAGCACATCTTCCTTAACATCTACAGCTCAAGCTTTTCAGTCCACTGTAAGTCATCCCTACAATCGCCAAGATCCTTTTCCATAGTGAATACTGAAGCAAAGTATTCATTAAGTACCTCTGCTATCTCCTCCGGTTCCATCCACACTTTTCCACTGTCACACTTGATTGGTCCTATTCTCTCACGTCTTATCCTCTTGCTCTTCACATATTTGTAGAATGCCTTGGGGCTTTCCTTAATCCTGTCCGCCAAGGTGTTCTCATGGCCCCTTCAAGCTCTCCTAATTTCTTTCTTAAGCTCATTCCTGCTAGCCTTATAACCTTCTATATCTCTATCATTACCTAGTTTTTTGAACCTTTCGTAAGCTCTTCTTTTCTTCTTGACTAGATTTACAACATGCTTCCTATACCCTACCATCCTTTCCGTCTCACTGGAACATATCTACGCAGAACTCCACACAAATATCCCCTGAACATTTGCCACATTTAATCCGTAAGTTTCCCTGAGAACATCTGTTCACAATTTATGCTTCCAGGTTCCTCTCTAATAGTCTCATATTTCCCCTTACTCCAACTAACATGTCTGTTCAAATCCCTTTCTAATGCTATGGTAAAGGAGATAGAATTGAGATCACTATCTTCAAAATGCTTTTTAAAACAAGTGAGGTAGTGTCCAAAGATTCAATGTCCATTTAGCAATCGGATGGCAAAGGGGAAGAGGCTGTTCCTGAATCATTGAGTGTGTGCCTTCAGGCTTCTGCACCTCCTACCTGATGGTAACAGTGAGAAAAGGACATGCCCTGGGTGCTGGAGGTCCTTAATAATGGACGCTGCCTTTCTGGGACACCACTCTCTGAAAATGTCTTTGTAGGCTAGTACCCAAGATCTACAACCTTCTGCAGCTTCTTTGGTCCTGTGCAGTAGCCCCTCCACACCAGACAACGGTGCAGCCTGTCAGAATGCTCTCTACGGTACAACTATAGAAGTTTTTAAGTGTATTTGTTGACATACCAGATCTCTTCAAACTCCTGATAAAAGATAGCCACGGTCTTGCCTTCTTTATAACTATATCGATATGTTGGGACCAGGTTAGATCCTCAGAGAACTTGAAGCTGCTCACTCTTTCCATTTCTGATCCCTCTATGAGGATTGGTATGTGTTCCTTCATCTTACCCTTCCTGAAGTCCACAATCAGCTCTTTCGTCTTACTGACGTTGAGTGCCAGGTTGTTGCTGCACTCCACTAGTTGGCATATCTCACTCCTGTACGCCCTCTCGTCGCCATCTGAGATTTTACCAACAATGGTTGTATCGTCAGCAAATTTATGGATGGTATTTGAGCTATGTCTAGCCACACAGTCATATGTATACAGAGAGTAGAACAGTGGGCGAAGCACACACCCTAGGTGCACCAGGTATGCGAGGAGGATATATTATCACCAATCCACACAGATTGTGGTCTTACAGTTAGGAAGTTGAGGATCCAACTGCAGAGGGAGGTACAGAGGCCCAGGTTCTGCAAATACTCAGTCAGGATTGTGGGAATGATGGTATTAACTGCTGAGCTATAGTCGATGAACAGCATCCTGATATAGGTGTTTGTGTTGTCCAGGTGGTCTAAAGCCGTGTGGAGAGTCATTGAGATTGCATCTGCCATTGACCTATTGTGGCGATAGGCAAATTGCAATGGGTCCAGGTCCTTGCTGAGGCAGGAGTTCAGTACAGTCATGACCAACCTCTCAAAGCATTTCATCACTGTCAATGTGGGTGCTACCAAGAGATAGTCATTAAGGCAGCCCACATTATACTTCTTCGGCACCAGTATAATTGTTGCCTTTTTGAAACAAGTGGGAACTCCCGCCCATAGCAGTGAGAGGTTGAAAATATCCTTGAATACTCCTGCTAGTTGGTTGACACAGGTTTTCAGAGCCATACCAGGTACTCCATCGGGACCTTCCACCTTGCGAGAGTTCACTCTCTTTAAAGACAGTCTAACATCAGCCTCTGAGACGGAGATCACAGGGTCATCGGGTGCAGCAGGGATCTTCACAGCTGTCGTTGTGTTCTCCCTTTCAAAGCGCGCTGTTATGAACCCCAGTTGCAACACCTGGGACGGTACGTAATGCACTGGGAAGCTGTGTGTTATGTACCCCAGTATCAATTCTTGGGGTAGAATGTGACGTACTGGAAATCTGTGACTTTGTTTCTGTGAGTATTACGCAAGGACCTACCCCAACAGTATAAATAGAGCAGCAAGATTGCTCCGGAGAGATACACTTTGGTGGAGAGTCACCGTGTTTGGACAGCAGAGTCATTGGTGAGAGTGAAGAGTGCAAGCTTTGATCGAACCCAGAAGGGAGTGGGTAGTCGATAACGCTGTGCATTTCGGAGGTGACAGACATTCCATAATCTAAACGTGGATTTTTGGCACCCACTTTGATGACCCCTGCAAAGTCTCGGGTGTGTGGTGACCAGTCCTGGAAAAGGGACTTCTCCTGTCAGTTACGTGCTGAAATTCTCACTTTTTGTTTACTCTTCGAAACACACCACATCGTGAACTCGCTTCCACTGTAAAGGTACGGTGTCCACTGAAGGCCAAATCGCCTTCAGAAAGGTTCGGTGGCTGGTTTGGCATAGCTCTGCGAGACTCGCTTCTTTGCTATATTTTGAATCTCTGTCTTCAAGATTGCCACTTTGATACACTTCGAAACTAAAAGTCTCTCCTATCAATTCCCCCGTGAAACCCTTGAAACTTTCTGAACTGTCATTCTGAGACTGTGCTCCAGTAAGACTCTGTTAAGAATTGTTTCTAAGTTTAACCGTTTGGGAGCTAGAGACGCATTGCGCTGTTAACTTTGTTTTAAGTTAGTTGCTTGTTTAATTTTCTATGTTTCTGCTTGATTGTTAATAAATTCTGTTGTTTATGACAATATCCTGACTCCATTCCACATCTACTATTGCTGGTTCCACATGACGGTGCATTGAAGACAGAGTTCGTCTGGTAGTGAAGCATGGCTGCCATTCATGCTATTGGGTTTTGTTTTGTAGAATGTCTTGCAGACACTGCCAGAGCTGCCGTGCATCTGATATTGCCTCCAACCTCATTCAAAATTGTCTCTTCATCCTTGACATAGCCCTCCACAAATCATACCTGGTTTTCCAGTACAGGCCTGGGTGGCCAGACATGGATGCCACAGATCGAGCCTTCAGGCCTCCTGGTTCATCCACAGCTTTTGGTTTGGGAATGCACAGTAAGTCTTTGTGGCCACTCACTCATCCACAGAGGTTTTAATGACGTCAGTAACAGCTGCAGCATACTCATCCAGGTTCGAAGATGAATCCCTGAATACAGTCCAGTCCACCAATTCAAAGCAGTCCTGTAGGCGCTCCTATGCTTCCCTTGTCCAGACCTTCTTGATCCTCACTACTGGTGCTGCAGTCTTCAATCTCTGCCTATACTTGGAGTAGAAGTACAGCCAGGTGATCAGACTTCCCGAAGTGAGGGCGTGGAATTGCATGGTAGGCATTCTTGGTGGTGTAGCAATGGTCCAGTGTGTTTCCTCTAGTATTGCAAGTGATCTGTTGATGGTAGATGCTTAGGGATTTTTTTTCAGACTGGCCTGGTTAAAATCTCCCAAAACGATGGTGAAGGCATTAGGGTGCGCTGTTTTGTGCACGTTGATCTCATTGCTGAGATCACCTAAAGCCTGCTTGACATTGGCCTGAGGTGGAATGTAAACTGCTACCAAAATGACCCCAGAGAACTCCCGTGGTAGGTAAAAAGCACAGCACTTTACTGCTAGATATTCCAGGTCTGGTGAGCAGAATTGGGACAGCACTGATACATTTGTGCATCAAGAAGAGTCGATCATGAGGCATACTCCTCCACCTCTGCTGTTGAGAGACTCTATAGATCTATCCTGATGGTGTATCGTAAACCCGTAGATCTGAATCGCTGCGTCCGGTATGGAAGGGGTTAACCAGGATCTCACGCAACAAAGGACACACGCGGTCCTAATGTCCCTCTGATTCAACACCCTGGCTCTGAGATCATCAATTTTATTCAGCAGAGACTGCACGTTCACCAGTAAGATAGTCGGTATAGGGAGTTTAAAACCCCATTTCCTCAAACACACTTTTAACCCCGATCTACACCCGCGCTTCCTCCAAAGTGTCTTCCGTGGGCGCTTCCAACCACAATCAGTGTTGTTTCCATTAGTTTTAAGTAGTAATAGTTTGTTTAAATGCATTAAAGCACCTTTGTTGACTACAGTGACCTTGGAAGCAGTTGTGTTTTTAACTGTATCAGGCTGAATTGGGAATACTTAGTCGTATCCATTGAGAGTACTGTTGCTACTCGAGTCATACCTAGGTGCCCCGTAAGTAGAATGTGGCAACATGTCCCTGATAAAAAGGAGGGGTGGGCACCTTGTGGTAGATCCTTGTGGACACCAGAAGTTAAAGAGTACAATCAAATAATTCTCCAGCTACAAAAGAATAGATTAAACTGAAAACAACTGAGAAATTTACTAGACAACTGGTGGTCATCTTGACATATTTTAATAGAGTGGTACGCAGGGTATCTGTGCATTCAGTGACTCATTTGTCAGTTCTGGAAATAGCTTTACCTGTGTTCTGTTTTAGACATAATTGGATTGTATTTCCACTATTTCCTCCATCTCATGGGTTGCTTTGATTTAAATATACCCACATGATTTGTTACATATTATTCATCTAATAATCTCATTTATCTCTATCTCTGGGTTTTGGTTTGTCTTTTCATTGTTATTTGAAATAACTCTCTTCAAAGCAACACACACAAAATGCTGGAGGAAGTCAGCAGGTTAAACGGGATCTATGGAAAAGAGTAAACAGTCGACACATTGGGTCGAGACGCCTTTTCAGAACTGAAAGGGAAGGGTGGAGATGCCCAAGTTAAAAGCCTCTTTCCCCTCCACCCACCTTTTAATTCAGGCATCTCTTCCCCCACCATTCTCTCTCAGTCCTGAGGAAGGGACGCAGACTGAAACGTCGACTGCTTACTCTTTTCCATAGCTGCTGCATAACCTGCTGAATTACCCCAGCATTCTGCATGTGTTGATTTGGATTTCCAGCATCCACAGAATCTCCTGTGTTTGTGATTAACAATTCTCTTCACCCTGCCACCCCTTGTTGTGCCAACTGTCCAACTCATTTACATGTCCTGCAACCATGAATGGCGCCCATGCTGACCAGGTGCTCACTATTCCGACGCATTGATCAGGCTCCCATTCACAAACACCACTTCAATCAACTCGCAACTTGCTCAGAGTGTTACCTCCTCACCACAGACGCGCTGAATATAAACCAACTTACGAAGAATAACAGCATGCCGAAGGCCATAAAAATGCAATACTGTGGGAAGCTCATAACTAAATCATCAGACAACAGACCTGCCTGCCTCCGACTGACTATACAATAGAATGCGCACACAATGTATTATCCTCTTCCGCAAGCCATTTGTAAACGGGTCTTGCATACCAGCTAGTTCAAAGTTCAAAGTAAATTTATTATCAAAGTACATATATAGAGTCAGCCCTCCTTATCCGCGAATTCAACTAACCGCGAATCGCAAAAACCCGGAAGTGCTCTTCCAGCACTTGTTGTTCGAGCAAGTACAGACTTTTTTCTTGTCATTATTCCCCAAACAATACAGTAGGACAACTATTTTACATAGCATTTACATTGTATTAGGTATTATAGAGATGATTTAAAGTATACGGGAGGATGTGCGTGGGCTATCGTGGATCGGGATCGAAAAAAATCGGAAGTTCTCTTACTTAGTAAGTTGGAACAGGTACATCCATGATTATTTAGCATCAGTTAGTCAAACGTTTGCATTCGTATATAGTATATATTTTACCTTTCTATGCATATAAAACACTTAAGAACGTATGCTTCAGCGTCAGGCTCGGGAAACTCCGAGTTCAATCTAGTGACAGATCGCTACAGAATGCGCTCTCCACCATGTCAGGTTGATGTGAAGGGTCAAAAACCCAAAATCCAATAATTAAACTACTGCATTGCTCAGTAATAATTGGTGCTTTCATCAGGGCACAGTCTTTCTCACTTTATCCTTTAAAATTTTTCCAATCATTGGCCGTCTGTAGCCCATCGCTTTTCCAATGACATTTCACCTCTTTCCGATTGCTTTATTACTTCCGCTTTATTTTCAATCGTTATCGTGATTATTTTCGTGAACAGAAACACTGCAGATTCAGATCTCTGCTGCTGGGTCGTAATGTCCACCGCACTGAGACAGGCTAAATAAGATCTTGGGTTCCGCTGGGTCCTAAGGTCCACCGCATTCAGACAGGTTGAATAAGGCACTTGAGCATCCGCAAATTCTGTTATCTGCGAGGGGTCCCAGAACCAATCCCTCGCGGATAAGGAGGGCCGAATGTATGTCACCATATACAACCCAGAGATTCATTATCTTGAGGGCATACTCAATAAATCCATCATAAAGTAACAAGCATTATAAAGTCAATGAAAGAGCACACCACCTTGGGCATTCAACTAGTGTCCAAAAGCCAACAAACTGTGTAAATGCAAAAAGAAAGAAATAATAAGAATAAATATGTAAGCAATACATATTGAGAATGTGAGATGAAGCGTCTTTAAAAGTGTGTCCGTAAGTTGCAGGAGCATGTCATGTCAAGTCACTTTTTATTGTCATTTCAACCATGATGGGGCAAGAAAAATTGAGTGAAGTTATCCCCTTTGGTTCAAGAGCCTAATGGTTGAGGGGTAATAACAGTTTCTGAACCTGGTGGTGTAAGTCCTGAGACTCCTCTACCTTCTTCCTGACGGCGACTGTGAGAAGACAGCATGTCCTGAGTGGTGGGGGTCCCTGCTGATAGATGCCCCTTTCCTGCGACAGCGTTTCATGGAGATGTGCTGAATGCAGGGGAGGGCTTTACCCATGATGGACTGAGCCACTATTTTTGTGGGGTTTTCTGTCCAAGGGCCTGGTGTTTCCACACCAGGCTGTGATACACCCCATACTGTTCCCTTGGCCAATGTCCCCAATGTCATTTGCCCAATCAGATTCTGAAACATCCAGTTCCAGATTAGCAGAATACCATTCATTCGGGAAACCTTGAAGGCTGCTGCTTTTTCAGCTTCCAAAGGGAACATGATATATTTTAATACTTCATTTTCTTTTGAAATTACTTGTTCAATTTTTTTTTAATGAAAGTAATACTACTCCATTATTGAAACACAGTAACCCCGGGCCTTTCCAAATGCAATATGATGGCTTTTTGTGCATTTTTACATTTCTCTCCTGGCTAACGAGTTTAATAACCTCTACATTTCCATTGTGACAATACGTTAGTTATGGTCAGTACTGGCAGAGCCTCTGCTCCTCCTGCACTGGCGGCTGTCAACAGTTGGAGCTTGTAATATTAGGTTGGGTTATTAAAATTTGGAGGTCATTTTATTATTGAGATGGCACTAGCACACACAAAGGCACCAATAGTTCTTCAAAGACAATGGCTTCAAAAACAATGGCTTCTTTTTGCAAAAAATGAGAAACAACAAATAGCCAAATTGCCAATTAGCTGTAACCAGGCTGGTAAGGTGATTTTGCAGAGATAGGTGAAATATCACTGACACCAAGCACGTGCCTGCCTCTCTGTCCTGATCCTTCAAGTACATTGTTTACCTGAAATCCTACAAATCTCATGGCCTTAATGAACTCTGAGGACTTTAAGAGTGCAGTCTCCAAGCCCTTTACAGCTCGTGGACGCACAGCCAATTTATAGCCCTATAACACAGCATAACATTAACTTCCTGAAATAACAGCTCAAACTGTGTCACTTTTCTGGAGACACAAGTTCCACAGAGGTGGAGGAATTTAAACCTAAGTACTTAAATAAAGCTGGAATTTTTAGAAAGTGCTACTCTCAGTAATGAGAACCACAAAGCCAGCAGGTTATTAAAACTGATCCAGTTCATTCATTTCCCTCAGGAGAAGAGTTCTCAAGATCTGGACTATATGCAACTAACTCTTAACTGCCCCCTCAGTTCTGAACAACTAAGGATGCCTGTGATGTCCACATCCAATGGCCAAATGAAGTAAATATGAATGGTGTGTTGAAAAGAAGGTACCACTAATCACAACAATGGGGCAGTTCTTCCACTTTAAAGAGTTGATAAAAGGTCACATAGTTGAGCTGCAGCTTGGGATTCACAAGTATTGGCTTCAGTTCCAATTAAATGGATATCTACCACAACCGTGGAAGTAGTATTCCCGGCTCATGATGTGTGAAATCTGCCACATTAAATCCGTTGCAAGAGATGCCACTGCATGGAGACCAATGGAAAAGAGCAGTTGGCAGGAGATCAGAATGCGAATCTTTTCATTTCACTTCAGTTTAAATGCATTCAATAATTCTTAAGTATGTGCAGCACATATTCATGTCTTCATTTGTTTTTTTTATTTAACTTTTGATTATAATTTTATATTTTACTGCAACCCGGGTGTTTTTAATTGTTTGGGAATGTGAAGGAGAGGCCTCAGGGCCTCAATGACTGTCAATGTCAGGCTTGGGGCAAAGCCAGAAACTACGTGTAAGAGCTAGGAACAGAAATAGTTTGTGAACCTCTTAAGCCTGTTCAACAAGTCCATACATTGGTAGCTGATCCAATCTTTGGTCTCTAATCCCCTTTCCTATCCATTCCCCATAACCCTCAACTCCCCGTGGTCCATAAACTCCGTACAATACAGCACTCCGCATTACCTATCAGCTCAGAGCTTTCCAAAGGAACATTATTGAAGACAAATAAATAGATAAGTTTAATTTTCCCAGATATTTATTACTAATCCAATCAGTTCATCTTAATAAGATCTCCATTGCTTAAAAAAAGAGATTATTAATCTTTCCATTTGTTCTGCTTGAGATTGTGAAAGAGGAAACTTGTAGGAATCCCTGAAGTCTTTCACAGCCATATTCTGTCAAACCAAACTTCTCGGCTTGGTGTCAAAAAGCTGCATTGTTTAACAGTGTCAATGAGATGTGTGTGCATATGATTTTCAAACTTGCAATCATCAATCTCATGATTTCATTAACCACAGGAAAATGCTACCCAACTGTAACGCAGTCATAATGATTACTTCTTTTGATAATTTATCTGCAGAGTTTCCACTGAATAAAGCATCGGAACAATTAGTAATGAATTCCTCCAAACCTTTGTGGTGTGTCATTAGAATGACAAACACAGTTCAGATAATTCAGTGTCCCTGCAAAGATAATATTTTGTTATGTAGTCTATTGAACTGTTCCATTCACATTCTATGGTCTGCACAATATTCTGCATAACTCATTTGGTTACATCAGTTCATAACAAAGCCACAGCTCCAGCTACTGATCATTATCCAATGATTCTGCTTGCAATGTACTCGTGTGATTGTTCGCTGGGGTTGGGGGGCGGGGGTGGTATCTCATTGAAACCTACTGAATGCTGAAAGGACTAGATAGAGTGGATGTAGAGAGGATGTTTCCTATGGTGGGGGCATCCAGAACTAGAGGGCACAAGCCTTCAAAATTGAGGGGTGACCCTTTAGAACAGAGGTAAGGAGGAATTTTTTTAGCCAGAGGATAGTGAATCTGTGGAATGCTCTGCCGCAGACTGCGGTGGAGGCCAAGTCCATGGGTATATTTAAGGCGGAAGTTGATCGTTTCCCGATCAGTCAAGGCATCAAAGGCTATGGCGAGAAAGTGGGTGTATGAAGTTGAGTAGGATCCAGGATCAGCCATGAGGAAATGACAGAGCAGACTCGATGTTCTGAATAGCCTAATTCTGCTCCTCTGCCTTATGGTCTTGTGCATATAACGCTGACTGATGCCCACGGAATTTAATCCACAAATACCAAATGTAAAGGGGGGTTTCTTCTTTTCTTTGTTACTGTGTATGTTAATCGAAATGGCTTCTTTGTTTTGTTAAAAGTAGGTATGTTTCTTTGTTGCGAGAGAGTGCTGGAAGCTTGTTTGGGTTAAAATTTACTGATGACGAGAATTGTATTCCTTTGTAAACCAATTGGGATTAATGTTGTTCTTTCTTCTGAGTCTGTAAACTATCGCTGGCGGGCTTTTGGGGAGATCGGCGCGAGGGGGTGAGAGAGAGAGGACATGATGCTGTAAACTGGGTGAGAAACGGACCCCAAGCAGGCGTCCGAAGCCAGGAGGCACTCCAAGGAGAGGAGACGAAGATAGATGTGTTTGGTTGTCCTGAGCTGCAAGTCGAGGAGTTCGGAGGGGATCGAACGGTGGCCAGAAGACTTCAGTGATTGAGCTCCAACGGTTGTGCACGAAGTGGTTTGGACTTTGATAAGTTTGGCGCCTTTTCTTTATTTTCTTTTCCTTCATATATACTGTATGATTATTAATCAGTTATAGTAATCTTTATAAATTGTAATCATTAAATCGCATATGGTGTCCTGTTTGTTCTTTGGCGAGGCGGGGACATCACACAGCATCCACACAAGCTGATTACCCAGTTTGGCGGGGCCAAAGGCTGCTCCCCCTAGACGAGAACGAGCTGAGCGAGCCTGAGGCGACCCGGGGGTTACATTGTGGGGGGCCTGCCCAGAGGAGGCGGGCGAGCGCTGTTTGGAGGCATTGTCGATGCACCCAGAGTTTCGAGCTACTTGTGCAGACGTGTGTAGCAGCATTGGGCCAGTGCTGAATTTAAACAAAGAAGCCATTTTGATTAACATATGCAGTAACAAAGAAAAGAAGAAACCCCCCTTTACACAGAGGTTTGGGCTGAGCTGCATATTGTGTTGTGTCTTGACAGCCCACCTCCTTTTCAATTCATTCCCTGAAGTTTCAAAGATTCAAAGTGCATTTATTATCAAAGTACAGTATACACCGTTTAAACTAAGCAACCTTGAGATTTGTCTGCTTACAGGCAGCCACAAAGCAAGAAACCAATTTTAAAAATATAAAAACCAACACCCAGAGCACAGGGAGAGAAAAACCACAAATCATACAAACAACAGAAGTGAGAAACAGCGTTCTGAGTTAAATTGAGAACTTAGATTCAAATCCCTGGAGCAGTCCAGAATTGGCCCAAAGTCTCGGTCTCAGCTCATTATATAAGCGGGACAAAGCGCAGCAGCTGGTGCAGTTTCACAGCCCCAGCACCGTGGAGCAAAGAATGCACATCGCATTCCTGACTGGCCTGACTCGCCTCCATTCCTGAGTCCCTACCTTTCAGTCTATCTGGGCCAGTGCTTACATTGGCCAAACACCCGACCATGCCTTGCATTAGGACCCAGACCCTGCTGTAGTGATATAGTCTGGGCCTAGACTTCACTACCCAGACCAAAGCCATTCTCGACCTCTCCAAATCAACTCTGCACCTACAGTGATCCAACCTCACACCTGGGTTAATTAGAAGGGCATCAAAACTCCTCCGCCTCGATACAGGAGACACTTCAGCTTGGTGTGCAGTAGAGCAGGAAGGTATAGCCACCATTCTGCACACAAGGGTTCATCAACTTCACCAGCTGGTTGGAATTGGCAGTTCGCTCTGAAGATCTGTCTGTATAACAACATGGCTAATAGATGCACAACTTCTCATAAGAGGATAATACTGGGAAATGGTATAAAAGAAGAAAATATAGAAAGCAGACGATTCACCTCCATAGACGCTGCCTGACTTGCTGAGCTCCTCTAGCATTTTGTGTATGTTGCTCAAATTTTCCAACATCTGCAGGATATCTTGTATGTATGGAAAGCAGTTCAGTGAACACTGAGGATGAAATCAGAATAGACTGGTAATCCCAGCAAGGCTTTGTCAAGTATAATAAGAGTAATCTTCACTCTCTGTGGTAGCCAGGATCGTACTTGTCTGAATACTTTATTCTTTGTGTTGCAAGTATTTACTTTAAGTACCCCCTTTGAGGACATATGCCTTGAAGTGCTTCAATAGTGGCCTCCTTTTAATATGTTTGCTTGTTGCTTCCGTTCAGAGTTGCCCGGGTTGGAATGACTTGCATAATGTAATTGGAATTAGGGCATATTGTTAAATGCTTTCATCCAAACACATGTAATGCAAGGATTTTCTTTTGAACACAATGCATCCGTTTTCTTGCCTCTTTTGCTCTAATGTATTCAATTCACTTGCAGTTCTTCAACTCTCTTGCAGCCGATCGATAAACTCATTTATGAATATGATTACTTACTTCTATCACTTATCTATAAAAAGTCTCTTGGCCGAGCTCATTCCGCTAATTGGATTTTCTGGGAACGTGGCCATTACAGGGTGATGAGGTCACCACACAGGTAGTGGGCGATAATTTACAGAGATCAGTTCTCCGAATCATTTTAGTTGAAAATGAAGTTCGGGTGAGTTGATGCTGGGGGGACTCAGGAAAGGTTGTGCAGGAAAACCCAAGCAAATTGACTGAGACATGACTGTGCACCTTAGAAATATGCAAAGGAGTGCTCTGTATATCTAACCCTTGCAATGACTGTGGCAAGAAAGTTACTCAAAGCCTGAGGATGCCCTTGATGGCAGTTTTTACTAAATTGAAGTGCACCTTTTAATGATTTCATAGTGGAATCATCCATCCATTAAGTATGGAACAAACAAACACAGAAACACTAACTAGACTTACCTATCACAATTGTGTGTTCCCTAAAACTGAAATAGTTATCTTTCTTCATCAATGAACCTTCAATACGTTGTAATTTTTTTGGTGTGATAATTCCGCTCCTAAGCTCAGAAATTTTCCCTCCTAATGGGGTCTGACCATAGACTCACTAAATTGGTTGAATTTGCCAGTAGAAATGGTCCCACCAGACAGAGAAATACAGAATAGACAATAAATATGGAAAACATATAGGTTTAAAAAAAACACTTGAATTTCTTGATATATCATACATTTCAATGATCACATTAACTCCTTCAACACAAGGAAATCTGCAGATGCTGGAAATTCAAACAACACACACAAAATGCTGGTGGAACACAGCAGGCCAGGCAGCAACTATAGGGAGAAGCAGTGTCGACACTTCGGGCCGAGACCCTTCGTCAGGACTAACCAAAAGGAAAGATAGTAAGAGATTTGAAAGTAGTGGGGGAAGGGGGAACTGCAAAATGATAGGAGAAGACCGGAGGGGGTGGGATGAAGCTAAGAGCTGGAAAGGTGGTTGGCGAAAGTGATACAGAGCTGGAGAAGGGAAAGGATCATGGGACGGGAGGCCTCAGGAGAAAGAAAGGTGGGGGGGAAAGCACCAGAGGGAGATGGAGAACAGGCAAACAACTAAATATGTCAGGGATGGGGTAAGAAGGGTAGAAGGGCCATTAACGGAATTAGAGAAGTCAATGTTCATGCCATCAGGTTGGAGGCTACCCAGCCGCTATATAATGTGTTGTTCCTCCAACCTGAGTTTGGATTCATTTTGACAGTAGAGGAGGCCATATCAGAATGGGAATGGGATGTGGAATTAAAATGTGTGGCCACTGGGAGATCCTGCTTTTTCTGGCGGACTGAGCGTAGGTGTTCATCAAAAAGGTCTCCCAGTCTGCGTCGGGTCTGACCATCAACTCTCAAATGCATCTCTCCCATTTCCCGCACATCTGCCCTCACCCCATCCACCCGCCACCCCACTCGGGATAGGGCTCCCCTTGTCCTTACCTACCACTCCACCAGCCTCCAGGTCCAATGTATAATTCTCCGTAACTTCCGCCACCTCCAACGGGATCCCACTACCAAACACATTTTTCCCTCCCCCCCCCTTTCTGCTTTTCGCAGGGATCACTCCCTACGTGACTCCCTTGTCCACTCGTCCCCCCCCCCCCCATCCCTTCCCACCGATCTCCTTCCTGGCACTTATCCTTGTAAACAGAACAAGTGCTACACCTGCCCTTACACTTCCTCCCTCACCACCATTCCGGGCCACAGACAGTCCTTCCAGGTGAGACGACACTTCACCTGTGAGTCGGCTGGTGTGGTATACTGCGTCCGGTGCTCTCGGTGTGGCCTTTTATATATTGGTGAGACCCGACGCAGACTGGGAGACCGTTTCGCTGAACACCTATGCTCTGTCCGCCAGAGAAAGCAGGATCTCCCAGTGGCCACACATTTTAATTCCACGTCCTATTCCCATTCTGATATGTCTATCCATGGCCTCCTCTACTGTCAAAATGAATCCAAACTCAGGTTGGAGGAACACCACCTTATATACCGGCTGGGTAGCCTCCAACCTGATGGCATGAACATTGACTTCTCTAACTTCTGTCAATGCCCCTCCTACCCTTCTTACCCCATCCCTGACATATTTAGTTGTTTGCCTGTTCTCCATCTCCCTCTGGTGCTTCCCACCCTCCCCCTTTCTTTCTCCTGAGGCCTCCCGTCCCATGATCCTTTCTCTTCTCCAGCTCTGTATCACTTTTGCCTATCACCTTTCCAACTCTTAGCTTCATCCCACCGCTTCCGGTCTTCTCCTATCATTTCACATTTCCCCCTCCCCCTCCTACTTTCAATTCTCTTACTATCTCTCCTTTCAGTTAGTCCTGACGAAGGGTCTCGGCCCGAAACATCGACAGCGCTTCTCCCTGTAGATGCTGCCTGGCCTGCTGGGTTCCACCAGCATTTTGTGTGTGTTGTTGTTTGAATTTCCAGCATCTGCAGATTTCCTCGTGTTTGCTCATCAAAGTTAGGCAGTGTTTTATTGCCGAAGGATGTTCCTGCAGACATTGGAAAAACTGGTACATATTGGCAGTGCTCTGTAATCCCAATATAAGCACAGCAACCCCAGAAGCAGACCAAAATATCAGACCATTTCAAAAACAGATCCAACTCATTCAACGTGACACTTCAATATATAGCCTGCCTCAAAGGGAAACAGAATCCCATGAATCATAATTCACTGCTAGTACAATTATTATTGGCATATTGCAACCACAATTCTAATGGATATCTAAATCACATTGGTTCAATTTTTTAAACAATGGGGAAAACAAAGCAGAATAGTATTAGGTGGTTCTTTCTGAAGCATTAAGTATTTTGATTAGTGCCATCAATCTGCTGTGTGAATGTCACAATCATCCATCCTGTAGGAAACTGAATGGGAATAAAGACTTGGTATAATGAAGCACCCCTAATGGAATAAAATATTATTTAAACAAAAACATACCTAATAGCACACCCATCAGAAGGTAGCTTTGAAAGCTTAGTTGTTAGTAGGGCCACATATCCTGTAATTACCTGAAAATTGTATTTAGCACATCCACTCTGCTCTCCTATCAGATTCCTTCTTCTCCAGACCTTTGCCTTTTCCACATCACATCCTAGCTTCTTGCTTCATCTCCTCTCCCCCACATAGCAGGCTTCACCTATCACCTTCAGGCTTGTCCTCCTTCCTCTCCCCCTCCACCTTCTTATTCTGGTATCTTCCCCCTTCCTTTCCAGTCCCGACGAAGGGTCTCAGCCCAAAATATCGACTGTTTATTCCTTTCCAAAGACGCTGCCTGACCTGCTGATTTCCTGCTGGATTTTCTGTGTGTTGTTCTGGATTTCCAGCATCTCCAGGGACTCCTGTGTTCAGTGCACAGGCAAAGTTTTGTTTCTGCAGTGATATGAGGGAAATTACTCCAAAACTTAGCTTTTCTTTACATCTTTGCCAGGCGGAGGTAAACCTTATGGATCTGTCACTGCACACCGCTGATGGACTCCTCGTAATATCACTGGAACAGAATCAACAATCATGGATTTTCCAGCCCGCAGATAGGAAATCCATCCTCTGATGCCTTAACGGGTTAACCTTCCACATATATAAAGAGCCCAATGAAATCAATGGAATAAATCAGCTGCCAAGATAGACAAATAAAGCTTTTAAGCTCTTTGAAGTTGGCTTTAAAGTTAATTGTTTTGAAGTGGAAAAGTTCCCAGTGCTACTTTAAAAACTGGCCATGAGTGATTTTAATTGCTTTAAGTGTCAAAGAAGTGTTACCATTTAGCTAAAAGGGCAGCCATTCCATCAGCACAGCCATCCACTGACACTGGGAGAGGTTCTGCATGGCAATGCGCTACGCTAGGCCACATCTTTGAATGAGAAGCTCGGGACCTAGTGGGAGATAGTTTCCCATATCACACTGGAAGGAACAGAGCAGTGCAGGGAACTGAGGAACATCTACCAAATTCTGTTAACCTTTACAACAAACGTCAAAAACAAAGAAAATTACAACATAAAATCGGAGAAGGGATTTGCCATCTGTCCAGCACATCATCTGTTCATGGTTGATCTATTTTCCCTCAATTCTTCCTCCCCCAATCCCTCCATTCCTTGATTGATCAAGCTCTATTTATCTAAATACACATCAATCTATAGATTTTCTCTATCAAAGCTCTCCATCACATCCATAAAAAGATCAATCAAGTATGATTTACTCTTCATAAAACCATGTTAATTGTAGCTTGATTATGAGACAGGCATGATGGCAAGCTAATCCCTTCTGCTTGCACCTGATCCATTCCCTACATGTGCCTATCTCAAGCTTCTGGAATGCCACTGTCATATCTGTTTCCACACCATCTCCAGGAACCTTGCAGTTGTCATTTTCAACCTAAGCAAAGGATTTTGGCTGTCTATTCTTGTCATCATTTTATAGACTGCAATCGCATCTTCCCTCGGCCTCTAACGCTCCAATGAGAAAAACTGTATGTACAACTTCTTACAGCTAATACACTCTAAATAAAAACACACACAAAATGCTGAAGGAACTCAGCAGGTCAGCAGCATTTATGGAAATATCGACTGTTATTTTCATCTCCTTAGATGCTGCCTGATCTGCTGAGTTCCTCCAGCATTTTGTGTGCATTGCTCTGGATTTCCAGCATCTGCAGAATCTCTTGTATACATAAATAAAGACCTTCACTTGGAGGGAAAATCTGCATTTCACCCGTACAGCCACAAGGATTCCAAACATATTTAGCTCCTCCTTTTCCTAAAAAATATATTTTGAAGTTACAAAGTAAGTGATGAAGTTCTGTCTCAAAGGATTTAGCAACAGTGGTGACATGTGGAGAGATGTTTATTCAGTCATACAGTCAAACAAGATGGAAAAGGACCATGTTGGCCCACCAAGAGCACCCTTACTAGAGTGTGCTCATCAGTATTCAGCCCATCTTACAGCACATGGCCCATAACCTTCTATGCCTGTGATTCAAGTACTTGTCCAGACATTTAGATATTGTCAATGACTCTGCTTCCACCATTTTCTCTGTCAAAGATTGCAAGTACTTGTCACTCTCTAGGTCAAAAAGTCCTCATATTCTGTTTAAATCTCTTCCCCTTACCCTGAAGATTTAGACTCAAAAGATTTTAGATATCTGGTGATTATGTGTCTCACAAAGCTCAGTCCTTCAAGCATTTATATTTTATGTAGCAATTAAGAAATGCCAAAGAAGTCTTTCTTGTTAATGAATGGAATTGATTATTCTTCCTTCAGAACTGGCTCTAATCAGTCAATTGCTTCCTTCTACAAATTAGCTCGGATTTAAACAACTGACAATATTTGAGAGTGTCCTTCAGTACATGTCCTCTGGATATCAGGGCCTGTACTGCTGATCCTCATTCGTATCCATGGGGTTGTGATTTCTTTGTAATGGGTCCCAGCATTATTTTGTTTTATCCCCAGCTCCACACCAGGCAGGGTTAATGCAATTGTCAAGCTGGTTACCACTGCAGGATTATTCTGTCTCGTAAAAATACCAGTTAAGTGATTTCCTATGCACATTAGATTTTCAGCTTTTCAGTATCGAACTCAAGCAAACAGCAACCCAAACTCAGAGCAGCTTTCCTTAAACACTGAATGCAAACTTGTAGCAACAGGACTGAGGCCATACGATGGCATTTCCCCCACTGCAGCCCTCCCTTCCAATTCGAAATGTATTCCTGGGTTAATGAGTATCCTCTGTACTATATGCCAAATAGAATACTGCTTACATATTGTGCCAACATCCAGAACTATTTCACGAATCTAACACCCACTACTTGGCTTTGTTTACCCTAGTGTGAGCTCTGTCACTCAAGGGAAAGGCCCAGATTTCCCTGTCATAATAATGGCAAGTCTCATGACACTCATTATTATATCTTCTCAAAAGGTTATACAACATTAGAACAGGGAGAATCCCAAAGATTATTTGGGATTAATCCCATTTTGTGCCATCCCAATTGTGCCATCTCACTCCCAAAACAGTGAAGATAGCATCTTCCTCAAGACTGACATGTATAAAATATCACAGACTGCTGCTTTTGCATGCAAGACCAAATGCATTAAAGAATATTTGATCCTGTCCATTCCAGTCTAATTAGACTTCAAAGACAAGCATTAATTACTGCCAATCCGCCTCTGACACTAAAACTTAAAAAATTGAAAATGTGAAGTCACAGTCCTGCATAGAAACATAGAAAATAGGTTCAGGAGTAGGCCATTCGGCCCTTCGAACCTGCACCACCATTCAGTATGATCATGGCTGTTCATCCAACTCAGAACCCTGTACCTGCTTTCTCTCCATACCCCCAATCCCTTTAGCCACAAGGGCCATATCTAACTTCCTCTTAAATATAGCCAATGAACCGGCCTCAACTGTTTCCTGTGGCAAAGAATTCCACAGATTCACCACTCTCTGTGTGAAGAAGTTTTTCCTCATCTCAGTTCTAAAAGGCTTCCCCTTTATCCTTAAACTGTGACCCCACCTTCTGGACTTCCCCAACATCGGAAATAATCTTCCTGCATCTAGCCTGCCCAACCCCTTTAGAATTTTATACGTTTCAATAAGATCCCCCCTCAATCTTCTAAATTCCAGTGACTATAAGCCTAATCGATCCAGTCTTTCTTCATATGAAGGTCCTGCCATCCCAGGAATCAATCTGGTGAACCTTCTCTGTACTCCCTCTATGGCAAGAATGTCTTTCCTCAGATTAGGGGACCAAAACTGCACACAATATTCTAGGTGCGGTCTCACCAAAGCCTTGTACAACTGCAGTAGAACCTCCCTGCTCCTGTACTCAAATCCTTTTGCTATGAATGCCAACATACCATTTGCCTTTTTCACCGCCTGCTGTACCTGCATGCCCACCTTCAATGACTGGTGTACAATGATACCCAGGTCTCGTTGCATCTCCCCTTTTCCTAATCGGCCACCCTTCAGATAATAATCTGTTTTCCTGTTCTTGCAACCAAAGTGGATAACCTCACATTTATCCACAGTAAATTGCATCTGCCATGAATTTGCCCACTTACCTAACCTATCCAAGTCACCCTGCATCCTCTTAGCATCCTCCTCACAGCTAACACCGTCGCCCAGCTTTGTGTCATCCACAAACTTGGAGATGCTGCATTTAATTCCCTCGTCTAAATCATTAATATATGTTGTAAACAACTGTGGTCCCAGCACTGAGCCTTGCGGTACCCCACTAATCACTGCCTGCCATTCTGAAAGGGTCCCGTTTACTCCCACTCTTTGCGTCCTGTCTGCCAACCAATTCTCTATCCACACCAATACCATACCCCCAATACCGTGTGTTTTAAGTTTGCAGACTAATCTCCTGTGTGGGACCTTGTCAAAAGCCTTTTGAAAATCTAAATATACCACATCCACTGGCTCTCCCCTATCCACTCTACTAGTTACATCTTCAAAAAACTCTATAAGATTCGTCAGACATGATTTTCCTTTCACAAATTCATGCTGACTTTGTCCGATGATTTCACCTCTCTCTAAATGTGCTGTTATCACATCTTTGATAACCAACTCTAGCATTTTCCCCACCACCGATGTCAGACTAACCAGTCTATAATTCCCCGGTTTCTCTCTCCCTCCTTTTTTAAAAAGTGGGGTTACATTAGCCACCCTCCAATCCTCAGGAACTAATCCAGAATCTAAGGAGTTTTGAAAAATTATCACTAATGCATCCACTATTTCTTGGGCTACTTCCTTAAGCATTCTGGGACGCAGACCATCTGGCCCTAGGGATTTATCTGCCTTTAATCCCTTCAATTTACCTAACACCACTTCCCTACTGACATGTATTTCCCTCAGTTCCTCCATTTCACTAGACCCTCGGTCCCTTACTATTTCCGGAAGATTATTTATGTCCTCCTTAGTGAAGACAGAACCAAAGTAGTTATTCAATTGGTCTGCCATGTCTTTGTTCCCTATGATCAATTCACCTGTTTCTGACTGTAAAGGACCTACATTTGTCTTGACCAATCTTTTTATTTTCACATATCTATGAAAGCTTTTACAATCAGTTTTTATGTTCCCTGCCAGCTTTCTCTCAATCTTTTTTCCCTTTCCTAATTAAGCCCTTTGTCCTCCTCTGCTGGTCTCTGAATTTCTCCCAGTCCTCAGGTGTGCCACTTTTTTTTTGATAATTTATATGTTTCTTCTTTGGACTTGATACGATCCCTAATTTCCCTTGTCAGCCACAGGTGCACTACCTTCCCTGGTTTATTTGTTTGCCAAACTGGGATGAACAATTGTTGTAGTTCATCCATGCAATCTTGAAATGCTTGCCATTGCACCGTCAACCCTTTAAGTATCATTTGCCAGTCTATCTTAGCTAATTCACGTCTCATACCTTCAAAGTTACCCTTCTTTAAGTTCAGAACCTTTGTTTCTGAATTAACTATGTCACCCTCCATCTTAATGAAGAATTCCACCATATTATGGTCAAGGGGCCTCGCATGAGAAGATTGCTAACTAACCCTTCTTCATGGCTCAATACCCAATCTAGAATGGCCTGCTCTCTAGTTGGTTCAGAAAATCATCCCGCATACATTCCAAGAAATTCTCTTCCTCAGCACCCTTACCAATTTAGTTCACCCAATCTATATGTAGATTGAAGTCACCCATTATAACTACTGTTCCTTTATTGCACGCATTTCTTATTTCCTGTTTAATGCCATCCCCAGCCTCACTACTACTGTTAGGTGGCCTGTACACAACTCCCACCAGTGTTTTCTGCCCCTTAGTGTTATGCAGCTCTACCCATATCGATTCCACATCCTCCAGGCTAATGTCCTTCCTTTCTATTGCGTTAATCTCCTCTCTAACCACCTCCTTTTCTTTCCTGTCTATCCCTCCTGAATATTGAATATCCCTGGATGTTGAGCTCCCATCCTTGGTCACCCTGGAGCCATGTCTCTGTGATCCCAACTATAACATATTCATTAATAACTATCTGCACATTCAATTCATCCACCTTGTTACGAATGCTCCTCACATTGACACACAAAGCCTTCAGGCTTGTTTTTACAACACTCTTAGCCCTTATACAATTATGTTGAAAAGTGGCACTTTTTGCTTTTTGCCCTGGATTTGCTCCAGGTCATACTCCATACCGGATGCCCAGGGTCTACTCCAGGGCATCTCATGTGTCCTCCTTTTCAGGGAATCTGGCTTCCATTCTGCTGTGGTTGATACAGCCTGATCTCACATCTCCTCTGTTTCTCGTATTTCTGTTCTCAGCCTGCCTCCTCCCAGATAGAAAAGTGATAGAATTCCCCTGGTCCTTACCTTTTGCCTTGTGGGCCTCTGTATACAGCATATGATCCTTTGTCATTTTGGCCACCTGTTACAAGATCCCACCCCCACTCATACCTCCAGCTCCCTATCCTTTCTGCCTTCTACAGGGACCACTGCCACCATGTTTCTCTGCTTCGCTCAACCCTCCACTCCCATCCCTCCTTATTCTTTGCACTTTCCGCTACCTTTGCGGTATATGTAAAACTGTCCTTACAATTCCTCCCTCAGCATTATCCAAGGACCTAAACAGTCCTTCCAAGTGAGGAAAAGGCAGGCCTGCGTCTCTTCTGACCTTCATTATTGCATTCAGCACTCCTGATGTGGCCTCCTCCACACTGATAGGAACAAATACAGGCTCAGTGATTGTTTCACAGAAGGCCTTCGTTCAGTCCACAATGACCACCCCAAGATCCCAGCTGCAGATAATTTCATCTCCCTTCCTCATTCCCAAAAACTGCCCATTCCTGGCCTTCTCTGCTGTCACGATGAAGCCCAAAGAAAACTGCTGGAATAACACATTATATTCTGACTGGATAGACTCCAGCTCAGAGCATGGATACTTAAGCTTCCCAGCATTAAAGAACCTACCGCTCCTTCTTTTCCCTCTCCTCTTTCTGATCTTCTGGTCCACCCAATTTTTCTATCTCTTTCTATCCTTCCTCTGGCAAACACCCCCCCCCCCCCCCCGCCTTCGCCCAACTTCATCCTCCTTCCCCTCCCGGCTCCATCCTCCCACTTCACACACAGCTTCTCCTTCCACAATCCCCACCTTCCCCTGACGCTTCCCATCCCTACCTTCACTCATCCAAACACAACTCAAGCACGTCTGCATGTTCCCATTTTTGTCCCTCCTGCAGCTGTTTCCTATATTTAACCATATAACCATATAACAACTACAGCACGGAAACAGGCCATCTCCGCCCTTCTAGTCCGTGCGGAACGCTTACTCTCATCTAGTCCCACTGACCTGTACACAGCCCATAACCCTCCATTCCTTTCCTGTCTGTATACCTATCCAATTTTACTTTAAATGACAATACCAAACCTGCCTCTATCACTTCTACAGGAAGCTCATTCCACACAGCTACCACTCTGAGTAAAGAAATACCCCCTCGTGTTACTCTTAAACATTTGCCCCTTAACTCTCAACTCACGTCCTCTTATTTGAATCTCCCCTAATCTCAATGGAAAAAGCCTATCCACGTCAACTCTATCTATCCCCCCCCCTCATAATTTTAAATACCTCTATCAAGTCCCCCCTCAACCTTCTACGCTCCAAAGAATAAAGACCTAACTTGTTCAACCTTTCCCTGTAACTTAGGTGCTGAAACCCAGGTAACCCAGGTATTTATACTTCATCCATCTATTGTGTCTTTTTTCCTCTCTCTCTATCTGTCTGCCTCCACCTGCCAAAGTCTTCCAACTCCACCCCTTTGATTCATCCCCCAACCACCTAGCAGTACCTGCCTGTTATCATAAACTCTTCCTCTGACCATCAACTACGTCAGAATTCTTTCTTTCCATTCCTCTTCCTTTCCTTATGTCAGCCATCTCGCCTCTCCCCTTTCAGTCCTGATGCAGGGTTTCAACCCAAAACGCCAACAATTTCTTTCCTCCCACCGCTGCCGCATAGACCGCTGATTTCCTCCAGCAGATAGTTTGGTGCTCCAGATTCCAGCACCTGGAGCCTCCTGTGTCTTCACTGACAATGATTTTAAAATTCTTCACCATAATCACTTTCTTTTTCCTGTTACTTTTCCTTTTGATACCGCAGGGTAGCACAGTGGTGACTGCATTGCTTGCCAGTGTCAGCTATAGGATCAGAGCTCAAATCCAGCCGCTGTCTGTAGAGCGTTTGTACATTCTCCCGGTGATCGTGTGGGTTTTCTCCAGGTGCTCTAGTTTCTTTCCGCATTCTGAAGACATACTCGTTTGGGTTAGTAAGTCACGTTGGGTCCAGAAGCAGAAACTTGTGGGCTACCCCCCAGCACTACTTGGACCATGCTGGTTGTTGACACAAAAAAAAATGCATTTCAGCGTATGCTTCAATGTTTCGACGTACGTGAGACAAATAAAGTTAATCTGAAACTTCGATCGATCTTCCTTTCGCTCTCTTTACATTTCTTACTGTTCCAGATTTGACATTCAATTCACCACCAACCTACCTAACTTAAACTTGCTTTTACAGTTCTTGTGCTTTTAGCCTCACGATGCTTTGCTCTCTTATTGACTAAGGGACAACTAGATGCTCTATTCACTTGGGTTGGACATGCTCAGTTTCCTTCATTCCACATATCTAATGACCTGAAGTCACAGAATCGTGGTGCTTTGGTTGCAACATGAATAGCATGTTTTTCATTGCCTAATGCTATAAAATTCTATTTACAATAGATCCTTCTGACTACCAGATAGTCATTCACCTGAGAGAACTTAAGAAGAGTCTTCAATACTGGTGTAAAGGAGCTGAGACCCTGATATGTCATTAGAAAGCAGGTGCAAGCAGAATGCTGACGTTACAAATCACTGTAAAATATGTTTGCACTGTTTGTTTCTATAATTAGACAACCCCAGAATGTCTGCCATCTGCTTACTGTATTTATCAGAAGGCTAAGGTATCAGATTCGTAAATCATTGGATACAAATGCAAAATAAAGCAAGAGGCTTGGGAGGCAGTTACCATACAAGCTTCTGAAGAAGAGGTGTTAAGTGTTGAATGAACGAGACAAATACCATTGCTGCTTTTTCTGGATCTGAATGAGAGACACCGCTGTGAAAAATCGACGTTGCAACTGCCTTGCAGATTTGGCATATCACGAGTCTCAGTGCACTTGCTATCTTTTTTCTTTGAAGTTCAAGGTATCACAGATAAAGGACAGCTGAATGATGTTGGATATCCGAGTGCACACCAGTGTTTCGACACCTACATCCATAACAGGCTGAACCACATCCCACGTGATCCTCTTGGTGTTACTGACGTCACTCTGGTTGATCAGCCAAGGGGTTGCTGCAAAGGCCAATCAAGGGTTAAGTACTGACCAGCGAACCATGTAGAACCCTCCTGTTCTTCGTCGTTCAGTGCCAAAGAACTTCACCTTTCACTCCTGTTCTAATGATTCACATGAAATAAGCAACGCACTAACAATATCCAAAGAGGGTAAAATATCCTTCTGGGCTCCTAGTTACACAAAATTCAGTCACAGATTTTGCAGGTGGCATGTCACCAGAGGAAAGGATGGTTAGCAACAGGAGCTGCTTTTCAAAACCAAGAAATTAGGGCGAGCCATAATTGGATAGGAAGAAGCACTTGCCATAACAGAAAGGTTGGATTGTCAGCAGATAAGTGATAATTTAATATCTATTAACTTTGCTTGCAGGTGGCACTCTGGCCTGTGAGTCAGAAGAGTCTCATTTTAGGGAGCTGACTACACAATCTAAGCTGATATTTCAATGAGATCAGACTGCACCATCAGAGGCCTTTGAATGATGGCAAAGGATATCCAATTTCTGAACCCACACACACTAAAACTCCCTTGGCATTATTCAAGGAAGATCATGAAAGCTCTGGCCAACATTTATCTTCTGATCAGTATTGAAGAGCAATGGAAGAAAATGTTGGAAACACTCAGTAGGTCAGTGCTATGATTTGCACCCAACCAAGCCAGCTTCCAGGGTTTAGACACTCTGACTCACCAGGATATGGGTAGCTGACACGGCACCACTAATTGACAGCCATGTTGTAGTGCCAGGATGTTAATATTTAAAGAGCACCTGAACTGAGGTCCTGCGAGAATGCCACCTCTTTCTCTCTCAGTTTCTCTGTCTCTCTCTCACCTATTCTTCAGGTGAGGCTTTTCAGGACTTTTTTGTGTCTCCTACCTCAAGCTGCACTTTGTCAACTCCACTTTGGATTCTCGTCCAGCATCTGGTTTGGAACTTTGTCCTTATTACAGTCTCGATTTTAGTCTCGGATACTCCCACACTTGTGACCTAACCATCCTCACCTAGGCCTCTCATCACAGTCAGAAGGCCTTCAACCTGAACTATTAACTCTACCCGAGCTGCTGAGTGTTTGCAGCATTTTCAAAACAGCTAGAAACACTCAATGGATAAGCAGGACCCGTGGAGGCAAAGGGATGGTTGATGTTTCAAAATGAGATCAGCAGTCTGAGCGTAGGAGGAAGATAACCGATACAGAAGTGAGAGGGAGAGGCTTTTGGCCTTAACATAGCGTTGTGGATAATGAAGTAGGTTTTCAAAGCTTGCAGAGAGATTTAGGCCAGTTAGAAGAGTAGGCTGAATGATGGCAGATGGAGTTTAATGCTGATAAGTGTGAGGTGCCACATTTTGGTAGGAATAATCCAAATAGGACATACATGGTAAATGGCATTGAAGAATGCAGTAGAGCAGAGTGATCTAGGAATAATGGTGCATAGTTCCCTAAAGGTGGAATCTCATGTGGACAGGGTGGTGAAGAAAGCTTTTGGTATGCTGGCCTTTATAAGTCAGAGCATTGAGTATAGGAGTTGGGATGCAATGTTAAAATTGTACAAGGCATTGGTAAGGCCGAATTTGGAGTACTGTGTACAGTTCTGGTCACCGAATTATAGGAAAGATGTCAACAAAATAGAGAGAGTACAGAGAAGATTTACTAGAATGTTACCTGGGTTTCAGCAGCTAAGTTACAGGGAAAGGTTGAACAAGTTAGGTCTTTATTCTTTGGGGTGTTGAGGGGGGACTTAATAGAGGTATTTAAAATAATGAGGGGGATAGATAGAGTTGACATGGATAGGCTTTTTCCATTGAGAGCAGGGCAGATTCAAACAAGAGGACCTGAGTTGAGAGTTAGGCGGCAAAAGTTTAGAGCTAACACAAGGGTGGGGGGGGGGGGTGGGGAGTCTCTTTACTCAGAGAGTGGTAGCTGTGTGGAACGAGCTTCCAGTAGAAGTAGTAGAAGCAGATTCAATATTGTCATTTAAAGTAAAATTGGATAGGTATATGGACAGGAAAGGAACGGAAGGTTATGGGCTGAGTGCGGGTCAGTGGGACTAGGTGAGAGTAAGCATTTGGCACGGACTAGAAGGGCCAAGATGGCCTGTTTCCGTGCTGTAATTGTTATATGGTTATAGCAGTGCGGGAAAAGGGACAGATGGGTCAGTGTGGAAATGGAAGGGAAACTGAAATAATATGGAACCAGATGCTCAGGATGACTCGCTCCTGCAGAGCACAGGTACTCTGCTCAATAGTCACTTTGGGTAAGTCTAGTCTTTATGATGTAGTGGAGTACAAGCACAAAGGACTGTTGCATGGGGATGGAGGGGTCACTGTATCGTTATCTTATCTGGAAGAGCTGTGTACGTCCCAACTGTTGGGGAAGCATGGGATATGTTGCAGGGTAAAGTGTCAGGGACGGAGAAGGGTAGGTGAGGGGTGGGGGTGGGAGTGGATCAAGGAGTCTCAGAGGGATTGGCTGCAATGGAATATACAAGGAGAAATGGGGAGGAAATGGGAAGAAATGTCTGATCATGGGAACCTATTGGAGTTGGTGAAAGCACGTTGGATGCAGGGTGAAAGGTGACAGCCATGGAAACTGCCTCTGTACTGCTTGGTGGGGTGGAGGGAGGTAATCAGAGAACAGACATCTAGGAATGGAGGAAATGCACGTGAGGGTGCTGACAGCTAGAGCAGAGGGAAAGACATGCTTCTTGAGGTAGGAGGCACGATAAAGGTCCTGGAAAACATCACCTTGAGAATAGATGAGACAGAGACAAAGAAACTGAGAGAAGGAGGCATCATCCTTTCAGGAGACAGTGTGCGAGGTTTTGTAATTGACTTGGGCCTACAACCAGAGGAGATACAATACTTGCCCCTAAATCTTCTCCCTCACCATTGTTCAAGAACCTAAACACCCCTTCCAGATGAAGCACAGATTTACAGAGAACCATTCTCAACTTGTCTATTATGTGGTCTCCTGTGCTTTAACAAAACCAAGTGTAGACGAGGCTGCTGTTTTGCCGAACACTTGTGCTTTGTCTGCAACGGTCACCTAGAGCTTTGGTTTTATGTCATTTACCTCCCCTTCCTATACTGATCAGCTTGTGCTCAGCCTTACCTAATACCACAGTGAGGACAAACAATCTAAAATAACATACTCCTCCAATACCTGCTCTCCCACTCAGTTCCATCTGCTCATCATCCTTCCCTGTCCACCTATGAACCAGTGTCTATCTCTCTCATTCCCTATTCTGCTGTCCCACCAAACACCATCCACCCATCATCTCCCACTTCTCTGCTCCTGCCTACCATCTATCAAGTCCCTGTTTCACCCATCCCCCTCAACTCTATGCAGATTACTTCATTAACACTTCTATATACCAGTTCTCTTCCCCCTCCACCAGAAATGGTGTCCTGCCCTTCGTTGCATCAGATGATACTTGACCTATTGAGTTCTTTCAGCAGTTTACTTTTTACTCCAGATTGCAAAAACTGCAGACTCTCATGTCTCCAATATTTTTTTTGTTTCAAATTACCAGCATCTATGAATTTTTGACTTCCATTTAAAATGCATCACTGCATTCCTAGCTGTGGGATCTTATGATACCAAAATAAGCTGTTTGCTTCAGCAGTCAAATTAAGTTTAAAAATTAATTTACTGGCTTTAAATCCCACCCACCCTCACCCCAGTCATCGAAAACAATAACGTGAAGAGAGCAGACAGCGGGTGTCAGTCACCTGCTCACTACAATATTTATACAGGTATAAAATGGGGGAAGGGTGGAGTGAGGCCTGGCAGAATATAATAATTCAAATCCAGACAGCCAGATATACTGGGATTTTATTAAAGTAATCTAATTATTAACAAGCCCATAACGACGGCATCCTGATACTTAACATTTCAGCACTAGTAACAGTATATTGCACATAACCGCACTGGTCAACAGTATTGTCACTAATGTGAGAAATAAAATGAATAAACTACATAATTATGATTTCTAAGAATGATAAATGTGATGATGCAGTGATCTATTTTGAGGATTCTGTACATGAAATCGTCCAAATATTTCAGTCAAATTGTTTCCTTGACATCTCGCTCAGGATCCTTTGTTCTCTTCTGATTTCACTTGTCTTGGAGAACCAGCCTCTCATTATCGAATGCCAGGCTATAAAAAGGTACAAATTACTTCATTAACACTTCATGAAAATGAAATGACTGGGTGAAATAACTTGGAAGCAATAAGGAACAGCTGCAATAAATTTAAATTAGTTGTTTCAATGCATCAAAGAACGAGAAATAGCTCTTGTTTATAAAAGTGGGAGTGTTGCATTGGCGTGTGAATGCTCAACACTTGAATTAAGAACACTTGTATTAATTTGCAGGGTCGTTTTGGGGTCACTTCAGATCATATTCGCCACCCATGCTAATTTATGTGGGAAGCAGCAATAGATGCTGATTGTGAGTAATAGCCAGTTAACTCACCAGCAGTATTAATTTGTCATCAAGAGTATAGCTAGTGGATTTATTTTGGAGTGGGAGTTAGGTGTTATGAAAATATAAAAGAATTCTTATGCAGGGAACTAGTTCACACAATGGTACAGCACAAATTATTCCTGATTCATATATATTTCCTCACTATGTCTCTGGCAGTGAAGAATCTCTTACATCATCTACCCTTCCAAACAGCCACGATGGATATATACACAGCCTCTGCAGCTCCTTATTATTGAGGTGGCTCTGATCAATATGCTAAATATCAAAACATTGCACTTAGATTGCACGGCCAAAACTTTGCACGGCCAGCAGGCAAGATATCCGCTCTTTGGCAATATTACCTGCATTTTGACAGTAGGCTTTTGGGCCGAAGGTGAATGAGATGTAATCAGGTCCCTAAAACCGCCACTGCCCGCAAGGAGTTCGTACCTTCTCCCCGTGACCATCTGGGTTTCCTCCCACGGTCCAAAGTCGCACCAGTTGGAAGGTTAATTGGTCATTGTAAATTGTCCTGTGATTAGGCTCAGATTGAAGTGGGGGATTGCTGGGCGGCATAGCTCAGAGCCAGGAGGACCTATCCTCAATAAATAAATACATAAATTACATTCATTGCAAAATAAATGTCATTAGCAAAACCAGGAAGTAGTGCAGATGATTCAAATGGTGTAATCAACCATAAGCCCACATATCATAGTCCTGTAGAGTGATGCAGAATGCTTCAGATGTGCAAGTTATTAGTGACATGAACACAAAACATTTCATTATCACTAGACATAGTTTGTAAAATGTACGGTGGCAGGAGATTATTGCAGCTTGTGAATGAAATGACACAACTGAGAAGAATTACAATGCAATGGAATCCCAATGCTCCGCTATAGGACTCTAGAAATCTCAGTTAAAGGCAACAGCTTAAGTATCTTCTTAACAATTCAGACTGAAGAGTGACGGTAATGACAAGGAGTCTAAACTCTAAGTTGGATAATGCACCATCTAGCGATGGTTAAGACATACCTCTTCTTGCAGTTGACCTTCAAATCTACCTTTTGCAAATCTGTCCATGTCAGCCCAAACTTCTACATTGGTCTGATAATTCAATAAGTTTAAGTTTTACAACAATTGGATTTATTAGTCAATGAAAATTGTAAAATTCAGGACAAAGCAAGGCAAAAGGAAGAGAAAAATTTAGGAGTTGGCCCTCTGCCACAACACTCAATACAGACTCTCAGAGACTCCCAACAACCACCGCTTCCTGTCGCTGAATTGTTAGCAAATCAGAGGACAAGACTTCCAACAGATGATCCTGTACAACATAACTAGCTTTAAAATCTAAATTTCAGGAAAATTAAAATTTTTGCCAAACTAGTAAAAACAGAAGCAGGACAGGGCTTTCTGAAATCTACCTCTCAGCCAAACTGCATGATTCAATTTAATTATTACATTGCAATGTAATGAAATCTTTAAATACTGTCTGATGCACATTTTGCGCCCTAACTCAGTCCAGATGTCCATTTATCATTCACACTGCAGGACATCTTATTTCTTCATGGGTGTTATATAAAAATCAAATTTGCATATGACTGCTGTACAAAATGTTCCGCACAATTCAATTAATTTCTGTGCTGCTGATCATTTGGAACATTACTCCAAGTCAAAGAAAATATAACTCAGACCAATCTGGCACATTGGCTGCCTTTGGCTAATCTTTCTGTCACCAGCTTTAATGGAGCTTTATAAATAATTCAGTTTTTAATAATGCAGCAAACTTACGATCCAGCGAGGAGAGCAGACTTACAAGCCACACCATGTCTACTGATTTAGATTTGTTATCAGAGAATGGTGCAGCAAGGACGGAAGCCATTCCCCCCAACAAGCTCTACCAAAGAAGCTGTTCAACCAGCACCATCTCCAATAGCCCACCCAAATCTCCACAAAAATGCCTACACATCAATGGACTAAGCTTCTTGAAAAGCTGATATATATAATTTGTAAAGCACTTTCACTTCCATTCCAATGGTTTTGCAGTTGCATAAGGACATGACCTGAATATGCTAGTTGACCAGATTCTAATTTTTAAAAAGTCATATCTCATTGCACAAACCATTATGGTACAATGAAAATAAATCTGATTACTTTCAACAAATTATTGTCTCCACCCAAATCAACCTTAATGGATAGATGACTTGAAAAGCTGACTTCAGTTTTCTCAGCAGGGAATGTTCTGAGGAGCAGCCAATGCCTTCCAGTCCATTCTTCCCAATCAAAGCTCAAGCTATGGGCCCAAGCTATGTTTGAAACCTGCTAGATATGTGGAAAAATTGCTAGTTCTGCACAATTCGGGCCCACTATTTTGTCCTCTACATTGATGATCATTGAGGTGGTGGACTTCACTGCACTCAATAACGTCAATATTTGCAATGCCAATATCCCCTCTGTTCTCCTTTTGACATCACTCATGTCCAACTCTTCCCTTACTTGACATCTCGACCCCCATCTCAAGAGATAGGTTGGTGATATTTCCCATTACAATCCACAGCTAGTTGACTACACCCTCTTCCACCCTGTTTCCTGGGAGGGCTTCATTCCATTCTCTTAGATTTGCTATCTCCATCATGAAATTAACCACATTTATGCCATCCTATGTTTCCTGAATTTTGCTCCCACCTGCTTTCCCTCAGCCAGAATGAGAATAGGGTTGCACTTGTCCTGAATTTCCACCTCTGTAATCATCATATTTAAAGCATCAACCACTATATTTTTCCAACTTCCAACAGATTCAGCTAATGCTTCTATCCTTTCAGTATTCTGCAGAGAGCACTTCATCTCCAGCTCCCTAATCCATTCTTCAATCTCCACCAGCTCCCCCCACCCCCGCTTCTCAAGGCACCATGCAGTAGTCATAACACTTGCACTTTTACCTCGTCCCACTTTCTGGGACCCAGTTAGTTCAGGTCCATTCAGGTGAAGCAGTAACTCATTTGCACGTGTATTTTCTCCAGCAGAGCATTTGACATTCAGTACCCCTTTCAGTCCAAAAACTGACCCAGAGCTTCCATTCGTCTCACTTCAATTGTCCATCCCAATATTACTCTGACATCCATCTTTCACCTCTTATGCTGCTTCAATAATATCTGACATAGGCATTTTACAAGACCAAAAGACCATAAGATATAGGAATAGAATTAGGACCTTTTGACCACCAAGTCTGCTTTGCCATTTCATCATAGTTGATCCATTTTCATTCTCAGCCCCAATCGCTTGCATCTATCCTTTCACGTCCTGTCTAATCAAGAATCTATCAATCTCTGCCTTAATCACAACCAATGGCGGCCTCCTTAGTCACCTGCGGCAATGAATTCCACAGATCCACCACTCTCCCTTCTGAAGTGACTCCCCTCTAATTTGAGATTGGGTCCTTCTGTTTAGGCTCAACAGTGAACGCTCATCAGCCATTTCAGGCATCCTAGCCTGTTTTTCCTCTCACTCTCTGCAGGTGGAATTCCTTTCAATTTTATTGTGTGTTTATTTCTGTCTCTAAGGTTTTCTTCTTGACATCTTTAGTCTGCACCCTTTCTGCTCATTCCCTCTACCTTCTTAAGCCGTGCATTTAAAACACACCTCTCACTTTGCCAACTCTGATGAAGAGTCCTTGATCTGCTTCTCTCCCCACAGATGCCCTATGGCCTGCTAGGTGTTTTCAGCATTCTGTGATTTTTGTTTATCGCATCATCTTATAGCCACCTGAAACTTCCCCCTTCTGATGGGCAACAGGGGTCAAAGGGTTAGCAGAGGTTAACATGAGCAAACCAATGCTGGGAATGAATTTCTTTGCACTGGTGAATGAGTTGGAGGGTCATTGAGTTTCTCTCAGTCTCCAAAGTAACTTCAGTGGGAACTGCAGATACAAAATATAAACAGAGTTTATGCTGATGTTCTATTAAGTTTGCGGTGGGTGATCAGGAGATGCTTTGATGATATGCATAGTGCATACCACAGCATACTGGATTCTTATGACAGTACAAAATGGAATATGCTAAGAAACGGAAAAATAAAATTCCAATTGAAAAGGAAATGTATCAGTCCTGGAAAACTACAAGAGAAGCAGACAATATTCAGCAGATCAGGCTGCATGGGAGGAAAGAGAAAGAGGGCCTACGTTTCAGATCATTGAGCTTCCAGCAAACTTTCGAAAAGGTTTTAACTCACAGAGAAGGAAGGGGATGGAGAAAATACAACCATGTCTGAGGTAGGTCAAATGGCACAAAGGCCAGTGGTACTAGTCGAGGGAGTACAATGAAAGCACGCTCATCAGCCAAATCAGTTTGGAGAAAATGGGAACACAAGGAGAAGAAAGAACAGCAAAAAAAAAAGCAAAACTAGAAATAATGTCATCAGAACAGATAAGACAAAGCTGCAGAGACTGGGAGAGTAGTATAGAGGAAGAACAAGGAGGAAAAAGGGTGCTGATGTAGTGAAGATACTTGTCAAAGTCTGTGTGATTATAATGCATATTTGTGACTATTATACACAATTATTAGAATAATTGGAATTACCACTTATTAGATACACCTGTACACTTTTTCATTAATGCAAATATCTAATCGGCCAATCATGTGGCAGCAACTCAATGCATAAAAGCATGCAGACGTGGGCAAGAGGTTCAGTTGTTGTTCAGAACAACCATCAGAATGGGGAAGAAATGTGATCTAATTGACAATGACAGTGGAATGGTTGTTGGTGCCTGATGGGGTTGTTTGAATATCTCAGAAACTGATCTCCTGGGATTTTCATGCACAACAGTCTCAAGAGAGTGGTATGATAAACAGAAAATATCCAGAGAGCAGTAGCTCTGTGGATGAAAGTGCCCTGTCAGAGGGGTCAGAGGAGAATGGTCAGACTAGTTGAAGCTGACAGGAAGGCGACAGTAACTAAAATAACCATGTGTTACGGCAGCGATGTACAAAAGAGATCTCCAAATGCACAACACTTCAAACCTAGAAGTGACTGGGCTACAGCAGCAGAAGATCACATCATACTCTGTGAAGTAGCTACTGAGTATCTATGACAGTCTAGGGAAAGAGCAAGAGATAGACTGAGCATGTTTCTCAAGCACAGTCGCAACTATTGTGACATTGCCGCTTTCTACACCAGTGTTTCCAGGATGACTTTTTCATTCTTTTCTCATGGATTCCCCTCCAGACTAGCTGATAGAGTTCACAAATGCATGTGCTTCATTCTCCACACTCCTCTCCTCCCCTACTGAGCAAGGATTCCCCTTCTCCTCATCTCCCACATCAAATTTACGTTCCCTAATATTTCCCACAATTTCAAAGAGATTTCACCACTAAACAGACCTTGCCCTCCCACCCTTTCAGCATCTTGTCCGTCTGCAACACCCTGGCTTTCTCTTCTAGTTCCAACAACACACATTGCCATTCTTAACGGATACAACCAATGCACTTTTACCTCTTCCCTTCACAATATCTGAGGAAAAGAACATTTCTTCCAGGTGAAGCAATAAATCACTTGTACTTACTCCAATTTATCGTATTGTACTAGCTGCATCTTCATTCTGTTTGCAATGGCAGCCATTATGCTCCATTCCACACCAGTTCTGACCGCTCTGTGTTTGATCTTTTACACAGTTCCAATGATACCCAACAAAAGCTCGAGGAACAGCCTCCCATCCTCCAACTATGACCTTACAGCTCTGAAGGCTTTACATAAAATTCAAGAATTTCAGATTATTTGCCTTTCCTGTTTATGTCACAATCAGCTATTTCAGATGAGAGGTCAACTGTCGATGATGGCAACTCTCTCTCACCACAGATGCTGCCTGGTCTGCAGAGTAGTTTCAGCATTCCCTTTTATTTCAGATGTCCAACAAACATAGTGCTTTGTATCTCATAGCCCCTGCATGATTTTTCTCTTCCCATTCATCCCCTTCCACATGCATCTCCATCTGAGAGGTCAATTGTGGAAACAGGCCATTTGTCCCAGCTTGACCGTGCCAACAATCCTCCTTCAACCAATACCAATACTACTCATATCACTAAGTCTAACATAGCCTCTGCCCTTTGTTCACACATCACTCCCCATTCTCTGCAACATAAAACATGGTTAATTTCAAAGTTTTCCCAGTTCAGATGAAAACTGATTAACTTGAAATATTTACAATGCTTCTCTTTCCATGGGTGCTGCCTCACTACCAAATTTTCCCTACACTTTTATGTTTTACCGTTAGAATCTTGATGGAGCTAGCTTTGTAGCCGAATTAGAATTAGCAAAATGACAATATTTTTAATTATAGTTTATGAAATTGGGTTCTCATATTTCACAATTATCATTTTCAAACTAAGGAGAAATGGATTTGCATTCTGTTTTACATAATCTGAATAATACACTGCATACAATGGATGTTTAAAAACCTTTATAACCACAGTGCTGTAAAAACATCTCAAGGATAGATTAATTGGCTGAATAATTAAGGATTCATTAATTCAGATAATAATGTCACATTTTTGTATCAAGGACATTCTGAATCTCAGTTCTTTTAATGTGAATAAAGCCGCGACTGCATTTCAAATCAAAGCATGTTAATCCTGTGAGCTGTCATGTAATTGCTACACAAACGCTCAAGGTTCAAGTAACGAGGGGAATAAAAAAAATGAAATCCAGCCGCAGCAGCTTGATATTGGATTTCTCAGCTGGGGCGAGGACTGGGGTCACTGTAGTACACCTGAGAGTGCAAGAACTTTAAGGAAAGCGCCTTTAGGCTAGTGAGTACAACACAGGATAAGAATGTTCAGATAGAAAGGTAATGGGTAACTCCACCGAGGCAGTCCAGGAGAATAGCGTAGGAATCTCACTCAGGAGCAGATTTTCCCTTTTGGGTACCGTTCAGGTGTGTTGGTTCCTTGCGGAGTGCAGTGAGAGCCAAGGTCAAGACACCACAAGTGCAGGAAGGAGATCAGAGGAGAAGAACAGTGAAAGAGCACTGACGATGGGGGATTGACTAATTTGGTGGGCAGGCAACCACCTCTTTGGAGCCAATATGGTACCTCGGTATGGATCCGAGAAGCTGCAGAGCATTTCTGAAACCTGAGAGTGACAAAGCAGAGGCTGCCTCCCACATTGGTAGCAGTGGCATCAGTAGGAAAAGAATGAGATCATGCAAAGATTAGATTAGAGAAGCAGGAAATAAATTCATAAGTAGGATTCTACAGACAGTAACAAGTAAGTGAATAGGCAAATTAACTAAATGCATCATAGCTAGTGATATGGCGCAGGAGGGAAGACTTGACTTTCCTGGGAGTGTTTCTGTAGCAGTGGGACTTGCAGAAATCAGACAGGCTAAACTCTAACAGACTGGGGCATTTCCTGGTGCCTTTAGAGAGAGGTAAACCAGCTTGGCCAGGGAATGGGAACAGTAAGGGGAGGTCGGGAAGGAGAGCGATAGAGCAGAAATTAGAAAAGTAGCAAACTAAATAGGCAGCAGAATGGGATCAGAGTGGAAAATGATAGGATGGCAGTATTAATAACACTATATCTTAATGCTTTCAGAGTCTATGAGTTTAAGCCACAAATAACTCAAAGACAAATCAATATGATCTAATTTCCATTAGGGAAACATGGCTACAGAGTAACCAAAGCTGAGAGCTAAGCTTCCAGATATTTAATTTTTTGGAACAGCAGAATGAAAGGAAAAGGAAACCAGGTGGGACTATTAAAATAGGAAGTGATAAACGCAGTGGTAATAAAAAATAAACTTGGCTCAGCTCATCCTGAAGTAGAATTAGAATCAATTTGAGTCAAACTAGGTAAAAGTAAAGGGCAGAAAGCATTGGTAGATATTATTTACAGGCTAGTAAATAGTAGATATAATGTTGGGCGTGGAACAGATCAGGAAATAGGAGATGCATGTAACAGTGGTAATCCAATAATTATAGAGGATTGTAACATACTCATAGACTTGACAAATTAGATTTGCTACAATAAAATATTATCACAGAATGTATTTTGAGATAGAGGTTGTAGAGCTACTCAGGAAAAAGACTTGAATGTAAATAAACCTGGAATCAGAACCTAAAACGGAAATGCTGTGTGAACTCAGCCAATCGAACTGTATCAGTAGAAGGCAAAACCAGTCAATACTCAGGAGAAAGACCCTCATCAGAACCGAGACAGAAAACAAAGTTGTTGTAAGAAACAGAAAGTGTGGGGTGGGGGCAATACTGTAACACTGTGGGTGACAAAGTGGAAGGTCAGTTTTAGGGTGAAACGATACCCATAGAATGAAGAGACTGGTATTAACTTTTCACAAGGATATAGACATCCCAGTACACAAGTCAATGTGCAGATGCAGCAGGCAATGAGGAAGACAAATGGTATGTACAGGCCTGAAGATATTCTACAATCACAGAGGCTTTGGTGAGACTGCACCTGGAGTACAGTTGGCAGGATGGATATACATGCTCTTAGAATCCAGGAAAGGTTCACATCAGCAAAGTTTAAGTGGAAGGGTTTGTTACATAAGAGACTATATTCTTAAAGGACTTGACAAACAAGATGCAGGGAAGATGTATCACCTTGTTGAGTAATCCAGGACCAGAGAACAAAGGGGCACAAAATCAAATAAAGATATAGGAGAGGTAGAAGGGGACACGAGGCGGCTTTGGCAAGCAGGATTAAGGAAAAACTCTACAGCTACATGCAGTATGTGTGCCTGGAGTTGGAGGAGGCTTGAGAGGTCTTTAATAGAACATAGACAGTACAGCACAACAATAGGTCCTTCAACCCACAACGTTGGGCCAAACCAATCAATCAAATGGCCAACTAAATTGATCCCTTCTGCCTACACAATGCCCATATCCTTCCATTTTCCCCACATTTATGTGCCTATCACATTCCAGGCACCTACCACGTTCTGTTTAAAAAAAACTTCATCCCTCATATCTCCTTCGAAATGATACACACTTACTTTCAATACCTTCTCTAGATATTTTAACACTGGGAAAAGATATTGCCCGTCCTTGCCCCCATAATCTTATAAACCTCTATTAGATCTCCCCTCAGCTGCCACTACTCCAGAGAAAACAACCCAAGTTTGTCCCACCTCTTGTTATAGTATATGCCCTCCAGTTCAGGTAAAGCCATTCTGCACCCTCTCCAAAGCCTCGACATTCATTCTATAATGGGGCAAGCAGAACTGTGCGCAATATGTGAAATACTCCAGATATGGCCTAACTAGAGTTTTATAATATGCAAAATAACTTTGACTTTCAAGCCCAGTGCTTTGACTAATAAAAGCAAGTATGCCATATGTCTTCTTAACCACCCTGTCAACCTGTTTAGGGAGCTATGAACTTGGACCTCAAGATCCCCCTGGTTGATCAACACTGTTAAGTATCTTTCCCTTAACAGGATACTTTCTCTACATTCACCCTACCAAGGTGTAACACTTCACATTTGTCTGGGCTAAACTCCATCTGTCATTTCTCTGCCCAGATCTGCAACTGATCTATATCCCATTGTATCCTTTGCCAGTCATCTACTCTATCCACAAAACCACCATCCTTCATGTCATCTGCATACTTAATAACCACCCTTCTATATTTTCATGTATATACATCACAAATAACAGAGATCCCAGTACAGATCCCTGTGGAACACCACGAACCCAGCTAGAATAAGAGTTTGACCACCACCCTCTGCCTTCTATGGGAAAGCCAGTTCTGAGTCCAAATGGCCAATTCCCCATGGTTCTCATGCATCTTAATCTGCTTAGTGAACCTTCCTAGAGGGACCTTGTCAAATACCTTACTAAAATCCATGCAGACATCTGTACCTTCATCAAATACCTTTATCACCTTGTCAGAAAACTCAATCAAGTTAGTTAACACATGACATGACAAACACATGACATCATGACTTGTCCTACACAAAGCCATGCTGGCTCTCCCTAATTAGGTCACGGTTTTCCAAATGCTCATAAATCTTATCCCTAAGAATTGCTTCCAATAACTTCCCTACCACTACTGTGATGCTCACCGGACTATAATTTCCAGGATTATCCCTGGCTCCCCCCTTGAAAAATTGAACATTTTCTACTCGCCAGTCCTGCAGGAACTCGCCTGTGGCTAGAGAGGGCATGGTGATATTGGTCAAGGCCCCAGCAATCTCTTCACTTACCTCTCTCAATATCCTGGGGTATATCCCATCAGGCCCTGGGGACTTCTTCGCCTAAATGCTCTTTAAGAGACCCAACACGATGTCTTAACTTACCTCAAAATGCTCTAGCGTATCAATATAATTAGCATTGATCTCCCTATCCACCACATCTTTCTCCTGGTAAACACTAATGAACAGTTCTCATTAAGGACCTTACCCATATCTTGCAAATCCAAGCATATGTTCCCCTTTCTATCCCTGAGTGGTGCTACCATCTCCCCAGTTATCCTCTTGCTCTTGATGTATGCATAGAAAGCTTTGGGATTCTCTTTAACTCTACTTTCTAAGGGCTCTTCATGGCCCATCCACACTTTCCAAATTCCAATTCCAAATTCCTTTCCTGAGTTCTTTACTGGCTTCCTTATAATCCTCAAGGTCTCTGATTGATTCCAGTTCCCTATGCTCCTGTTGAAGCTCTATAAAACTCTGGTTAGACCGCACTTGAAGTATTGTACTCAGTCCTGGTTGCCTCATTGTAGGAAGGATGTGGAAACTTTAAGAGATGGTGCAGAGGATGACACAGGATCTCACCAAAATAGCATTATGCAAACTGTCTGCAGCGTTTCCACTAACTGCTGTGTTTATTCAAGTAGGGCATGCTCCTTTATCTTCCAGTCAAGGGAAAATTACTACATTTCCAGGAATTCTAATCACTACTGACATGACTGAAGATGAAGCACTGACGGTCAGTTCCGTGTGAACTTTGGACATGATTTTGGTGCACATCCTGAGAATTAAAATGTAGCTGAAATAATACCCTATTCAACTGCACTAACCATAAGGAAATTCTGATCTTTCTCTCAATTAGAAAACAGCTCCTCTCTGGATCAATCTTTGCACAATGACTGCATTATCAGTCACGACACAGTGTTTACGCAACTGGGCAAATACGGTGTGTCTCATTCCGGATTTTTCACTGTACAAACTCGGTTCAAGGAGTCTCAGCCCTCTGATCTCCCTGTATGCCACAAATTGTCACATACACTGCACCCAGCCCAAAGCTGAATAAGACAGCATGAGGCTCTGGAAAAACAACCCTGTTTCCTACAACTTGTCTTACAACAAACAGCATTAATAATTCAAGGGAACAAAGTCAGTGTTGCTTTCACTTACTTAAATGAATAAATAACTGATGAAAGCTGGCACAGTGTGCCATTCTATTATTAGACAATAGGAGCTGGCGGGATACTTTGATAAGGCTGTGTGTAGGTTGTTGCACTTTGTTGATTTCAAGTGTCACCTTCCCAGGCTAGTTTATCACAAACCTTTTATTTCTAAAGAATAGCCAGCCATTTATCCAGCTGTACTGGCGATAGGTCCACTGCAAACCCTGCTTCGCAGAACTTGATTTGACAAAGGATTTTAATTTCAATGCTTTAATGCTTTCTTTATAGTAGTGTGTCAGCCAATAAAAAAATACAGAACTATTATGTCGATTGGTACATTCTTCATACCACCCCACCTCCACCATCACCATTTCTGGTATGTGGAAATGTCCCGGCCACATGGGAGCAAAGCTCACTGTGATCACAGTCAGTGGAAATCAGAATATGTGTCACACAAATAAAAGCAGGCACTGGTGCAACAAGGCAACATAGTTATGTTAACAAAACTGATGGAACGATAAAGAAACTAATGAACTAGAACTCGTGCGTCATCTGCACTGCTACTATTTCTCAAACTGTTACTCACTTATTCATTAAATATGATGACCTAGTTTACTCCAGTGGCTCAGCAGGTTAATATACTTCCCAACCTGGAAGTGATCTGTTAAGGGCGGAAAAAAAAATTCCACGCCTGACTCTAACACTGTATGAGCTAGAGCTTTTCTCATTGGAGCAAAAGCAGATAAGAGGTGACTTGATAGAGGTATATAAGATGATCGGAGGCACAGATAGAGTGGACAGCCAGAGGCTTTTCCCCAGGGTGATACAAGGGACATACTTTTAAGGAGACCGGAGGAAAGTATAGAGAGTATGGACGTCAGAGGTAGCTTTTCATTACACAGTGAGTGGTGGGTACATGAAATACTCTGCCAGGTGAGCTGATAGAGGCAGATACATTAAGGACATTTAAGAGACTCTCATATCAACACAAGGATGAAAGAAAAATGGAGGGCTATGTAGGAGGTAAGGGTTAGATTGATCTTAGAGGAGGTTTAAAGGCACAACACGATGGTCTGAAAGGGCCTGTACTGTGTTGTACTCTTCATGTTCAATATTTACAAGTAAGTTGAAGAATTCATGAAGAGGGCGGGGAGGTTCAAGTGAGCTTCTACTCTAGTTCACATCCTCTGGCATGTAAAGTGAGCTCCTGGTCAGGGCTTATCACAGTTGATCAGTCAACCCATTCTTCAGGAATTGTCCCAAGGACAAGTCACTAAAGAGCCTCCAAGTCCCATAGAACTGCACTGGAGTATATAAAATTCTTCAGGATACGTGGAAGGGGTGCCAAGACAAGAAGAGCTTAGAACTGTGCAAGCTAATTTTAGTTGAATAACACATATTCATCAAAAGCATTTCTATTCTGATCAGCACCCCAAATTTGCAAATATTTTTCATTGCACTCTGAAAAGCAGAACACTAGCTTCCAGAGGTCATCAAATCAAGTTGTTGTGGAACTGTGCTGGGGTACCCCGAGATGCTAGGCAAAATGACATGGCTTCCCAACTCGCCAAGTATTGGACTCACATCCACTGTTTGACAAATTCAGTTTTGGTCCTGAAAGGTACCCCTCACTCAGGCTAGCCAAGTGGGACAGCACATCTAGTCACCAACAAACCAAACCGGAACAAGCTGAGTTGCTTAAATGAAACCAGATAGGAGGTTGGCACAGATCTGGCTCCCAAGTCAGAGCTGTTCATAGACTAACAGCAGGAACTCTGAAAAGGAAACAGATGTATGGAACAGGTGAAAATTTTAAATAGTTTCAAATGTGTAATGTAATGTTCCCAGGGCATGGAACTGATATCCCAAACAAATGATGCTGTAAACCTTACAGTACCCTTTGCTGAATATGAAATAAATCGCTATCTTTATTTGTGAACAGGGCAAAATACACAGTTGAAATTATGCAAAAGTATTCTTTGTAAATTATGAGTATGTGACAGGACAATGGGCAGAAAAGATGTTACTTGCAAGGTGCTTGGCATCCATTTTCAGATGGAGCCAATAACATTGAATACACACAGTATGAACCTGAAACATTTAGCCATTTTTAACTTCTCACAGTGTAGTTGACAGTAGATTCTTGCCCTTTATGACAAAGTAACCATATAATTACCTTATTTAACTGTTCACATCATTTCGTACCAGGATGTCTCTTCAAGCTATGTAAGTAAATAAACGAACACTAAAGGCAGGAGCAGTCATCAATGTTCCTCAAGCCTGCTCTGCTATTCCTTAAATCGTAAGCACATCAGAAATAGTAGCAAGTGTATACTACCTAGCCTTTCCTGTCATTCATCCTGATCAGGGTTAATCTTCCAGCATTATCACTCTGAACTTTCATCCCCTGAATATCCTGAAATCTACTAACCTCTGCTTTGAACGGAAACATTTGACAGCTGGCCACCGAAATTCAAGGGAGAGAATTTAGTGAAGACATTTTCTCATGTCAGTCATAAGCAACTCCCTTGTGTTCTCAAATTGTGGATCCTAAACTTATACTTAGGCTATATGACATAGGAGCAGAATTAGGCCATTCAGCCCATCGAGTCTGCTCTGCCATTCCATCCTGGCTGATCACAGATCCCACTCAGCCCTATACACCTGCCTTTTCGCCATATCCTTTGATGCCTTGACCGATTAGAAAACGGTGAACTACTGCCTTAAATATACCCATGGTCTTGTCTCCACCACAGTCTGTGGCAAAGCATTCCACGGATTCACTACTCTCTGGCTAAAAAAAATCCTCTTACCTCTGTTCTAAGAGGTCACCCCTCCATTTTGAGGCTGTGCCCTCTAGTTTTGGATACCACCACCAAAGGAAACATCCTCTCCATTTCCACCTTATTGTCCTTTCAACAGACTTATCAGTAAGAAGAAAATATCATTAAACGTCTAGCCCTTGAGCCATGTAAGAATGTTGTATTTTATACTGAAATCTCTGATTCTTCCATTTAGCTCAAATGCATTCAATTGCTCCTCACATGGCAAACCCAACGTCTCCAGAACCAGTTCGCATTATCTCAATGTTAATCTTCTTTCCAAGGAAGCTATTTCTTTCAAGGAAACACAAATTGTACATAATACACATGATGTGGTCTCACCATGGCTCTATATAATTGCAATACAACTTCCTTTCTCCTCCAATCACGCTGGCCTTCAGTGACTTGTGTAGAACAAACCTGGGTTCCTTTGAACATCAATACGATTAAAGCTCTCACCATTTAACAAATAGTCTGCATCTCTGGGATGTTGATTTCTTTTTTTTCCTTATTATATTCCATCTGCATTGTTTTCACCCACTCACTCAGCTTGAATATCTCACAGAAGATTCAAAATATCCTCCTCCATTCTCACAATCCACCTAGTTCAGTGCCGTCAGCAAACCTGGAAATGTGACATTTATGATCAATCTGAAAGAATCCCATCAGTCACAGCTCATCAAACTGAGAAAAAACGATTTATTCTCGCTCTATTCTTCCTATCCAAAACCTGTATTCTATTCCCATTAGTAGAGTGTCCCCAAGTATACATGGTCTAATTTTGTTGATCAATCTCCCGCATGGTATTCCACAAAGTCTTCTGAAAATGTAAACACAATATATCCCTTTTCAAAGAGCGCCAGCAGATTAGATAAACATAACTTTCCCTCAATAGATCCATTATGATTCAGCTCAATACAGTTATTCTTTACAAGTTGTTTTGTTCTTTCAGTCATTATGGTTCTCTCACTGCCTAACCTTCACTCATAAACTGCACTGCAAGCGTTATAAAACATGTCAATAACCAGTAACTGTTAAAGCCAAAAAGGGAGAAAGATTGTTTGAAATCCCAAACAGCAAGAAAAATTTTGCATAAATGAGACTCCAAGCATGCAAAAATTTATTTTGATGCCAGAGAGTTTGGTTGGTAGTTATTAAGATTTATGTTACCTTTAAAAATGACATTAACATTTGACATGCCATTGACAAGCCCCGTCTCCCAGTGTCAAGTTTAATCATCTCTTACTTAATTGTTCACAGTTCTGTAAACTTTAACTACAAATTGCGTCTTTTCTAAAATCACATGGTGCTTTACTTTTTTCTTCATTGATGGATAGAGAAAATAAATCATTGAAAGATAAAGACAGCTCCCTACCAGAGGAGTCATTATGACCTGTGTATTCTATATGTGCTTATATTACTTATGTATACTGTCGATGGTTGTCCTGTTGACTTCATTACAGTAAGTACCATTAAAAGGATGCACCACGGCTCAAGAAGCTAGTTTTGTAACTTGGCCAACATTTCTGCTTGCTTAATGGATTTTTTGGAAATGGTGTGGTTATTCAAAGTTTGGAGCAAAATGCAGTGCATTTACACAGTGATTGCAAGGTAGTTCAGGCGAGAACATGCTGACAGCACTACAAAAACAAACATATGTAAGTCAGGTTTAAGTCTGGAGACCTGTCTATATCTTACAATTCTCAATTGTATGATATGTTTTCCCCCTTCAGTCAATCACGTTTGCTTGGGCATTCCCTCAAGATCTTGCTTTCCACTTTCCACTCTTGTTTTCCAGATTTTGAGATGATTAGTGAGGCCAGTGTGGGAACTTCAGTCATCTCCAAAGGAGGTGCCTAACAGGCCAAGCCCATGGACATCTTGTGGTGAGGTGCACTCTGTCCACCATTCATGCTGCATGATTGTGTGCTGCAGACATTTTGGTGCGATGTTACAACTTTTCAAGGAGGCTTTGTGAGGCTTGGTCAGACCACACTTGGAGTATTGTGAGCTGTTATGGGCCCATTATCTATGCTGGCTTTGGAGAAGGTCCTGCAGAGATTCACAAGTATGATCCCAGGAATGAAAGGGTTTAACATATTAAGAATGCTTGACGGCTTGGAGCTTGTACTCGCTGGGGTTTAGAAGAATGGGGTGACCTCAGTGAAACCTATTGAGAATTGAAAGGCCAAGAAAGACGATAGTGGGAGAGTCCAGGAGCAGAGGGCTCAACCTCAGAATAGAAGGACACCGCTTTAGAACAGAGATGAGAAATTTCTTTAGCCAAGCTTGGTAAATCTGAGGAATTCATTGTCATGAGCAGCTGTGGAACCTCTGCCATTGGGTATATCCAAAGTGGAAATTGACAGGTTAGTAAGAGTGTCAAAGGATATGTGGAGAAGGCGGGAGAATGTGGGAGGGAAAATAAATCAGCCATAATGGAATGGCAGAGCAGACTCGATGGGATGAATGGCCTAACTCTGCTCTTATGTCTTATGGTCTTAGAAGTTTATTCTCTATGCACCAGGTAATCTCTTCCCACCTTACAGTTTAGAATAATTTGTCTGCTTTGGGAATTTGGTGTGGGCTGGTGAAAGACATAATTTACCAAATGGAGCCAGTCAAATAAAATGAAGGCTCAAGCTGCCTGGGAGAAGAATGTGGCATTAATTGGTAATCCTTCCTGTAGATTTGGAGGATTTGGCAAACATGTTAGTGATTTCTTTCCAGAGTCTTGACGTGCCTGCTCTTGGCTAACCAAACGAAAAGGGAAGGAATTACTACACTGGTAGACCTTGCCAGGTCTGAGATCTTGATTTTCAAGTACCATTCTTTTTAGTTCTCCAAGGGCTATCCTGGTCATTGATGGTCATTGATCACCTGCTCTATCTGCCATCACCAAGAAGTGGATCGGAGCAGTAGCTACATGTTCCAGGGTTTGGCACAAACCTTGTTGTTAGAGGACAGTCTTACAATGGAAGCCACTAGTGAAGGACCCATGTCTCGTAGATGTTGAGTGTAAGAGCAAACCTCTTGCATTCTTTAGTAAGTGAGTCAACACTGACTTGAAGCTCTGCATATGTTTGCAAACCACAGCTGAACTGCCTTAATAATTAACAACCTGATGGCATGAACATTGGCTTCTTTAACTTCCGTTAATGCCCCTCCTCCCCTTCTTACCCCATCCCTGATATAGTTAGCTTTTCTCCCCCTTCCTTTTTTTTCTCTCTCTGCCCATCACTCTGCCTGTTCTCCATCTCCCTCTGGTGCTCCCCTCCCCGTTTCTTTCTCCCTAGGCCTCCCGTCCCATGATCCTTTCCCTTCTCTAACTCTGTATCCCTTTTGCCAATCACCTTTCCGGCTCTCAGCTTCACCCCACCCCCTCCGGTCTTCTCCTATCATTTTGCATTTTCCCCCTCCCCCTCCGTTCAAATCTCTTACTGTCTTTCCTTTCAGTTAGTCCTGACGAAGGGTCTCGACCCGAAACGTCGACAGTGCTTCTCCCTATAGACGCTGCCTGGCCTGCTGCGTTGCACCGGCATTTTGTGTGTGTTGCTTGAATTTCCAGCATCTGCAGATTTCCTCGTGATTGCAGAGTCTGCTCAGTATTCTACCAATGAAATATGGGCAAAGTTTTCCTTTCAAACGTCCACTCTCCCACACCCTTTGCCACAAGGACAGCTTCATACTGCAAGGTATGTCATTTGGTGCACTGTGTGGGTTGTACTTTTCTTTCCAATGAGCCTGGGGCAGATTATATCGCAGTGCAATATACACATGCTAAAAACATCCAGATATTTTACATTTTCATTTAAATATACAGAATACTATTTACATTATATAGAGGCACAATATCTTCAATAAGATCCTACCACTGAGCACATCTTCCCACCCCCCTTCCCCACCCCCCATCGCACTCAAATTTCCACAGGGATCACGTTCTCCATGACTCCCTTGTCTATTCATCTCTCCCCACTGATCTCCCACCTGGCATTTATCCCTGCACGTGGGACAAGTACTACACCTGTCCCTATACTTCCACTCTCACCACCATGCAGGGCGCCAAACAGTCCTTCCAGGTGAGGCAACGCTCCACCTGCAAGTCCGGTGCGGTTATACTGTATCTGGTGCTCCCTGTGTGGCCGTCTCTACATCGGTAGATTGTGGGACCCTTCACTCTGTCTGCAGAAGGCAGAACCTCTTGTATTTATGAAATACAACAGAAGATGAAATGAACTTGATTTCCTTTTAGAAACTGACAAGAAGTCAGCATTTTATTCTAACAATAATTCATTCATACATGAGATTCAGCAGATGCAGGAAATCCGGAGCAACAGACACAAAACGCCAGAGAAACTCAGCAGGTCAGGCAGCAGCTATGGGGAGGAATAAACAGTCAACGTTCTGGGCTGAGATCCATCATCAGGACTCAGTTGGTATCCTCAGAATGCTGGCCAATTACTCAGCAATAACCAGGAGAAATGGAGACAGACTCAATGCCAACATCACACTGGTCAACCATTAAATAATTCCCCAAAGTTCATTCCTCCAATTACACATGCAAGAGAAATGGCCGAGAGAGCTGCCTGGCCACTCGGGGAGGACAGCGCTGAGGAAAGGAAGGGTTCAGATCCACCTCTGCACTGTCAGTTATAGATGGGGCACAGTAAGTAGATTCAGATTCATTTCAGGATTACATAAATTACTTTAGTGGAAGCGCCTGATTACACAGCTCAGTTTCATAAATTTACAATCAATCAACAAGCTTGGGGAAGTGGCTAATGCATAAAATCAGGAGGGAAATTTGGGAGATGCAACACGGGCCACCAAGATAACCAAATGCCAGTTTAGAGAGTAAAAGTAATTTCAGAATGATTTATGTAGCTTTTTTACTGATTTATATTGAAAAGAGTTTGCTTCATTAAAAGCAGACTTACAGGTTGGTTCTAGTATTTTCAAATACAGATGACTGGGTGGCAATGATGTCTCAATTTCCATCATATATGCTGAGTTTTTAACATATCCTATTAAGATTAGTAAGGGAAAAGCTTTAGTGCAGATACATGATTTAGATCTGTGCTTGATGGAGTGGCAAGAATAGTTCAACCAATAAGGGTGTTGCAGTTCAAGCTTCTCCAGCCTCTGGACTGTGCCCAATGTGGAATTCATATCCCCAAGGCAGCAAGTTATACCTAGACAGTTTGTTAAGTCTTCCTGGGAACTTTCTATACTTGATAATGGGGTATAATAGATGGAAGGGAAGGAGAAATGGTCTTGGGGGAGGGAAGGAATGGCCAGGCAGAGGAGGGGAAAACTGTGAGGTAGAGGGGTAAAGTGAAGAGAAAGGACATGGTAGCAGTGATCTTCATTTCCAACCCCACTGCCAAAAGGAACGGATCTTTCAGCCTGGGGGAAACCCCTCTGATATTCAGTCCGCTGAAATCAAAGACAGAAGCATCAGCAAGGCTCTGCAAAAGATGGCAGTTAATGCTGGGTTAGGGAACCATACAGCCATTGAATTTTGAAGTTCTCTTTTGTAGGCCCGGGAGTATCCCACGGACTGCTTTCAGGATGACTCCCACCCTATCCATTGAGCCTTCCAGGCCGGTACAGGATATCATAGTTGTAGGTGGAGAGACTCCCACCCTATCCAGGATTGGGTTTGAATATCCCTAGATCCAACTTACATTAGGCACACCTGACATTATCAAAGCAGCTTACGCAGTAAAAATGTTTTCTTGCTGGGATGTTATCAGTAGCAATAGATGGTTGATGAATCAATAGCTTTGAGATAACTGGCTTCCTCTGACTTGCATCATGCTGAGCCAAGATTTCTGAAGGAAGCATGCAATTTGAGCTTTGAAAACCAGAAAAAAACCTGAAATCTGAGCAAGAATCGATTAACTTTAGTCATAGATCTGTAAAATCACAGTCATTCACAATGAAATTATCTTCACTGATATTTATATTACATTTACTTGGTTTAGTTACTACAGTTTAAATTCTCACACAAGTCAAGACTTTGTTCAAGAACTTGCAATCCCAGTGAGCTCAAAGCGATCTTGGAACCAACTGTGTATTAAAATGAGTGAAGCAAATGTGGAAACTAGAAATTCATTTATACAGCTGTCATAAAACAACATCAATGAACAGACAAAAGTGTGTTGTCTCTGACTGAATCAATACTTCATGAAATCCATACCTGAAAAAAATAATGGTTATCATCTTTATACTTATCTTTGAAAAATACTTCTTTGTATTTTTCACGCAGGTGAGACAGAGCCTCAAAATTAGTGCTGTGATGACTATTTTCAAATAAATGTCATTCAATTTAATAAAGCTCAGTCAAGATTTTCCACTTAAACAAAGGTCAAATTCATCAGTCAGAGTTAAAGCTGACAAATCTGAAGAGTCCACATTTGATGTTTAAACTAATTAATGAATCAGTAAACATTTACAAAATTCATTCTTGATGAACCCGTTGACTTTCATTGGCTACACCATTTAAGGAATTGACTAATGTGTGGAACATTCACTTATTCAATATCACAAAGGATTATTATTGGTTTGTCCCAAATACTTTTAGCTATCAAATTTCATTTGAAATACCTTCCTAGTCTGTGAATTGTCATGCCTTAATCTTCTGGCTGCAAGAAGCAGAACTAAGGGATTATGACTGACTCCATTTGGGATAGGGATATCTGTAGCAGCAGAGGATGTAATTATACATAAATATAGATACATATACATACACACATGTATATACATACATATACATACACACACACATACACTGTAATTCATTTTTTCTCTATTATATATTGCATTGTACTGCTGCTGCATAGACAACAAATACAAAATATGCCAGAGATATTAAACCTTGATAACGTTGATAAATGTGTTGCAGTAATGAATGCATTGCCTTGCCTTGTATCTGCAACAAACTTCACAAAAGACCAAAGTTGCTTGTGATGTAACACATTGTTAGACCAACTTATCAAGAGTGCTTACCATGCTATCCGCACCCTCACTTTAGAAAGTCTGATCACCTGGTTGTACGCCTACTGCCTGAAGATAGGCAAAGACTGAAGACTGCAGCACCGGTAGTGAGGACCAAGAAGGTTTGGACAAGGGAGCCACAGGTATGCTTACAGGGCTGCTTTGAATCGGTGGACTGGGCTGTATTCAGGGATTCGTCTTTGAGTTTGAAAGAGTACGCCGCAGTCGTCACTAACTTCATTAAAACCTGTATGGATGACGGTGTGCCTATGATAACATGCTGTGCACACCCAAATCAAAAGCCTTGGATGAATGGGGGTTCGCGGTCAGCTAAGGGCCAGTTCTGTGGCATTCGAGTCTGGCAACCCAGGTCTGTACAAGAAAACCAAGTACAACTTGTCAAGAGCAAAGGAAAAATTCCAAATGAGACTGGAGGCAGAATCAGATGCATGTCAACTCTGGCAGGGTTTTCAGGCCATTACTTCCGACAAAGCAAAACCTAACGTTTTGAATGGCAGCCATATCTCACTCCCAGATGCGCTCAACACTTTTTATGCTCACTTTGAAAGGGAGAATAAAACTACAGCTATGGGGATCCCTGCAGCATCCAGTGACACAGTGATCTCTGCCTCAGAGGCCAAGATCAAAGCGTCGTTCAAGAGGGTGAATCCTCGTAAGGCAACAGACCCCAATGAATCACCTACGCCAACCAACTGGCAGGGGTGTTCGCAAAAGATTTTCAATCATTCACTGCTGCAGTCAGAAGTTCTCACCTGCTTTAAAAGGTCAACAATTATACCAGTGCCCAACAGCAGAGTGAGCTGCCTTAATGGCAGTTGTCCAGTGGCACTCACATCTACAGCAATGAAGTACTTTGAGAAGTTGGTTATGGCTAAAGTTAACTACTGTCTCAGCAAAGACATGGACCCACTGCAATTTGCCTATTGCCCCAATAGGTCTATGGCAGATGCAATCTTATTGGTTCTTCATTCGGACTTAGACCACCTAGACAATACATCAGGATGCTGTTTATTGACTGCAGTTCAGTGCTTAACATGATCAATCCTAGAGCTCTGATCAAAAAGCTCCCGAACCTGGGCCTCTATCTCTCTCTGCAACTGGATCTACAGTCTGTGCCGATCAGAAATAACATCTCCACCTTTCTTGATAATCAACACTATAGCAGACAGGATGTGCTTAGCCCACCACTCTACTCTTGCTGCACCCACGACTGTGTGGCCAGGCATAGCTCAAATGCCATCTCCAAATTTGCTGGCAACACAACCATGTTGGCAGAATTTCAGATAATGATGAGAGGATGCACAGGAGCAAGATATATCAGCTAGTTGAGTGGTGTCGCAGCAACAACCTTGTACTCATCATCAGTAAGACCAAAAAACTGATTGTGGACTTCAGAAAGTGTGATAAGAGAGACCACACATCAATCCTCAGGATGATCAGAAGTAGTAAAAGTGAGCAATTTCAAGTTCCTGGGTGCCAATATCCAAGGATCTTTTCTGGACCCAACATATCGATGCAGCTACAAAGAAGACATGTCAGTGATTATGTTTCATTAGGAGTTTGAGGAGATTTGTTATGTCACCAAAGACGCTCACAAATTTCTATGGATGTCCTGGGGAGAACATTCTAACTGGCTGCATCACCATCACTATCTGCTACCTGAGAGGATGCAAGGTGGCTACTGCGCAGAGGCAAAATAAACTGCAGGGGTTTGTAAACTTAGTCAGCTCCATCATGGGCATTAGCCTCCACAGTATCTAGAACATCTTCAAGGAGAGATGCCACAAAAAGACGGCATCATTAAGGACTTCCATATCCCAGGTCATGCTTTGTTCTCATTGCTACCAACAGGAAAGAGGTACAGAAGCCTGAAGTTACACACTCAGCGATTTAGGAACAGCTTCTTCCCCTCTGCCATCCAATGTCTGAATGGACATTGAACCCACGTATACTACCTCACTACATATTTATTTCTGTTTTTGCACTAATTATTTAATTTAACTATATATATATATATATACACATACACACATATACACACACACATACACTGTAATTCATTTTTTCTCTATTATATATTGCATGGTACTGCTGCTGCATAGACAACAAATACAAAATATGCCAGAGATATTAAACCTGATTCTGAAACATTGATAAATGTGTGCAAATTGTCAATAATATTAGAAAGCAATGGAGTACCACACTGGTAATATTAGTTAAGTATCTGAGTCCATCGCTAAAAATAAATAAAATTAACTGTATTATTCCATAATTGCTAACAATTTTAGCTCATTTTCAGGATCTAGACATTGGTAGCAAGACCAGCATTCATTGTCCATCTTGGAAAATAGAAGAAGCAATTTAAAATAGGAAAATGATCCAGATGGAGTCATAGAGAGAAAGAACACTACAATACAGAAACAGGCCCTTTGGCCCATTGACCTGCACCCAGCCCACAGCCCTTCACACCCCTCCCCTCCATGTACCTACCACAACATGTCTTAAATGATGAAATTGAACCCACATCTGCCATTAGCACTGGCAGCTCATTCCACACTCTCAAGTAAAGAAGTTCCCACTAAACATTTTACCTTTCACCCTTAACCCAAGATTTTATCGAATCTCAGTGGCAAAAGCCTGCTTACATTTACCCTGACTATACCTCTTATAAATTTGTACACCTCTATGAAATTTCCCCTCAGTCATCTACATTCAAGGGAGTAACATCCTAAGCTGATTGGTTTGAGCTGTTCTCTGATCTCATCAATCCAGTTGCAAAATCCAAGCATTAAGAGGACACACCACAATTGAACAACACACCGATGGTGTCTCCTCGTATGCTGATGAGATGTTTGCAAATGGATTGCAAAGATCAGACGAAAACTCACCCCAACCTGACCATCAACCACCTGAGCTACACATTTTCCAAGTTATTTCCAAAGTCCTAACCCATTCAACATTTCCCTATAACTCAGGTCCTCAAGTCCAGGCAACATCCTTGTAAATTTTCTCTGCCCTCTTTCCATAACAGAATCAATGCACAACTGCACCAACCAGATCAAGCGATCAACCAGAGTGCAAAAGACAATAAACAGAAAATTCAAAAAGGAAGATGTAATAATAATAATAATAATAATAATAATAATAATAAATAAGCAATAAGTATTGAGAACATGAGCTGAAGAGTCCTTGAAAGTGAGTCTATAGGTTATGGGAATATTTCAGTAATGGGGCAAGTGAAGTTGAGTGCAGTTATCCCCTTTGCCTCAAGAAGCTGATGGTTGAGGGGTAATAACTGTTCCTGAACCTGGTGGTGTGAGTCCTGAGGCTCCCGTACCTTCTTCCCAATGGCAGTGGTGTCAAGACAGCATGACTTGGGTGGTGGGGGTCCCTGATGATGGCTGCTGCTTTCCTATGATAATGTTTCATGTAGATGTGCTCAATGGTGGGGAGGACTTTACCCATGATGAACTGGGATGTATCCACTACTTTTTGTAGGATTTTTCTGTCCAAAGGCAATGATATTTCCATACCAGGCTGTGACTTAGCCAGTCATTATACACTCCACCACACATCTACAGAAGTTTGCCTAAGTTTTAGATGCCATGCTGAATCTTCGCAAATGTCTAAGAAAGTAGAGGTGTTGCTGTTCTTTCTTCGCAATTACACTTATGTGCAGGACCCAGGACAAGTGCTCCAAAACATTAAGAATGAGGAATTTAAAGTTGCTGACCCTCTCCGCCTCTGATCCTCTGATGAGGACTGCCTCATGGACTTCTAGTTTCCTCCTCCTGGTTAATAATCAACTCCTTAGTCTTTAACCACTCAGGCAGTTTTTCAATCTCTCCTATTTGCTGATGAATCACCATCTATGATTAGGCCAATGCCAATGGTGTTGTCAACGAACCTGAAAATATGGTAATGGAGCTGTTCTCAGCCTCACAGTCATAAATGTGAAGTGAGTAGAGCAGGGGGCTAAGCACATAGCCTTGTGGTACACCTGTGCTGATGGAGATCTTTGAGGAGATGCTGTTGCCAATCTGAACTGAGTGGAGACTGCAAATGAGGAAATCAAGGATCAAACTACACAAGGAGGTATCAAGACCAAGGTCTTGGAGCTTGTTGACTAGTTTTGAGTAGATACTGGTATTGAATGCTGAGCTGAAATTGATAAAGAGCATCTTGATGTATGCATTTTTGCCTTCCAGACATTTCAGGGCTGAGTGAAGAGCCAGTGAGATAGCATCTACTATGGACCTGTTGCTCTAGTAGGCAAATTGGATCAGATTGCTTCTGAGGCAGGAGTTGATATGTTTCATTACCAACCTCTCAAAACACATCACTGTGGATGTAAGTGCTACTGGATAATCATTGAGGCAGTTCACCATGTTCTTCTTAAGCACTGGTATAATTGAAGCCTGCTTGAAGCACGTAGGTACCTCAAACTGCTGAAGCAAGAGGTTAAAGATCTCAGTGAATATCCAGCCAGTTGATCAGCACAGGTTTTTAGTACTTGGCCAGGCACCCTGTCTGGACCAAATGCTTTTCGTGGGTTCTCTCACCTGAAGACTGCTTGCATGTCGACCTCAGAGATTTCATCGAGGGCTGTGGAAGTTTGTGATGGTTCCTCCATGTTTTGATGGTCAAAGCAAGCATAGAAAGCAATGTGTTCATCTGGAAGTGAAGCCCTGTTGCCACCTTAATTTAGCTTTATAAGAGGTGATTTAACCTTAAAAGCATCCTTCATTGATTCAAGTTTAATCCATAATTGCCACTTCACCTGTGAGGTGGTTTTCCAGAGATTGTACCTGGACCTCTTGATCAGCAGAATTGAAAACCTCTGACCTGGCCCTCAGCAGATTGCAGATCTCATGGTTCATCTAGGGCTCTCATTTGGAAAACTATGGATGACTTTGTGGGGTCACACTCATCTACAATCGTATTAATAAAGTACGTGACAACTGTGATGTGTTCATTCAGATCCAAAGATAAGTAATTGAACACAGCTCAGAGAACCCTCTTGCTAAATAGAATCGACAGATGGCATTTGATCATTAGGAGTTCAATGGCGGGGGAACACCTCTACCTTTTGCCTTTTCCAAATCAGCAGTTTGGTCCATCTTGTGAATCAAGAAACATTCAGGGTTGTATCTAGCATGCTGGAAGTAAGCCATGTCTCAGTTAAACATAATACACAACAATCTCTCATTTCCCTCCAATACAGCATTCTTGCTGTCAGGTCCTCAGTTTTGTTATCCAGCAACTCCATATTTGCCAACGAGATGCTGGGTAGAGAGGGTCTCATTCCTTTGTGTTTCAGCCTGGCTTGGAATCCCACCTACCCACCCCATCCCCCCCCCCACTCTCTTCTGGCCATCATGATGAGCCTTCGTCCACTTAAAGGTGGCATACCTGCTTGCTTGAGTGTTAAGTCTGCTGAGTCCTTCAGATGATTGTGAAATCTGTAGATCATTAAGTCAATTTAAAAGTGTATTGTTTAAAGGGAAATTACATGCCACAGATTGCAGTGAGCACTGTTGTTCACCAATCCCATCTTGCGCATGATGCCACTCCCAAGAAAGTATGGATCTGTACTCCCAGATCTCTCTGGTCCATGGCACTTCTTTGTGCCCTACTGCTCACCGTGTAAGGCTCCATTGGTTGGTCATCCCAAAGTGCAACACCACGCACTTGTCTGCATTTAATTCCATCTGCCATTTTCCAGCCCATTTCACTAGCTAGTTCCCACGGCAAGATTTGCTTGTCTTCCTAGCTGTCCACTATACCACCAATCTTGGTATCGTCCACATATTTGCTGTTACAATTTATCACATTATCATCCAGATCATTGATATAGATGACAAACAATGGACCCAGCACCAATCCTTGACGCCCACTGCTAGTCAGAGGCCTCCAGTCAGAACCATCTACAACTGGTCTCTAACCTTTTCCATGAATCCAATGTCTAATTCAATTTACTACCTCATTTTGAATACCAAGTGACTGAACTGTCTTGACCAACTTCACATGCGGGACCTTGTCAAAGGTCTTGCTGAAGTCCATGCAGACAATATCCACTGCGTTGCTTTCATCAACATTCCTGGTAAGGTTCCTGAAAAACTGTATAATATTGGTTTCGACATGACTTATCACACACAAAACCATGTTGACCATCCCTAATCAGTCCCAGTCTATCCAAATACTTACAGTATATATCTGGTCTCGTAGAATAACTTCCAATAACTGATGTCAGGCTCATTGGCCTATGATTTCCTGGCTTATTCTTAGAGCCTTTCTTGAACAACGGAATAAAATAAGCCATCCTCCAGTACCTCACCTTTAGCTGAGGATGTTTGAAATAGTTTTGCCACAGTCGCTGCAACTTCTGCACATGCCTCCCACAGCGTTCAAGGGAACACCTTGTCAGGCCCTGGGAATTTATCCACTCTAATCTGCCTCAGGACAGCAAACACCTCCTCCTCTGTAATCTGCATCGGGCCCATGACCTCGCTGTTGCATTGCCTCACATCTCTTGACTCTGTGTCCATCTCCTCAGTGAAAACAGATGCAAGAGGTCCATTTAAGATTCCCCCATCTCTTTCAGCTCCAGGGGACCAATTTTACCGCTTGCTATCTTTTTGCTCATTATATATCTTTAGAAGCCTTTAGCATTCTCCTTCACCTTATCTACTAGAGCAAACTCATGTCTTCTTTTAGCCATTCTGATTTCCTTCTTAAATGTCTCTTGCATTTCTTATACCCCTCAAGTACCTCATTCGTTCCTGCCTGCCTCTACCTGCTATGCACCTGCTTCTTTCTTAACCAGGGCGTCAATATCTCTCGAAAACCAAGGTTCTCTAAACTTGTTATCCTTGCCTTTTATTCTGACAGGAACATATTTATACTCTCAAAATTTTACTTTTGAAGGCCTCCCACTTATCAAGTACACCTTTGTCAGAAAACAACCTGTTGCAATCCATACTTGCCAAATCCTTTCTCAAACCGTCAGAATTGGCCTTTCTCCAATTTATAATTTAACCCTGAGGACCAGATCTGTCCTTTTCTATAATTACCTTGAAACTAATGGCATTGCGATCATTAGTTGTAAAGTATCCCCCTACACAAACTTCTGTCACTTGCCTTCAAACTTTTGATTCATGACTTTTAACAACACCTCTCTCCAAAGCCATTTCACTAACTGTTCTCGCACTCTGGTTCCCATTCCCCTGCAACTCCAGTTTAAACTCCCCTGTGGATAATGTCCTCCAGTTTAGGTGCAAATTATCTTTTCTGTACAGGCCCCACCTTCCCTGGAAGAGAGGCCAATAATCCAAAAATCTTATGCCCTCCCTCCTACACCAACTCCTTAGCCACATGTTAAACTGTATGATCAGTTTCTGGCCTCACTAGTGCGTGGTATGGGTAGCAATCCTGAGATCACAACCTTGGAGGTCCTGACCTTTAACTCAGCACCTAACTCCCTGAACTTACTTTGCAAACCTCATCCATCTTGCTAACTGTCACTGGTACCTACATGGACCATGACCTCTGGCAGCTCACCCTTCCACTTAAGAAGGCTGAGGACTCGATCCAAGACGTCCCTGACCTTGGCAACCAGTAGGCAACATACCATCTGGGAATCTCGTTTTCATCCACAGAACTTCTTCCTGTTCCTCTAACTAACAATTCCGCTATCACCACAGCTCCCCTCTTCTTCCCTCCCCCGCCCCCCCCCCCCGTCCCTTCTGAGCCACAGACTCAATATCAGAGAGCTGAGTACAGTAACCTTCCTCTGCTTGGCCATCCCATTCAGCAGAATCCAAAGCGGTATATGTAATTGTTGTTGAGGGGTTAGCCATAAGCTTTCCCCTCTCCTGATTGTCACCCATTTCCTGTGTCCTGCACCTTCAGAAGAACTGCATGGCCTGTCTATCACCCCCTCAGCCTCCCAACTGATCTGGAATTCATCCAATTCCGGCTCCAGTTCCTTAACACAGAGTGTGAGAAGCTGGAGCTGGATGAACCTCTTGCAGGTGAAGTCATGAGGGACACTGCCTCCCTACATCCCACATGATGAGCATTCGACTATCCTGCGGGGCATCCCCACTGCTCTAACTATGCAATTATAAAGAAGGAAACAATAAATAATCTGGGAAAAAAATCTACCTGCAGCCTTTCACCTTCCCTCACTCAAGCCTCACTGAAGCCTTGAAGAGCTAAATTCTCAAATCTCCACTGTAACAATGTCCACTCCAACAACGGCTGTTCCACTTGCCCCTGCCTTATATTTATTTGCCTCTGTTAATGAACCCTGATCTCTGGTTGGCCACTATTCAAATGCCCAAATCCCCAAGAGGTAACTGAGCCTTCATGATAACTGAAGGAAGTTAAGAATCATCCAACATGTCTGACTATTAACACTATTAAGCTTCATTTTGGATATGCTAATTTAGTATAGAACCATTTAGAAAGGACTAAATTTCCTCGAGTCAGCCAATAACAGTAACATTTTTACCGCAAACATAGCTTTGCCTTTTACTGACAATCAATCTAAGTCCATTAGTTGAATCACAAGGATTTTACATAGGGCCAACAAAGCTGATGACGCAAGTAATTTTTGCTGCACTGCCTTGCTTTGGCCCATATTTAAACATCCCTGTTCTGAAAACAGAACTGCTGACATCCAGCATGGCATTCCTATTACAACTGTATTATGATGACACAAGTACAATCCAACTCAAAGAAAAAGCTGGTCATACTCTATTTCCAATTGTGATTCAAAATAGATGTCACATATACCTCTGGCATTAAATAAACTCAGTGCCATTAAATCCAACAGAAATCCCACCAGAGATAAATTAGAGGTTCATAGAATTACAAATGCTTATCTTTTCAATAAAAACAAGCAATTCATATTTCACCACACGGACACTGCAAGGATCACATTCACTCAGCTCAGATATTTACTCATTTGAACCAAACTATCACGGCAAATCTAGAACTACCTACAGATGCAAGAGTATTCTGAACCACGGGAGCTTTAGAGCCCACACCACCAGATTCTTCTGAGAAAGGATGCGCAGTCATTGAAGAGGGTCTAGAGGAAGTTCACAAGAATGATCATGGAGATGAAAGGGTTAATGAATGAGGACCATTTTGATGGCTCAGGGCCTGTACTAACTGGAGTTAAGAATGAGGGTGGAATTTCATTGAAATCTATCAAACATTGAAAGTCCCAGATAGAGTGGAAGTGGAGAGGATAATTCCAATAGTGGGAGAGTCTAGGGCCAGAGAACACAGTGTCAGAATACAAGGGCATCCTTTTATCACAGAGATGGAGGATTTTCTTTAGCTAGAAGCTCATGAATCTGTGGTATTCATTGCCACAAATGGCACAGAGGCCAAGTCATTGGGTATATTAAAAACACAAGTTGATAGATTCTTGATTAGTAAAGATGTCAAAGGTTACAGGGAGAAGCCAAGAGGAGAAAGGGGTCGAGAGAGAAGATAAATCAGCATGATTGAACGGTGGAGTAGACTCGATGGACCAAAGGGTCTAACTCTGCTGTTATGTCTTATAGTCTTCTGGTCTTATTCTTTATTCTGAATTATCGTACCAGTATGATTAACGCTGATGCAGGATTGACCAGATGGAACTGTTGTAGTAGTTGAGTAAATTATCTGGTTTCCTTCATTCCACTATCAAAACTACCTTTTTAAATCCTCTATATCAGTGTTCATGTTGAGACCAGTATCCTGCTCTCTGGAGCACCTCTTTATCATTTCAATGCATACATTTTATTCAAATATGACTTAAATTTCCCCTCTTCCATATGCAACAAGGTATCACAAATAATCATAACCTTTCAGAAGGACCATTAAAATATGCATTGTGGCAATAATTATGGGTTCAGAAATGCAATTATAATTCCAATGATTCACAAAATGGAGAACTCACAAATATCATTGACCTTAACTTTGGAGCTATTAGTGTAAACAAATTATATTTATAGGGCCTAAAATCACAAATGCACAGGGACCCAAAATGGATTCACACAAACTTCCTTAGTCACTATGAAATGTAATTGCATGTGATACGTCTCTCATAAGTTTGAACATTTCAATTGCCTGGCCAATCTCTCCCTATAATTCAGGCCCTCTAGTCTTGGGACTCTGTTTTCGGCACTCTGCAGTTTAACCATATCTTTCCATTAACAAGGTGACCAGAACTGTACACAGTACTGGAAGTGATTCCTTGTCAATGACTTTTACAACAGCAATACGTTCTAGCTCCTCTACTCAATGCTTTGACTTACAAAAGCTGGTGTTCTAAATGCCTTTTTTCTCTACCATGTCTACTTGTGACCACCCTTGTAAAGAACTAACAGGGTCCTCCGTTCCCGGTGTCCGACCATTCTTGCATAGGGCTTGCATCGTTTGATTTTCCAAAATGTACATCTCACTCTCACCTCTGTCGAAATCTATTTGCCACTCCTCAGCCCACGTTCTATAAAAATAAAGGACTCTGTAAGCGTGAAGATTAGACTGATCTCAGATTAGGTTAAAAAACTAGTCTCGCAATGTGGGCCAAAGGGCTTAAACTCTGCTGTAATGTTCTATGTTAACTAACAAAGGTAGCCTTTTTAATTACCAACATCTCCTAATTTTGGGTCATACACAAATTTAAACTTACTCTTGACCTCCAGCACCCACAGCATGCCCTTTTCTCACTGTTACCATCAGGTAGGAGGTACAGAAGCCTGAAGGCACACACTCAGTGATTCAGGAACAGCTTCTTCCCCTCTGCCATCCGATTCCTAAATGGACATTGAACCCTTGGACACTACCTAACTTTTTAATATACATTATTTCTGTTTACTGTATGATTTTTAATCTATTCAATATATGTATATTGTAACTGATTTACTCATTTATTTATTTATTATTATTAATGCTATTTAATCTTGGGTTTTTTTCTTCTATATCATGTATTGCATTGAACTGCTGCTACTAAGTTAACAAATTTCACATCACATGCCAGTGATAATAAACCTAATTCTGATATTGTAAAAAAAAATCTGATTTCTACACTTGTGTTCTTCAAATATAATTCCAAGTGTTATAAATGTTTCACCCTAGATGAATTGAGGAAATACATACATGCAAATTAGGAACACCTCAAGAACGCACTGCCTTTCATACATATTAGCAGATATAATTGTAATCTTCACTCCACAGCAGTGACCTTTCATTGCCTTTATTATCAAAAATCTAAATCTTCATTAGAAATATTCAAAAACTCTGTTTCCACCACCTTTCCACCATGCCTTAATTCTGATACAAAAATACGGTGGATTCTGGCTAATTGGAGCACATCAGGACCAGTACATTTTGGCTCAATTGATTGCCTGCCCCAATTAGTTTAAGTTTCATGGAAGTAGTTGAAAGCATAGAAAAAAGACAAACTACTGTTTAACTCAGTAACAAATTATGTATTTAAATGAAATACAGAACAAATTAGAATGCCATCAATACTGCTACAGTATGATAAAACTGTATCAGCTCCTCATAGTTATCGATGGAGGGTGTATGGGGTGTCCACGAAGGATTGGAACCTCTAGTGAAGGAGACTGTTGTGTCCATTCTGGTGCAGCTCACCTACCCATCATTCAGCTTTCACCTGTGGCTCAGTAGTTGTTTGCATGTGACAGCGGTCACATCCTGATTAGCACAACACTTTACAGTACAGGCAACCCGGGTTCAATTCCCACCACTACCTGTAAGGAGTTTGTACGCTCTCCCCGTGACTGCGTGGATTTCCTCCAGGTGCTCTGATTTCCTCCCACAGTCCGAAGACATACTGGTTGGTAGATTAATTGGTCATTGTACTTTGTCCCGTGATTAAACAAGGATTAAATTTGGGGGGTGGGGGGGTTAGACGGCACGGCTTGATGGGCCAGAAGGGCAAACTCCAAACTGTACCTCAATAAATAAATGCTGATAGCTTCACGTTCTCTGTAGTTCCTAACTTGTTGAAGTAGTGCAATCTTTTCATTTTCATTCCCGGCTGTCTCTGGCACCTCCAAACCTGAATGCTTGGAACTGCAGTAAGCAAAACAGTTCTGGATTGTCTAACAACTCTTTTAAGACCAAATATCAGTGACAAAAATCACTGCTTTTTGAACATAAACACAAACAACTGGCACTATTTAAAAACTGTTTGCTCTAAACACAGTGTCGTGTCCAACGGCCACATGATGTGGATGTGACTGATGCTGGTTCGAAACTGCTCAGCAAGTCTCCTGTCCCAATTAAGTGGAATAGTGTCCCAAATAAACAAAGGGAGTCCGGGCTATATTCTCAATTAGTTTTTTGTCCTTTAAGAGTTGAAACAAGCAAGCAGCTGCCCCAATTAACTGATGGCCCAATAAATGGGAATCCACTATATTTGTAATCATTGAAGTGCACGAAGGGCTTCCCTGCACTATTGTGAACTCTCGGAGCACTGACAGCGAGCACACATTGCAGAATGAGATCCGAAGATTCATTTTACAGACCAATCATCCTATTAATTTTGAGCACACATGCGCGTCTCTTCAATAGGCCACAGACACCAAACAAAACACCTGGCAGCCCTCATCCTCCATCTTTAACTAGTTCTGTCGGTGGTAAAGGGAGCAGCCAGCCAGCGTGCTCAGCAGCAGGGAGCACGACGCTCGCTTTGTCAGTAGCTGTGAGCAGTAGCAGGGATAACAGAAGCTCCTACATCTGCGCACCAGATCATCGCCAGTCACCCATCAGAAAGCCTTTCAGTCACCACCGAGCAGCTGTTACAACCATCCACTCTCTAAATCTCAAGCAATGTGCTCAGAGAGCCAAAAAAAAATTATCGCAGGCATGGACAGAGGATTTCCATTTAGAAAGTGCAAAGACACAAGCGCCTTCCATGGCAATTGCCAGAGCAATAACCAGTCAACCTTTTCCTTTGAAATCTAAGTCTACAGCAAAAACAGCAGATGAGTTTTATACCGGAGTGTGATGTGGTAAGCTTAACCCTTTGAGTGCTGTGTCTTGGAGTTTGTTATAAGGGATATGGCATGAATTATCTTTGGAAGAATGTCGTGTGCCATCTTACTTATATTAAAGAATAATATAAAGCACAGGTATTAGTAACTGCTGTCTTGTGAAATGCACAGAATGGAGCAGGCTACCACAACGAGCCCCATTTCTGTAGATCTATTGGACACTTCCTTCATGGTACATCTTTTCAGTTTTTAGCATCTGCTATTTCAAGCTGTCACCTGCCTGAACACATTGATTAACTGTGACCCCGAACAAATCTCTTCTTGTAAATCCAAAGCAAAACCATCCATCTAACACACAATCAGACTGACATAACCAAACTGCCATGGATTCAATTGCACCACCACTGCAGTGATACAACACCAATGGCAGATGCGCTTTCCACCACTACAGGACCAGGATTCAGACAGGAACACCATCTCCAAATATATTGTGATAACTCAGTCGAAATATATTGCAGAGACTCAAAATCCTGACCCCCAAATAGGTATCAAATTGGAAAGCCCAAATGACTAGAATGAACAGCTTTTACCCCATTGCAATCAAAGTCAAGGTAGATTTATTATCAAGGTATGTATACAGAATACAACTCCAAACATCCAATGTGTGAAGAAAAAGAACAAACCATGCAAATGGCAAAAAGCAAGCAAACAACACAGAATATCAAACATGAAACCAGGGGTCTAATAGTATTCAGTTTAGTTCAATCCATGCCACTAGCCAATGCAGGCCGCAGGGTCATTCTTCGCCTAAGCACCCCAGTCCACATCGATCACCCCAATCAAACCGGTCAGAAACAGCAAAGAGAAAGGGTAACTAGAATCCAAGAACACATGCAACATGAACCGCAAAGTCCCCCAAAACAGGACAAGAGCATCGTCAATCAACCTGGCAACATGGTTGATTGACTCCTGCGCCCTCCTCCGACAGCAGCTCACAAGCGAGAGGGAGGTCAAAGACCGGTCAAAGGCAGGCAGACAGCGCCAAACTCCTGTCCATCCTCCACTCCTGTCCCTGTCCGTTCCACACCTCAATCAAACAGAAGCAAGGGAGTCGGACATGGGCTCACACCCTCAGTGCCTCAATCAGAGAGCAGAAATGGGTCTCTGGGCTTCCAGGCCAAATATCACCGAACTCCTGAAGCAATTCACACTTCTGAATTAATTGTCCCTTTCATATCTCCTTCCATGTTCTTGAAGCATTTATTCTACCTCTTCCGTTAGAATTTAGCATTTCTCCTTCTAGTTTTCACGGCCACACTTGGCATCCTTGTGTTTTATTGCACTTATTGCTCTATTTATCGCTCTATTTACTTGGACTGTGTATACTCTTTACTCTGTCAGCTTCACAGAAGCAAGGAATTTCATCACACCCTGATGCATATGACAACAAACGAATCTGAATCTGAAAGAGGTGGTATGGTGGTGTAGTGGTTAGCACAACGCTTTACAGTACCAGCGACTCCCTCCTCTGTGTCAGGAGTCTGCACGTTCTCCCCACGACCACTTGGGTTTCCTCCCACCGTCCAAAGCTGATAGGTTAATTGCTCATTAGAAATTTCTGGTGATTAGGCGAGCATTAAGGTGTTACACCCCAAATGCTTTTTCAGATACATCGAACTAGGAGACATGGCCTCAAGATTCAGGGAAGTAGATTTAGGATGGAGATGAGGAGGAATTGCTTTTCCCACAGAGTGGTGAATCTGCGAAATTTTCTGCCCAATGAAGCAGTAGAGGCTACCTCGACAAATATACTTAAGACAAGGTTGGATAGATTTTTGCATCGTAGGGGAATTAAGGGTTATGGAGAAAAGGCAGGTAGATGGAGATGAATCCATCCGGGGCCAGGTCAGCCATGTTCTTACTGAATGGAGGAGCAGGCTCGATGGGCCAGATGGCCTACTCCTGCTCCTATTTCTTATATTCTTATCGATGACACCTTCGTAGTGTGGCCTCACAGACTCCAGGCACTTCAAAAGTTCCACGACCATCTGAACAGCATACATCCAAATTTTCAATTTACAATGGAGGTGGAGAAGAATGGTTGCTTCCCGTTTCTGGACATTCTACTATGACAGAAACCAGACAGTAGCCTCGGACAAGGCGTCTATCGGAAACACACTCACGAGGACTTATCCCTCAACAATAATAGCCATTATCAAGCATCCCATAGAGTGGCTTTCTCTACTTTGATTAACTGTGTGAAAACTATTTCGGACCCAGAGAGTCTCCACGAGGAAATACAACGATTACACAAGGCATTCCTACAGAATGGCGACAAGGTGAAGACAATCAATCAGGCCCTTAAAAAGGCCAACAGAATAACCTGGAAACCTAACCACAAGGAGGAACCCATCACTACAGCCTGCCTGCAAGAATCCTGAAGAAATACTGGATTAAAACCATTCACAAACCCGTAAGAAAGCTTATGCAGGTTAAAGATGACCTGGGACTTAGGACGACTGGGGCTTGCAGGACTCCCTGTGAATGCGGAGCAGCGTCTATTGGCCAGACGGGACGCACGGTGCAAACCCACATCAAGGAGTACAGGAGGTGAAATAGCAGAAACCGGATTGGATAAGGACTAACCAATCAGGAGGGACAGCCAACAGGGCTATAGACACCATCAGACTAGACATGCCTAGGCATCATCCCTGATGAGGATGGCAGAGTTTATCGTCAAAATGTTGGCTAAAATCGATACCTGTACCCAACTGGATGCCTGAGAAGAGTTTATTCGCCATGTATACCAGAAAACCACTTTCCAGCCTTGAGAAGCATCTCAAGGATAGTTAAATTACTGTAAAATGCGATGCAAAATCAACTTTCCCTCGGGTCATGATCCAAACGCAGTTTTTAAACCCCAGCCTAACTGTGAATTTTATCCAGCACGCTAATTTTGCAATCTGAACTGAGCAAGCAATTCAGTGTTATGAAATTTAAGGCCTTTTGGACATAAGCTGACCTTTACAAAGCACAATTAGGTCACATCCTAGAGATTCTCATCACATCAGTTGTGGATGACTGAGAAACAGATCCCAAGAGGCGTAATAACTGTGTACTCATCCAATGCATCCAACAGCATCACAATGCCATCAGTTGACAGGAAGAAAAGCAAAGTTTAAGAACACACCCACAATTCTCTGAGATCCCATGGAAGGCACATCAAGAGAAGTGACTGAAGCTGGGGAGAGCATGAACACGCCTCGTCAGAAAGCAAGCCAATTTATGAACAGAAGTGCCAGAACCAATTCCATTTCTCTACAAAAGTTATGTAGAGTGTTTTCTGTTTAAAGATGCAGACATTAAGATGTGTTGGAAGCACATTGTCTTATTTCAGTTTCTTCAAACAAGATCTTCTTCAGCCCAAAATTCTTATTTTAAAAATATTCCAAATTGGAAATGAATGTGTATTAAATTTGAGAAATCAGTACACTGTCCACACTTTTTTTTAAAAAAAAAAGATATTTTTACTTGATCATTTAATGTTATTTAGTTTTTTTATTTCAAGATACAGCATGGAATAGGCCTTTCGGCAATGTCCAACAACCCACCTATTTAAAATCAGCCTAATCCCAGGACAATTCACAATGACTAATGTACCTGTTAACCCACGCATCTTTGGACTGTGGGAGGAAACCAAAGCATGTGAAGGAAGCCCATGCGGCTCACGAGGAGAACGTACAAACTCTTCACTGATGGTGCCGAAATTAAACTCCAAACTCAGGACTGCCCCAAGCCTCGCGCTAACTGCTACGTTACCGTGGCACCCAATAGAGGGCCTTTTTTAATTAATTTTTTATACAACACTTTAGGTTGTTTGAGCATTCATGGCACAAAGTGAAGCCTGAATATGTTCATGGAAAGAAAACTTTATTCTCCTAAAGGAAGAAAAAGGGGTTAGAAAGGGAAGTATATCTGTGTTTTCAGTGAGGGTGAAAAGCACTCAGCACCTACACAAAGCCCACTAATGTCATAAGTAGTACAAATTGTATGAAATGCAACACTCTCTCAGCAACACAAGCTTACAGAGTGCCTGCTAATGGACAATTTTCATCAGCCTCCATATGGTCTTCTTCCGTATCAATTAGCAGTCAGCTCTGGACAGCTCCTTGAATTGGATTTTTACCCATCCATCCTGGCTGGGTGCATCTAATCTAGTTTCACTTGTAGCTTTCATAGAAAACTGAGAGAAGAAACTTCCTTCTGTCTAGGTTCAAGTGCTAGAAGCAAGCAGCTGCCTAATCCTGGTGGAAATGCAGCACTCCTTCCAGCACAATGATAGCAGGCAGCTTAGGATCACTGTGAGGAAGTGGAGGAATTGTGTACAGTTCTGGTCACCAAATTATAGGAAAGATGTCAACAAAATAGAGCAGAGGAGATTTACTAGAATGTTACCTGGGGTTTGGCACCCAAATTACAGAGAAAGGTTGAACAAGTTAGGCCTTTATTCTTTGGAGCATAGAAGGTTGAGGGGGGACTTGATAGAGATGTTTTAAATTATGAGGGGGATAGATAGAGTTGACATTGACAGGCTTTTTCCATCGAGAGTCGGAAAGATTCAAACAAGAGGACATGAGTTGAAAGTTAAAGGACAAAAGTTTAGGGGTAACATGAGGGGGAATTTCTTTATCAGAGTGGTAGCTGTGTGGAACGAGCTTCCAGTAGAAGTGGTAGAGGCAGGTTTGATTTTGTCATTTAAAAAAAATTGGATAGGTATATGGACAGGAAAGGAATGGAGGGTTATGGGCTGAGTGCAGGTCAGCAGGACTAGGTGAGTGTAAGTGTTCAGCACGGACTAGAAGGGCCAAGATGGCCTGTTTCCGTGCTGTAATTGTTATATGGCTATACATTACATATAGAGCTAAGACATGATCACACAGGAATAGAAAACTCACCCAAGAAAAAGACCGGAATTTGGAATTAACTTTAAAAACTAACTAAACCAATGTTGTTCTGATGACTCCTTCCCCTACTCAGGAAATACAAGATGCTAATTACAGAGCCCTTAGCAGGAAAGCAGGTGTCATAGCAGTACAGGTGGCTGCAGAGCAGTAAGAAATGCAATGCATAGAATGACTTCACAACAGGACTCCGTGTCCACTAAGATTTTTGACAGCTAACTATTATGATATGTATTAGATATCCCACTGGCCAGACAACACAATCACAGCTCATCTCTGGTTAACTCCTGTGGGGAAGCTATTGAGACTGTAGAAAGTGCCTCTACTCTCAATGGAAAATTTTCCCCTCTTTGATTCAAGATTGCCATTTATTTATTCTGGATCACCCACTATGAAAGAAGAGCAATTTCAAACCACTTCAGCTTAACAGGACATCTATAAACGACAGCGCAAGCAAAATCATCACATATTCTTAGAGAAAGCAGAACAGGAGGCAAGTTTGTTGATTAAGTGGATATTTCAGAAAAATAGTTATCTGGTTAATGATTAATTTTGTTCTTCAAACTGCTCAACACACTGAAGTAGCCATCTTGAAATCTGATTTCCAAGTTCTTTTTGGATTGGCTGAGAATATTGAGAATCTCTTAATCAGTTCTCCTTTGATGTTGAGAGCGTCCTGAAGTTTGACAAAACAGACTAAGAGCTTCCAAATGTTTACTGATACTTGGCCTTCGATACTCATAGTAATAATACTTTTATTAGGTACACCTGCTCGTTAATGACAAATATCAAATCAGCCAATCATGTGGCAGCAACTCAGTGCGTAAAAGTATGCCGACATGGTCAAGAGATTCAGTTATTGTTCAGACCAAAAATCAGAATGAGGAAGAAATGTGATCTAAGTGACTTTGATGGTAGAATGATTGTTGGTGCCAGATGGGGTGGTTTGAGTTTCTCAGAAACTCCTGGAAGGCAAGAATAATTCAAATAACCATGCATTGCAACAGTGGTGCACAGAAGAGCATCTCTGAACACACAACATGACCAACCTTGCAATGGTTGGGCTGCAGCAGCAGAAGACCACAAACAAACTTAGTGGCTACTTTAGTAGCTACAGGGGGTACTTAAGTATATATACATTTAGAATTTAAAAAAAGTGGCTGGAAACACCCAGCAGACAGGTAGCATCTGGGAAAAGATAACTAAAGTTAACATTTCAGGTTGAGGACTCTTCATCAAGCTGGAAAAGAGAGATGTAAAAAGTTTTCAAAAAAGCAACAGAATGATTGATTTGGACAAAAGAAATGTGATTGGGACAGGCTAGGTGTGAACGTAGAGGCCAGAACTGCAGAAGAATAGGAGTACAATACAGCTCGTTGCCTTTCAAGTATGATCTACCATTTAGCATGATTATGGATGACCATCTACATTCTGTGCTCTGTTTCAACTCCTGCATTTTCCAAGATCCCTCTAGCCCAGGGGTTCCCCACATTTTCTATCCCATGGACCAATACCATTAAGCAAAGGGGCTGTGGATCCCAGGTTGGGAACCCCTGCTCTAGCCCTAGCAAACTATCCAAGTCCTGATGAATGGTCTCAACCTGACATCTGCTCTACATCCTTTCCATGGACGCTGCCAGACCTGCTGAGTTCCTCCAGCATTCTGTCTGTGTTACTCTAGATTTCCAGCATCTGCGGAAACTCGTGTTTAAAAAATTATCCAAGTTCTTCTTGAATACATTTAATGACTTGGCTTCTGCCACTTTCTGCTAGAGAGATTTCACAGATTCACATTTTCATATGGAAAATAATTATCCTCCTCTCAGTCGTAATTGCCTTATTCCTTATCCTTAAACCATGATTCCTAATGCTGGACTCCACCGGGAATATTTATCCTGCATACAATTTGTTTAGTCATGTTTGAATTTTGCAGGGTTCTGTGACATCCCCTTTTCATTCTTCTAAACTCTAATGAAAATCTCACTCCTTACATCAGATCCCACTTCCATAACCTGTCCAAACCATCTGGAACTTCTCTACATCCTCCAGATTTCTCATGCAGATTTGTGTCACCTGGAGATTTGGATACATCATATTTAGTTCCCTCACCCACCCAAATCATCAATATAGATTCAGTGGCCATTTTTTTTGGTACTCCAGCTCATTAATGCAAGTATCCAATCAGTCAAACACTTGGCAGCAACTCAGTGCATTAAATCATACGGAGATGGTCAGGGGATTCAATGGCTCACACCAAACATTAGAATGAGGAAGACATGTGATTTAAATTACTTTGATCGTGAAATGATTGTTGGTACCAGATGGGGTGGTTTGAGTATCTCAGAAACTGCTGATCTCCTGGAATTTTCACACACAGCAATCTCAAGAATTTACAGAGAATGGTGCAAAAAAAACAGAATAGAAATCCAGTGAAATCCCATTATGATAGTAACCTCCCTGTTTGCTGGAGAAATTGTGGAAATGAAAATGCAAACCATCATATTTTCTGGAAATGCCCTGTTATCAAAGACTATTGGAGTGGGATACACAAAGCCCTACAAGATGTCTTTAAATGTGAAATACTCTTGGAAAGACCATATATTTTGGGTATATACCTCAAGAATGGTTGAAAAGAGATAAATATTTAATGAATATACTGCTGGTGGCTGGTAAAAAGACTCTTACTAGGAAATGGTTATCACAGGAGAGCCCAACCTTAAATGCATGGATGGAAATTACAATGGACATTTATAAAATGGAGAAGATAACAGCATCTATTAATCATAAGTTGGAACAACTTGATTCATACTGGGGAAAATGGTTTAACTAAACACCTCATAGGTCTGATTTTATCCTCAAATCAATATGTTGTAAAAATAGATCACTCCCCACTTGTACATAGTTTTCTCCTTTCACTTGTTCGTTCTTTCCTCTCTTTTCTATAAGTGTATACCTCAAATATTATGTGGAGATTTGGGGCATATACGACTATGATATACATACAATATCTGAAATACATCTTACAGAAATGTTTGTTTGATGAATAAAAAATAAATTACAAAACAAACAAAAATCCAGTGAGCGGCAGTTCTGTAAACAAAAACATCTTTTTAATAAGAGGAATCAGAGGAGAATGGCCAGATTAGTTCAATCTGACAGGAAGACAATAGTCACTCAAACAACCTCACATTACAACAGTGGTGTGCTGAAGAGCATCTCTGAATGCACAACACGTCAAACCATGACATAGATGAGCTACAGCAGTAGAAGACTGCAAATACACACTCAGCGGCCACTGTGTATATCCTGAATAGCTAATGGCCAGCACTGATCCCTGTACTTACTGATTCCTGTCAAACAACCAGTTCTCTATCCAGACACCACTTTACCTCCAATCCCTGTTCTATAATTTTGCATGTTAATCTTGAATCATTTTGGCTTTCTAAAAAAAAAAAATTGTTCAGAGCAGGGCAGGCTACTTGAATAGAGAGGAGAACGAAACCAATATATGATTCACATCTGAAATTGACTCTTAAGCAGGCAGGAAAACCTTGGACATTTGCAGATTTTTAGATGTTTCAGGTTAAGAGAATTAGTTGTGAGCAAAGTAAATACAAAAATACTTTGCTCCTACTTCACCCTCCCACTATGAGCTTCTCTTCTCCAAACATTGTGGGCTTATTTCATTATTCTCCATTCTTTTTCCTAGGTATATGAATGATAGTTTCTTCATCTATCCTATGGTCTAAAAGGTCCACTTTACCAATGTGAGCAACAGAGGGCCACCAGCAACACCTGATCAGTGCTTGGCAGAGTTGAATTTAAATGAAGTCATCTTTATTTTGCAATGCAAAAGTCCTCGATATTTTTTGGCTTCCTTAATTTCATTGAAGTTTAATGGGAAACGCATTCTATTTTTCTGCTTAAATTCGTGCCTATACTATTTATTTTCTTACTTCTATTGCCTGACCCATCCATAATCAGAAACAAAATACTGCTCCTACTAGAAGTCTAGAATGTGAACAGAAAACGCTCAACATATTCAGCTCTGATGAAGCTCTATTGCTTTTAGTCCTTTGTTATTTAACCTGATGAGTATTTCCATTCCAATCTATAATCACTTCATAAGAATGCTTAAGATGTCATGCCATCTCTTTACGGCCAACTGAAAACTGGAATAAAGCACCTTTTTTTTTATTACTGATCCAGACAAAAGCTATTTTGTTCCAGCACTTGTTATGAAGAAGAAGAAAGCCCTTAACTCCGAGTAGAGTCATTGGGACGCCATCGTGACAGTGTTTTCTTTTCTTTTTTTTAAAAAAGCAGGTTTGTGTTTTTACGAGGCTGAGTTGCTAGCTCGACACTCAACCCAGCACGTATGGAAAGCCAGCTGGATTTGAACTCGGGAGCCTTCGCTCCAAAGTCCAGCGCTGATGCCAGTACGCCACCAGCCAGCCACCTGTTAAGAGAGACACCTACAAACAATTAAGGAGGTTCAATAGGTTGAGCAAACAACCATAGAGAGACTGCAAACTTAAGGTTTGCCGATTCATTATGAACTTGCAATGTAAGACTGACACTGTCAAATCTCAGTCAGTCAGTCAAATCTCTGCTAATATGGAAGCCTGCCATCTCACTTTCCAAGCTCAACAACTGAGTAATCCACACAAGGTTCAGATAAGCCTGCTCTGACATGCATCTGCCTTCTCGTTCTCCTCTGCTTGCCTGTAGGTTAGGAATGTCTGAATGCATGATTACAACGAACATGCTGAGTGCATTCACCGATATCTGCAAAGAAAAAGGGAAAATTGACATTCTGAGAGCTGTCTCTTTGTTATAATTCTGATGCAGCACTGAAGAGGGGCCTACTGCACAAATGCTAATTTTCTCCGTTCACATGCTCAACAGAAGCTGTTGTATATTGTCTGATTACATTTCAAATGTGCAGTTTGCTTTCAATGTACTGGTATAATAAAATTCAGTCATTATATTACTAAATCAGATGTACCCATATCTCAGGAATAATATTTCTGCACCCAAAATCAAATTTAGAGACTCAGGGTTTTAATACAAAATATTTCAATACACAAGAGCGCTTCAGAATTCAACTTTAAAAGTGCCCATAAAAGATAAAAGGGAAAAATATCTGTGAAATGTAACTGATACCTGATTACAACAGACTTCCATTAACTCATAAAAATGTAAGTTTTCTGAGCGACACAGAAACCAACTCAAAGAAATAACGAGCTCCCTCAGGGTGGACACAGATTGTGCATTCATGTCACTGGTTCACATCCATGCTTCAATTTTTATTGATGGCCTGAAACTACAGCTCAAAAGTCACTTGATTTATGCAAAACTAGCAGCAATTAGATTCAAGATCGCTTAATATCACTTTCTGGACAGAAGTACAAGGAGAATAAAATAATTGTTACCCTGGAACGGATGCAGCACCAAAAACAAAAATCACAGAAGATACAGAACACAATAATAATAAACAAACAATAAACATAAATACAATCAATGTATGTAAGCTATCTTGTGTATGTCCAGAAAGTCACCCAAGTTCTACATAAGGCGACTGATGGAAAATAATAAGGTGGTGGTGCAGTTTGTGGGTGGATCAGCCTTTCCGCCATTGTGCCATGGAAGTTTAAGACTTGTGTATAAAAATGCAAGTTCCAAACATTTGAACAGCTAATTGACTGCTTTCCTGATTATGCTCCAAGGTTAAAATAAGGAACATGTAACACCACGGTCCTGAAAAACATCGTCTCATTTTTACTATGCACCGTACCAGCAGTTATGGTCGAAATGACAATAAAAGTGACTTGGCTTGGAGTCTACTGGTGCAGTTGAACTTCAACCTCAATAGGAGCTGTGGCATATTTTCAGCATTCTGTGAACTTGCTTTAGATGTACTGTGCTGCTTTCTATTTGTGCTGACTGATCAAAACTCAGGTAACAGATCACTAATTGTGTTGGGAATAACAGTCTTTCCACCCAAAATTACCTATTTTGCAACAGGTACCAATAAGAGATCAGAATTAATTTAAACCTAAATTTCTGAGACAAAAAAAAACTTTCAAATCTCTTTACTGTTCTTCAACATTGGAGAGCAGATGGTCACAATAGGTTAAAGTGTAGAAACAAAGAACTGTCCTTTTCTATTTGAATGGAGAAGGACTAGTGAAAGGTAGAACGTTGATGTAATTATATTTATTTAATTAGATCGATTTAAATATATTTCATTGTTTCAAAAATATTCAGAGTATATTTAATTGTTAACAGCTCTTTAATGTTTGTGAATGTTAGAAGCATTTGAGCTCGGAGATACATTTTCTCCAGTTTTTAAAATAGATGTGTACACCACATATTTATGTATATATCTTGTACGTTGTCAAAACAAAACATTGAGTTGTGCAATATTCTTTTGTAAGTGGATCACTGAATGACATTTGAAACTTTTGTAAACATGAGGAAATCTGCATTTCTGCTTAAATTCTTTGCATTATTTTTCATGCCTTGGTCTAATTGTGTACCAAGTTGTTACTATGGAAAACACTCCAGCTACTGCAAACACGTCATGGTGCTTTTATATAACAAAACTGTGAAGTCAGCAATGAAGTCTCCTGTACTCACCTTCAGTGCCTTCACTTTGTTGCTGAGCAGTTTTTCTATTTCTCTGGCTGCACTTTCCACTAACTGCCGTGCGTTGTTAGTTTCAACAGTGTAATACTGTCTGTTTTTCAAGTAAATCTGCAAGGAAATTATGAAAGCCACTCAGTGTAATCACCCCTTGGCTTGATAAAGTTGCACTGATGTAAAAGTGTGGAAAAGCACATGCAACAGTGAAGTTTATATACCTATAGAGCTTGTATACAGCTTAAAAGTCAGTACCATCAGGGTAATATCCCATGATAGACATCTCCTCATTGTTTCACATACATTAAAGATACTTTGAATATGTTGAGGATATTTCCTCAAACACTTCCATCTATACTTCCACTTTTCCTTGTGACGTATAGGAGACCGTTTCAACACATCAAGTCTATGCTTGCTCACACAGCAATAAATTCCTCTGCTCATCTTTCCTAAACCCATTTGGCCCACATTCCCCCAGACTGGACCACTCACCTCAACATGGGGCAAGTAATTTACAGTGACCAATTAACCTGCACACCTTCCATATGTAGGAGGAAGCCAGACCACCCTGGGAGAACACATGAGCTCCACCCACATGGCACTGGAGGCGAGGACTGCACCTGTTTGGCAGTCACTCCACTCACTATATTGTCCCACAGACCTGAAGTTTGTATTTTCACAGTTTGAGAGTCTTTATTTCCGGAGATCAGTGTACATATGCCTTGAATATTTCTATTGATCAGCCGGCCATTCATGCAGATGAAGTTACAGAAAGGGCTCAGGCGGAATCTTACACGTGTGCTTTGTGCGATCCTTCATCCATCAATATCAGTAGCAAAAGATGCAAACATTATTTTAAAAATAACCAGGTATTGCTGCTTTTGCAACAAAATATATTAACGGTTGTAAACAATGATTGTTACTTGAAGGCTTTCACACTTTTATTTGAATGAGTCACACGACTATCCTCTGACATACAATAATGTCTACATGAGGGACTGAGGTCTGTCCAGAAAGCACCTTTGCAGAATGGCACATATTTTGTATCTACATACTTCAAATGACTTACTTAGACCATAAGACATAGGAGCACTTTTAGGCCACTCAGCCTATCCAGTTTACTCTGTCATTCAATCCATGGCCGATTTATTATCCCATTCTCCTGCCTCCTTTCCTTAACCTTTGACACCTTTACTAATCGAAAAACTTAACTATTTCCACTTTAAATGCACCCAATGACTTGGCCTCCACAGCCATCTCTAGCAATTAAATCCACAGATTCACCACCCTTTGGCTAAAGAAATTCCCCCTCATCTGGTCTAAAGGGATGTCCTTGTATTCTGAGGTGGTGCCTCCTGGTTCTGGATTGTCCCACTATTTGAAGCATCCTCTCCACGTCCCGTCTATCTGGGCCTTTCAATAGTCGGCAAGTTAAAATCCGTCAAAGAGTGTCAGCATTCCAACTGTATTTGCAGATCAGGCATACAAGAATTATTTTAGGAGATTAGAGAGGTAGAACTGGAGATGGTAATCAAGATGTGTGATTAACTGCACTGCGGGCACTATGCCAACTTTATGTTGCCTACTCGTCAAGTTAATTGTTTGCATGGAAGCAGTTCCTATCCTATCATCAGTAGGGAAAGTTATAAATGGGTATTATATTGTAGGCACTGAAGGTGAACCAAAACACGGTGGACACAATACGAATGTTATTACTTCAACATTCATCAGGGTGCACCATTCATGTCAATGTCTGAGTGGTGCAGTTGAACTCAGCCTGCTCTCTTGTAGTCTCAGCTTATTGCCGCCAGAGTTAGCAAAATTGCAAACTCCAAAAGTAGTAAACCAGTAATGAGCCTTTAGCAACAGATGATCTATATGATCAACGATGGTGGAGGTCTTTATGCCCTTGAACACACAAGCATAGTTTGAGGGGAGAAGCTAAAATCACAGTATTACAATGGAGTAAAGGGAATTAGAGGAATGGGAGAGAAGCAGGCCAAAGTTGAATGGAAGGGAACACTAGCAGGAATGACAGCAAAAGCTGGAGTTTCTGGGAAAAATTTGGAAGGCATGGGATAGATACGTCCCAAAGGAGTAGTAGTATTCTAAAGGCAGGTGATGCAACAAGGGAAATCAAAGTTACCATAAAAGCAAAAGAGTAGGCATATCAGACAGCAAAAACGAGTGGGAAGTTAGGGAATTGAGAAGGTTTAACACCAACAGAAGGCATTTAAAAATGCAGCAAAGAGAGAAAAGGTGAAATATGAAAGCAAGCTAGTCAGTAGTACAAGAGGATACCAAACATTTTTCACATATAAAGAATAAAAGTGAGGTGAGAGTAGATATTGGACCTTTGAAAATGACGTTGGAGTAATGGGGGGGGAGGGGAGAGACAAGGAAATGGCAGACAAACTTAATCAGTAATTTGCATCAGTCTTCACTGTTGAAGACAACAGCAGTATGCCAGAAATTTGGGGGTGTCAGGGGCAGAAGTGAGTGAAGATGATCTTACTAATGAGAATGTGCTTGGGAAGCTGAAAGGTCTGAAGGTGGGTAAGTCACCTGGACCAGATGGACTACACCCTATGGTTCTGAAAGGGGTAGCTGAAGAGATTGTGGAGGCATTACTTGTGATCTTTCAAGGATCACTAAATACTAGAATGGTTCCGGATGACTGGAAAATTGCAAATGTCACAGGAAATTGTAAGCCAGTCAGTCTGACTTCAGTGGTTGGTAAGATGGTGGAGTCATTTATCAAGGATGAGGTTTCAGGGTACTCAGAGGAACATGATAAAACAGGCCTAAACCTGAATTGTTTCCTTAAGGGGAAATCTTGTGTGACAAATCTGTTGGAATTCTTGAGAAAATAACAGAGCACAGACAAAGGAGAGTCAGTGGATGCTGCTTACGTGGCCTTCGACAAAGTGGGCCACACGAGGCTGCTAAGCAAGAGCCCGTGGTATTAGAGGAAAGATACTACCATGGATAGAAGTTTGGATGACTGGCAGAAAGCAGAGTAGGAATAAAGAGAGCCTTTTCTGCTTGGATTCTGGTGACTAATCATGTTCCACAGGGGTCGGTGTTGGGACTGCTTCTGTTCACATTATATGTCGATGATTTGGATGTCGGAATTAATAGCTTTGTGACCAAGATTGTGGGCAATATGAAAACCGGTAGAGGAGCAGGTAGCTGAGGAAGCAATGTGCCTGCAGAAGGACTTAGATTATTTAATCCCCACAAAATGCTGGAGGAACTCAGCAGGCCAGGGAACATCTATGGGAAAAAGTAAACAGTCATCAGGAACTGGTGAAGGGTCTCAGCCAGAAACATCGACTGGACTCTTTTCCATTAATGCTGCCTGACTTGCTGAGTTCCTCCAGCATTGTGTGCACAATAGTTTGATTTGATCTGCAGATTTCCTCTTGCTTGTGTTAGGCAGATCAGGTGAATGGAGAAAGTGGCAGACGGAACATAGTGTAGGGAATTGTATGGTCATGCACTTTGGTAGAACGTGCACACTATTTTCTAAACAAGGAGAAAATTCAGAAATCAGACATGCAAAGACATCTTGGAGTCCTCATGCAGGATTCTCTAAAGTTAACTTACAGGTTAAGTCGATGGTAAGGAACGCAAATGCAATGTTGGCATTCACTTCCAAAGAATGTAAAAGGTGAGTTAGTGGTAAATCTGTGGAATTTATTGCCGTAGGTGGCTTTTGAGGCCAAGTCATTAAGTACATTTTAGGCAATGTTGGAATGGCAGAGCAGACATGAGGGGCCAAATGGCCTAATTCTGCTCCTATGCCTTATGGTCTTCACACACAAAAATGAAAGGTTGGCCCCACCTGGAAGTCCAAAATGACTGTACTCGAGTCATATCAGTGTTGCCTGCCAATCAGTGTGGAGATGTTAAGTGCACGTGTACTAACCCAGTGCAATATGTGCCTTTCAGAAAGAAACAAGTGTGTGTAACTATATACTTTATTTTCAAGCCCATAGATATAGATGTCACCCAGCTTAATTTCACCATCCCTCCCCCAATTTTCAAGTCCCAGGACTTCGAATACATGATAAAACTTTGAAAACACAAATTCAGTTTCTTGGTGAATAGCAAGCAGCCCTTTATTATCAGAAGCACACTGCCTGATGCACCCAATAACATGCTAAGCTCGCTAAAGGGGTACAGTGCAAGAATTTCTCATCGTCATCCTACCTGTTCCAGCTGATCAATTCCACTGGAACTGCGGACCAACTTCACAAGGTCCTCCTTCATCTTCTCCGCCCATGACCGAATGCTGCAAGACAAAGAGATCTCTTACATTCATGGATTGTGGCTTCATCTGTCAGTACCACAAAAAAAAAAAGGATAGTTTGTCTTCACAGAATCACCTTGCTTGGTTTAATTGTGTTAATGGGATTCATTTTTGTCCCAGCTTTTCGTAGAGATGGAATTTTAAATATTAGCAGTCATCCTCAAGATTGGTGAGGTTTGCTTTTCCTCATTTAGTTCTCTTGTATGAACTTTTCACAAACTGGAGATCGGAATGTCAAACTGCTGCAGATGTTAGGTGATCTGAAGTTTCAGATTGGAAACCATTTTGTTGAAAGTTGGTCAAAAAGAGATGAAATCCTAATTAGCTGCAGTCTAACTGAAAGGTGTGGCAGATACAAGGCTCACATATTCTATACCTATATTCCAACATAATCGTCTGTTGCTGTATTGAATTCTAAGGGTCTTTTATCATGAAAAGCACTGGCGTAGACAGCACAGAAGGCTGGCAAGGAATACAGTGGGATATAGCTCAGTTGTAGGTAAGAGCAGAGAAATGTTAGATGGCGTTTAACCTGGTCAAATGTGAAATGTGAAGAAACAGTATTGCACCCTTACATTAAGGGCAACACATACAACAAGCTGGAGGAACTCAGCAGGTTGAGCAGCATCCATGGAAACGGACAGCCAACATTTCAGGCCGAGACCCTTCGTCAGGACTGAAGAGGGAGGGGGCAGGGGCCCTATAAAGAAGGTGGGGGGGGTGGGTGGGGAGAAGGCTGGTAGGTGCCAGGTGAAAAACCAGTAAGAGGAAAATCAAGAGATGGAGAAGGGGATGGGCAGGAAAGGTGAAGGAATGCAAGGGGAGAACACTATGGGTAGGCAGAACCATGAGGGAGGTGATAGGCAGCTGGAGGAGGAGGCAGAGTGAAACTGCGATGGGGGAAGGAATTACTGGAAGTTGGAGAATTCAATATTCATGCCAAGGGGCTGGAGACTACCCAGATGGTATACGAGGTGTTGCTCCTCCAGCCTGAGTTTGGCCTCATCATGGCAGTAGGGGAGGCCATGTACGGACATATCCAAATGGGAATGTGAAGCAGAGTTGAAGATTCTTGACAGTATTGATGAGCTGAGATAACTTGGGGTTCAAATTCATATCTCCGTGAAAGTGGCTATGCAGGTTGACAGGGTGATTAAGAAGTCATATGGCATGTTTGCCTTTATTAGTCAAGGCACTGAGCTCAAAAGCCGGGAAGTTAAGTTGCAGCTCTCTGAAACTCCAGCCAGGCCGCATCTGGGGTATTGCATACAGTCCTGGTTGCCCCATCATAGGAAGGAATTCGAGGCTTTGCTGAGGGTGCAGAAGAGCTTTACCAGGATGCTGCCTGGATTAGCGAGCATGAGAGGTTGGACAAATTTACATTGTTTTCTCTGGTTTTGCAGAGGCCAAGTGTAGATGTGATCAAGACTTGTAAGATTGTTAGAGGAATAGATAGGGTAGACAGACAGCAAACACAGGGAAATCTGCAGATGCTGGAAATTCAAACAACACACAAAATGCTGGTGGAACACAGCAGGCCAGGCAGCATTTATAGGGAGAAGCACCGTTGACGTTTCGGGCCGAGACCCTTCGTCAGGACCAACTGAAAGGAAAGATAGTAAGAGAATTGAATGTAGGAGGGGGAAGGGGGAAATGCGAAATAATAAAAGACCGGAGCGGATGGGATGAAGCTAAAAGCTGGAAAGGTGATTGGCAAAAGGGATACAGAGCTGGAGAAGGGAAAGGATCATGGGATGGGAGGCCTACGGAGAAGAAAAGGGGAGGACAGCACCAGGGGGAGGTGGAGAACGGGCAGAGTGATGTGCAGAGAGAGAGAAAAAAACTAAATATGTCAGGGATGGGGTAAGAAGTGGAGGAGGGGCATTTACAGAAGTTAGTGAAGTCAATGTTCATGCCATCAGGTTGGAGGCTACCCAGCCGGTATATAAGGTGTTGTTCTTTCAACCCGAGTGTGGCTTCATCTTGACAGTAGAGGAGGCCATGGTTAGAAATATCAGAATGGGAATGGGACGTGGAATTAAAATGTGTGGCCACTGGGAGATCCTGCTTTCTCTGGCGGACAGAGCGTAGGTGTTCAGTGAAATGGTCTCCCAGTCGCATAGGGAGCAATCCCTGTGGAAAGCAGAAGGGGGGGGGGAGAAAAGGGAAAGGTGTGCTTGGTAGTGGGATCCCGTTGGAGGTGGCGGAAGTTACGGAGAATTATACGTTGGACCTGGAGGCTGGTGGGGTGGTAGGTGAGAACAAGGGGAACCCTATCCCAAGTGTGGGGCGGGCAGATGTGCAGGAAATGGGAAGGATCGCTCCCTATGCGACTCCCTTGTCCACTCGTCCCCCCATCCTTCCTCACCGATCTCCCTCCTGGCACTTATCCTTGTAAACGGAACAAGTGCTACACCTGCCCTTACACTTCCTCCATCACCACCATTCTGGGCCCCAGACAGTCCTTCCAGGTGAGGCGACACTTCACCTGTGAGTCGGCTGGTGGGGTATACTGCGTCCGGTGCTCCCGGTGTGGCCTTTTATATATTGGTGAGACCCGACGCAGACTGGGAGACCGTTTCGCTGAACACCTATGCTCTGTCCGCCAGAGAAAGCAGGATCTCCCAGTGGCCACACATTTTAATTCCACGTCCTATTCCCATTCTGATATGTCTATCCATGGCCTCCTCTACTGTCAAAATGAATCCAAACTCAGGTTGGAGGAACAACACCTTATATACCGGCTGGGTAGCCTCCAACCTGATGGCATGAACATTGACTTCACTAACTTCTGTAAATACCCCTCCACTTCTTACCCCATCCCTGACATTTAGTGGTTTGTTTTTTTCTCTCTGCCCATCACTCTGCCTGTTTTCCATCTTCCTCTGGTGCTCCCCTCCCCCTTTCTTTCTCCCTAGGCCTCCCATCCCATGATCCTTTCCCTTCTCCAGATCCGTATCACTTTTGCCAGTCACCTTTCCAAGCTCTTAGCTTCATCCCACCCCCTCCGGTCTTCTCCTATCATTTTGCATTTCCCCCTTCCCCCTCCTACTTTCAATTCTCTTACTATCTTTCCTTTCAGTCAGTCCTGACGAAGGGTCTCGGCCCAAAATGTCGACAGTGCTTCTCCCTATAGATGCTGCCTGGCCTGCTGTGTTCCTCCAGCATTTTGTGTGTGTAGACAGCATCTTTTTCCCAGGGTTGAAATGCTTAATGCCAGAAGATATGCATGCAAGGTGAGAGAGGGTAATTTCAAAGATGTGAAGTGCAAGATTTTTTCCCCCCGACGGAGAGTGGTGGGTGTCTGGAATGCGCTGCCTGGGGTGGTGGTAGAGGCAGATACTTGAGGGACTTTTAGGAAACGTTTAGATTGGCACACAAATGTGAGGGAAATGGAAGGGTACAGAGATTGTGTAGGCAAAAGAGACAAGTTTAGTCGAGTTTAGTTGGCCATTTGATTATTAATAAATTGGTTCAGCACAACACTGTGGGCCAAAGGGCCTGGTCCTGTGCTGTACTGTTCAATATTCTATGTTCTTGAATGTAGGTTTGCAGAATGGAATGCATGGACTGGTCGACCGATTCACATTTTAAAGTGTAATCAGCATAAGCCATTGATTTAGTATATACCTTCTTGGCTGAAAATGAGAAAGGGGAGAGTTTGAACCTTGCTTCAGACGCTCTGAGAAGTGGAGGTTAGAATGAGGGGGAAATTTAGTTCTGAAAGGACTTGCTCCCAATCCACTGCTGAGTTTGTCCACCTGAAAACACTGAAGGCAGCAGCTGAAAGTAGATGCAAGTCATCCTTGAATATGTTAGCGTAGACCATTCCATTGATTTTACATTTACACTATGAATTTGGTGTGGAACGAGGCAGGAATTTTATCTGCTCTACCCAGGGTTCTTGACTAACAAGGCAAGGATTCGATTGACGCTTCAAGTAATTGTGTTGGCTTTGGGGCCCAGTCCAACAAGTAACACTAGTGGAGGGCAAAGCACTGCTCTGAGCACTCAACTGAGACTTAGCATCTAATGGGTGTACCCTATTGTAAAGGGCAGATGAGACTCCTCAACCTAAACAAGCACAGATAAAGTAGAGGCAAATCCTTCCTTTTAAACAGTTCCTGATTCTAAATGGCGACATGTGAATTCCAACCGGCCTTTGGGCCAGAACACAGGAGGTAATTATTTTGGATTGCCCTGGATGAAAGCATGACACTAGACAATGGGACCCTCCAAATGAATCTTCAGAGTCCAGCTTAGAGAACAGCACGAGATGTTCCCTTCCCCACCTCCCTCAAGTAATACAGAACATCTACAAGCAAAGTTGACCCAGATCCTTTCAAACATATTTCAGAGCTCACTCCACAGATTGTAGGCAAACATCCAACAATTAGAGTTCCACCAGCACCTGCCACAGAAAACTGTCAAAAGCACAGCGACAAGATCACTGTATGACATTAACAAAGTAGGAACACTAATAAATTATGAGTTTTCCCAAAAGTTATCAGTAAGCGAGTTGTAAAATCTAAACTTAAGATCTGAATTTCACGCTTTAGTAAAGCCAGGTTTTTCAATATCTGAAGTAAAATTGGTGCTTTATCACAAGATTCTAACACTTTTGTACATTATGATAAAGGTCAAGTCAGTGGTGAGGAAGGCAAATGCTATGTTAGCATTCATTTCAAGAGGTTATAGAATACAAGAGCAAGGATGTGATGCTGAGGCTTTTTAAGGCACTGGTGAGGCCTCACCTTGAGTATTGTGAACAGTTTTGGGCCCCTCATCTTAGAAAAGACATGCTAGCATTGGAGTGGGTCCAGAGGAGGTTGACAAGGATGATCCTAGGAATAAAAGGTTTATCATCCAAGGAACCTTTGATGGCTCTGGGTCTGTACTTGCTGAAATTCAGAAGGATAAGAATGGATCTCATTGAAACCTTTTGAATGTTGAAAGGCCTAGACAGAGTAGAGGTGGAAAGGATGTTTCCCGTGGTGGGAGAGTCTAGGACAAGAGGGCACAACCTCAGGATAGAGGAGTGCCCTTTTAAAAGAAAGATGTGGAGAAATTTCTTTTGCCAAAGGGTGGTGAATTTGTGGAAGTTGTTGCTGCATGCAGCTGTGGAGGCCATGTCGTTGGGTGTATTTAAAGTAGAGATGGGACATGGCATCAAAGCTTACGGGTAGAAGGCCGGGAACTGGTGCTGAGGAGGAGAACAAAAAGGATCAGCCACGATTGAATGGCAGAGCAGACTCGATGGGCCAGATGGCCCAATTCTGCTCCAATGCATTATGGTCTTATAATTTGCCTTGTCCTTGATATTGTACTCTGTTCAATGTCAACAATTTCATCTGAGGTGGAAGATTATTGCTTCTATCGATATGGTTCACTTTTTAAACTGAAGCCTCTGTTCTCAAGCTCCATTTACGGGATTTCAAACATCATTCTTTACAGTATTTGCCCAGTGTTTTGGATTGTTATTTAAATAAAACAGCCATTTCACTTTCATGCTTCAATGGATTCCTGTGATTTTTGTTTCCAAAGCATGAATGACAAAAACAAATGTACATTTAAGACTCAGATGGGAAATATTCATAAAGCCGTGTCACCTTAAACAGCTTGTTTAAGAATAAATTGCTCAAGTACGAGTCCATTAACTCCAAGGGAAAGTTTGCCAAGGCAACAGGATGCGTATCAGCAAGGAGCATTTCACTCTGCTTAGTTAAAATTTGTTTAAATTTACCATCTAAAATTAACCAACGTGGAGAGTAAAATGACAGATGAAAAGACATTGCTGCAACATTAACTGTAGCACTGCATGCTCGTGACTCTATTCATCTCTCTTACTCCTGAAAGTGAGTGGTTGTCTGCAATGAACTGCACTCAAGACGGCGGTGGTGACTGTTGCAGTGTTTCTGGTGAAAGTGGCATTGGGAGTGAATTCCAGTTTATACTGTAGACTCAATAATGGTGAAGGAAGAGCAACATGCTGACGACCGTGTGAGAGTTGGAGGGGCACCTACAGACCCTGGAGTTCCTATCAGCTGTTATCTTTGTCTTTCCTCCTCTCAGGAAAGTCTAATGTAGCCCAAGGTAAGCAGATGCAATGCCCTTGATGGACAGGGCATCCTGCAGCCTCTGTATATTGGAGTGAATGGCTCAGTTAGTTGACAGGCTGCCAAACAAACAGACTACTTAGCTCAGCAAGGTTGAGCGTTTCCTGGCGTATTGTTGAATCTGCAATCATTCACCAAAATAAGAGTCCCATCACTCTGTGTGGATGTACGAGTCACCTGCCACAGATATCCAGCTACTGACCGACTGACCTCATAGCCTAGAATTAAAGGTGATTGATGGCAGAACTCAGCAATGGTAACACCTTTGACTGTCAAGGGTTGTCTGTAAGGCACACTCTTGCAGTGTTAAAAATAAACAAATTTTAACTATGCAAAGTATAGCATTCCTTGGCAAACTTTCACTTGCAGTTAATAGACATACATCTGCAGTTATCTAAAGTGATCTGGTTAAGGTGACATAGCTCTGAATTTGCCCATCTGAGTCATGGTGGGGTCGTAATAAGTTGAGACAACTACAACTTAATTGAAGATCTATTCATCATTTGCATGCCAAATTCACTACAATGGAATCAACCTTAAGCGAATTTAAGAAAGATACAGGATGTCATAGCAAGTGTTCAAGGATGGCATTTGAAAACTCAAACACATCAAGGGTAAAATAGTATTGTATAGTATACTACTGTGTGGAGAGAGAGAGCGCAGTAGGTTACATACAAGGGGTGATAAGTTTGTGGCCTAAGGTAGAAGAGTCAATTTTAGGAAACCTAGCACATTTATTTTTCAGCATAGTCCCCTCCTACATTAGTTATACAGCTCCCATTACATGCATGAGCAATTCAACTCTGAGTGATTATGCAGAAAGTTTGAAGTTAATAACTCATCTCCTTCTACCTTAGGCCATGAACTTCTCAATCACCCCATGCTGTGGTCCACTTATGGAGGTCCAAGACACTGACTTCTACAAAGAAGGGATCTGTATGCTCCATGACCACTGGACTGAGGGTGTAAATGTAGGAAAAATAAATGCGCTAGGTTTCCTAAAACTGACTCCTACCTTAGGCCATGAACTTATCAATCACTGCATTCTATATTGATTTGAAGTTTATGGCTAAGCAGGGGAGTAGTATATTCAATATTTCAGAAATATTTAAGTAATGTTTTAAATAATTGCTTGGTTAGTATTCTTTGCTTTTATATGTAAAAGTATGTGAATGGCATACGGCATCACACCATCATGTCATGTGTGCGCACGTCGCAAAAAGTAAAAACAACATTCATGTGAATATCTCAGCCTCCCTTATTCTTTTGCTTACTTTTAAGCTTTGGAGTTATAAAACATAACAATTACACGTTCTGACCTTATGTCAGGACCAAGGTCACCAATGAAACAACAAACAATGGTTGGGCCTGAGGCAGGGAAATGCCTTGGAGCTGTTGTTGGCCTTTACCTACGTACAGGCGTCTCCAGGCATTTGCCTGCCAGACGACAGAGTATCCAGAAGGAAAAGCTTTATGGATTTTGTGATAAGTACAAGATTGCACATCAGTTTTTTTTCTAACATGCTTAAATGTTGCAGCATGCTTTACAAATTCTGCACCCAAATATTTTAACTATATGATAGGGAGATTTGCACAGAGACTTGCAGTCCAGGAACAAATCTCCGGTCTCTATCAAAAATAAAATACTCAAGTGGGGTGGCACAGAATCATAGTGGTTAGCGTAACTCTATCATGGTGCCAGTGACCCAGGTTCAATTCCTTGCCGTAAGGAGCTTGTACGTTCTCCTCATGACTGCTTGGGTCTTTTCTGGGTGCAGCACTTGCCTCCCACATTCCAAAGATGTACCATTAGTCGGTTAGTTGGTCTCATGGGTGTAATTGTGTGGCACGGGCTCAAAGGACACCAAGGCCTGTAAGTGTGCTGCAACGCTAAATGAATAAACAGGTAAAGTCTGCAATGCGAGCACAATAATTGTTCACAATCATCTAAGCATTCCATGAGCATGAAAATGAATACATGGGAAATTTTATGCTGCTAACACAAGAATAAAAAGTCAGCACTAAAAATACAGCATGCCTCCTCAGGGGAGAATCAGCTGTCCTAAATATTAGTGAATTCCATTAACCAACGGCTTTATTGCTAGACGTTTGTGTAATTGAAACTAATCTTTAACTAAACAAATTTCTGAGTCCTGACAAACTTATTGCTTATTGTCATGACTGTAGTGAAAGGATTATTTGGTACTTCTGGCAGGATTTAAACATCAGCAACTATCCTAACTTTTAATTCAGTGAATGTTTATCAGTCTGGTCAGAAATTAGGCCAGGGCTCAGTCTTCATGGCCAGCTTCCAAGAGTTTCAGGCTATCCCCAAGTGAGTGCAGCTTCTGCCTCTTCCTTACAAGGCCACAATACATCAGAAAAGTAGCAAACGCCACAAAGCTGGGCCTACTTAAGCATCTGCCATTTAGTGACTGCTGACACATCTCTCCCAGGACCACCGGGCGACTTAACAAAAACAGAGGCCACTAATGTCCAGGATCTGGTCACGGGAAATAAATGATAACTTTATTTACATTATCATTTAGGTCATTTCCTCATCTATTGCACTGCTTTTAGTGGTGTTCAGAAATCCGTAGCATTCATTCTCCAGTGACCTAAAAATCCCTCCATTTTTGGGCATTTATTCCAGCCACAGCTGTGGCGGAATAGAGCATTGTGGATAGCTCCCTATTTCACTGAAAAATTCCAAATAGCATTTTTTTTTCAGGACCTTTGGAGATTTAGTGGTGTCAGTACCAGAAGCATGTTTGCACTGTCTCGAATTCTAGGCCCCACAACCTCTGTGATACCGGCCTATGGTAACGGAACCATCCGGGAGACAAAAAGAAGGCACGCAATGCAAATCAAGTATTGACATTTGATGCTTTAATCTTGCCGACCTTTCTGCCTGCTGTATATCAATACAAAATCCAATTATTTATTGCTGTCATGAATGAAAAAAAGCACAATGAAAATGCTCCATGTGAAACTGTATCTCACTAGGCCAGTTACTCTTCAATACACTGCCTGACAGGTCCCATCCTCAACCCTGCTGGGTGCTGTCTTATCTCTGACAAACCACACAGTGGAAGGCTCAAAAAAAGCAATGGTCCTGACAAAAAGGGCTAATATACCGACAGGATTACATACTTTCACCTCATGAATGAAATAGCACTTAGTATTATTTCCCCTATCATGGAAGCCGGTACAGAAAGCTCCATCTTATTGTGGAGGTGTCTCTTCCAATGAGAAGGAACCTTCAGTAACATCTGTACCGTGTACTGAAGCCATCAAATCCCACAATTGCTCAAGTTCAGGCAACTCTTTCCCTACAGTAAAAAATACTTTTAACTATGCATCAACAGCACAACCTCTTCCCTGGTGGTTTCTGGAAGCCGGTGATGTGGCGACTATACCCACCAAATTCACTTGCACTACTTTGTCAAATGCCTGCCTGTCATCATGGGCAGCAGAGAGGAGCAACGTCACTGCATGGCCAGATTCTGTTTTCACTCCAGCTACCAGATTGCTGATGATATTTCTGAAGTGGGCCGTGTCTCAGATAATGATGTCAGTACAGGAAGGAGGCGCAGAGCTCAGTAACAGAACAACCTCACCCTTAACGTCCTCAAAAGATCTGCTCATTGGTTTCAGAAAGTGGGACAGGGCACAAGTTCCTGTCTTCCTCAATGGAGTTGGTGTTGAAAGGATTGAGAGCTTCAAGTTTCTAAAAGTGAACATCACCCGGCCTGGTCCTACCATATTGATGTCACGGACAAGAAAGCTCACCAATGCCACTACTCCATCAGGAGTCCAAATAAATTCAGCATGTCGGCTTCGAGCCTTACCAATTTTTGTTAATGCATTGTAGAAAGCTCAAACAGGAACCAGACACACCTCTATGGACCCTGTCTATACCTCCTGCTGCCTCAGTTAAGCAGCCAACATAATCAAAGACCCCATCCTCCCTGGATATGCTCTCTTCTCCCCTGTCCAATCAGGCAGAAAAAAAAATGTAAGCACATACCATCAGGCTCAAGGGCAGATTCTATCCCACTGTTATTAGATCTTTGACTGGGCCTCTCGTACAATAAGATGGACTCTTGACTTCACAATGTCCATCACTATGATCTTTCACTTTATTGTTTACCTGCTCTGCAGTTTCTCTGGAACTTTTACATTTTATTCTGTGTTGTTATTGACTAACAACGTTCTACCTCAATGCATTGTGTAATGCTCTATGGACAGTATGCAAGACAAGCTTTTCACTGTCTCTTGGTATCTGTGACAATAATAAACCAACGTTAATACCAATCTAGGCTCAGGCAGGAAGGTCAACAAGAAGCCAGGTTTTGCCTGGTTAAGTGTGCAAATATTTCTGTCCATTCTCCTTACCAATCAGGAAATCCTGCTAGCAGCTGTTCCAGTTACAACAGCCTTGTACCACTCAACTGGGCATAGCTGGGCCTTGCGTGCCTACGGTATACTGGCTTCAGTTAGGTGGAACATTAATTGCATTAACAATATTTGCTAAAATAAACATACCCAGCACCAACTTCCCTCTGCCCTCCCACCAATTATGCCTCGGGCATCTAGCCCACTGGCTACACACTGACAGCCATCCCACAGTGCTACAGAATCGCATTGATTTGCATTCAGATTTTAATTCTTTGCTCCAGATCCTGGGCCTGCAGACCTGCTGGGTAATACCAGATGGGTCGACTCATTCCGATCCGTGAGTCAAATTGCCAAAAATAGGAAATAGCTAAAAATGCAGCAAAACAAAAAATATTTTGGATGCAATCGAGATCAGTGCACTGATATAGCAAAGCCTCACAGTTAAAGCAAATTCTAAGGAGTTAATATCATAACACCATAAGACATGGGAGCAGAATTGGGCCATTTGGCCCATCAAATCTGCTCTGCTATATGACAAGGACAAAGATTAATCAGAATCAGATTTAATATGACAGTATATGTTGTGAAGTGTGTTGTTCTGCACAAGATCATTAGGCCATACAACACAGGAACAGAATTAGGCCATTCAGCCCATCAAGTCTGCTCCATCATTCCATCATGGCTGATCCCGGATCCCCATTCAACCCATACAGCTGCCTTATCGCCATATCCTTTGATGCCCTGACCAATTACGAAACGATCAACTTCCACCTTAAGTATACCCACAGACTTGGCCTCCACTGTAGTCTGTGGCACAGTATTGCACAGATTCACTACTCTCTGGCTAAAAAAATTCCTACTTACCTCTGTTCTAAAAGGTCCCCCTTCAGTTTTGAGGCTGTGCCCTCTAGTTCTGGATACCCCCACCTTAGGAAACATCCTCTCCACACCCACCCTGTATAGTCCTTTCAGCATTCGATAGGTTTTAATAAGATCTTCCCTCCCTCTTCACATTCTTCTAAATTTCAGTGACTACAGACCCAAAGCTGCCAAATGCTCCTCATATCTTATCCCCTTTATTCCCAGAATCATCCACATGAACCTCTTCTGGACTCTCTCCAATGACAACACATCCTTTGAGATACAAGGCCAAAAGCTGTTGACAATACTCCAAGTGCGGCCTGACTGGTGTCTTATAAAGGCTCAGCATCATCTCCTTGCTTTTATATTCTATTCCCCTTGAAATAAACGCCAACATTGCATTTGTCTTCTTTACCACAGACTCAATCTGTAAATTAACCTTCTGGGAATTTTGCAAGAGGACTCCTAAGTCCCTCTGCATCTCAACCTTCTCTCCATTTAGATAATAGTTTGTACTATTGTTTCCTATTACCAGAATGCATTATCATGCATTTCCCAACACTGTATTCCATCTGCCACTTTTTGCCCATTCTTCCAATCTAAGTCCTGCCGCAATTACATTACTTCCTCAACACTATCAACCCCTCCACCGGCCTTCGTACCACCCGCAAGCTTTACCCCAAAGCCATCAATTTCACTCCCCAAATCTTCGACAAACAATGTGAAAAGTAGCGGTCCCAATACTGACCCCTGAGCAACACTACTAGTCTGCAGCAGCTAACCAGAAAGTCCCCGTTATTCCCACTCACTGCCTCCTGCATCCATGCATCCATGCCGGTATCTTTCCTGGAACGCCATAGGATTTTATCTTGTTAAGCAGCCTCATATGTGGCACCTTATTAAATGTCTTCTGAAAACCCATTCCTGCAGCAGCAGTATATTGCAATACACAAAAAATACTATAAATTACAGTAACATTTGATCACATTCAATTACACTTTTGGTGACCAGAACAGCCAACGTCTGCAGTTCCACGAATCAACTAGAGGCCAAAGGTGGCTTGTCCTGCATTTGGAGGGATGTGTATCTACATGAATGGGCTTGTTTTCTTGCTTGTTTGTTCTGTGTTGTTCCGCCAAGCATTATGTTCATAATAAATTGACGACACTTGTAGGCTGCCCCCAGCACATCATTAGGTTGTGTTGGTTGTTAATGCAGACGCTTTATTTCACTGTATGTTTCAATATGTGGTAAATAATCTGAAACCTGAATCTGAAGATAAAGGAAATTTTGCCAATTTTGACTCCGTAGTGCTGAATTAATAAATCCATGATGCCTTATCAATATTATCAAACCAATCCATGATTTACTTTGCTTTCCCACTTCCTCGACTTGTCTGCAAATCTCCTTCCTCACTCAGGCTTCCCTTCCCCTAATCTCACTCATACTGCCCTCTCCATCTCAATTCCCCCTCCCTTAGCTCTCTCCTTCATTCACCATTCTCTCATGCCATCTGTCTGAGCCCCAACCCCCTTCCCTCTCCAACTGTTCACATTACTGGAATACCCACCTCTGCTTTTTCCACTCCCCACATTTTCCAGCTGTCATGTCCTATGCCCCTGACTGTGGCCTTAAGCCCAATCCTGGGCTATTTTGTGATAATCCAGTCATTCCCAATCCCAGTAGCAAATCCTCATTTTCTGCCCATTCCATCAATTGCTACCAACCACCTTTCATCCTCCCACTCCTCTCTGGTCCCAGCAGCTGCTGCACATCCCTCTCAATCCCTAGCATTCCCTACCGTTAACCACCAGTCCCACCAACCTCTCCTCCAATGACAATCTTCCTCCCCCACCCTAGTCGTAGCAAGCATTAAATATTCTACCCCATCTCAAATCTCCAACAATGCATCCATCCTCCACAGCCCAATCCACAGCCGCGGTCCCACCAACTCTCTGAACTGCCAATAGTCTTTAACCCTACTTCCAACAATTCTGCAAGGCAGGAGCTGTAGTCCTTCATCCCACAGATGACTCTTCTCCATAGAGTTTCAGGAGAGGTTCAGTCACCCAATTAATGCTAGTTATTCTCAAAAATTCATTATCAATTCATCTGCTTTCTGCAAGCCCCGAATCCAACCAGCAGATCTGCCACAGAGCCAATCCCAGTACAGACTAGACTCATCACTCCACCCTTCTTCTTATCTTTGTTGCTGCAATACTGCCCCTCAACTCTAACAAGATTTTGGATAGAACGGTTCTTCAGGATAAGCAGGGGAATAATCCCCAAATCATTACAGAATCAGCCATATCTATCGGCAGGATAAGCAATGTAATGTTAGCACCTCCTCTCAGGCCAGCATCTGTGCTCTTATTGTGCATAACCATTGCAATATGTGGACTACACCTTCTTCATTCAGCTCCCAGTTGATAGGAAGAATGTTCCATGGGCATTCTTAAAGTCTCCTCAAAGAAAGATGACATCCTCACTGACTCACAATAATGCTCAACCTATAACTATTCCAGATGTTGCCAAGCACCTGGAACCTCTGCAGGATCCACAAGTAGTGAAGGAACACAATGCGCCAAGCTGCTTTGTCCCTCATCCAACAAGCAGTGCCAGCTGGACCTGCGGCAGGGCCTGCAGATCCGACATGAGAATCTTCAGCCACCTCAGATCACACAGAACTGGAGAGAAGGCCAGATGACCCCTTGAGGTTAGGGATGAGGAAGATCTAATTATGAAGATCTAATTAAGTGCTAAATAAGTCTATAGCACTCTCTCTGTTTGCCCTGCCAGAAGGCCATTCCAATTATTTATTACACTGTGTGAAGCTGTTCTTCCAGACATCTGTCTTGCACATTTCTTTCAGAAGTTTGAACAAATGCGATTATTACAATACCGAGGCATGGTGGGGGGGGGGAGGGGGGGGGTCTTAATTAGCTTTTTCATTGTGTTTAACAAGAGTTCATATTCATCCACTAATAGTCCTCTGTTTTAAAAGAGAAAACCTACAGCACAATACAGGCCCTTCAGCCCACCAATTTGTGCCAAACACATCCCTACCTTAGAAATTGCTAGGCTTACCTATAGCCCTCTATTTTTCTAAGCTCCATGTACCTATCCAAAAGTCTCTTAAAAGACCCTATCGTTTCCACCTCCACTGCCGTTGCTGGCAAACCATTCCATGCACTCACCACTCCGAGTAAAACTTACCCCTGACATTTCCTCTGTACCTACTCCCCAGCACCTTAAACCTGTGTCCTCTTGTGGCAAACATTTCAGCCCTGGGAAAAAGCCTCTGACTATCCACACGATCAGTGCCTCTCATCATCTTGTACACCTCTGTCAGGTCACCTCTCATTCTCCATCGCTCCAAGGAGAAAAGGCCGAGTTCACTCAACATACTCTTATAAGGCATGCTCCCCACTCCAGGCAACATCCTTGTAAATCTCCTCTGCACCCTTTCTATGGCTTCCACATCCTTCCTGTAGAGAGGTGATCAGAACTGAGCACAGTACTCCAAGTGGGATCTGACCAGGCTCCTATATAGCTGCAACATTACCTCTCGGCTCCTAAATTTAGTTCCACAATTGATGAAGGCCAATACACTGTATGCCTTCTTAACCACAGAGTCAACCTGCACAGCTGCTTTGAGTGTCCTATGGACTCAGACCCCAAGATCCCTCTGATCCTCCACACTGCCAAGAGGCTTACCATTAATACTATATTCTGCCATAATATTTGACCTACCAAAATGAACCACTTCACACTTATCTTGGTTGAACTCCATCTGCCACTTCTCAGCCCAGTTTTGCATCATATCAATGTCCCGCTGTAACCTCTGACAGCCCTCCACACTATCCATAACACCTCCAATCTTGGAGTCATCAGCAGACTTAGTAACCCATCCCTCCACTTCCTCATCCAGCTCATTTATAAAAATCATGAAGAGTAAGGGTCCCAGAACAGATCCCTGAGGCACACCACTGGTGACCAACCTCCATGCAGAATATGACCCGTCTACAACCACTCTTTGCCTCGTTCAAGAAAAAACTATTTGCATTTTTCAAAGCTCTTCCCTGTTTTTGTTAAGCATTTTTCCAAATCAGGGCAGCACATGTAAGCCCAACACTTATTGTCCATCTTTATTTGCTTTTGGAGAAGCCACCTACAACCAAGCTGGGCCATTTAACTGTCAAACATGAGGTGGACGTGGAGCCGTATATTAGCCAATCTGGAAAAGGACAGCAGTATTCACTCTTGGAGGACATATTATATCTAGATTCTGCCTTATGGCTTTTCTTTATATAATGCTCTGAATTATTCACTTAAACTTCAGTCGCCAAAACTGAAAGTAAAGCCATTCTGACCACTGTTTTACATCAGAAATAAGTAAAACAAACAGAGTGACACTTTTAAGTCCCTTTGCTCTTCATTAGAAGAATAGCCCTTAACTCGGCAGTGGAGTTATCAGGGCACCATCATGATGGGTGTTTCCGTAGCAAGCTATTCTTGTTTTTAAACGAGGCTGAGTTGCTAGCTTGATGCTCAACCTGACTTGGATTCGAACTCGGGAACCTTCACTCCGGAGTCCGGCTTTGATATTATTGCATCACCAAGCGGGACGCTCTTCATTAGGATTAGTGCTAAATCTTTTCAGTCATCAATACATTTGCTTCCTTCACAGCTTCTAAGGCTCTTGCTGTCCCTCCTTGTTACCCTTGGAATAGAATGGCACAATAAACCATTTTAGAGGTTGGTAAAGCGTCAACAACACTGATGGGTCTAGAGTCACGCGAGATCAGACTGAATAAGGACAACATATCAACTTCCATGAGGATGCCGAGTAAAGTAATCCAGTAATTTCATGGTCACCATTATTGGCATTAACTTTTTCTTCCAGATTTAATTATTTACATACATATTAATAAAGCACATGCTGTGGTAGGTTTTAAGCTCATTTCCCATCCTCTGGATAATTATCCAATAAATAAAGCATTATGATGCAATGTCCCTGTTTTCAATATTCACTCAGTGCCACTAATTGCCACCCATCTGTTTATTCTGGCTTCTTTCCAATCCTGATCAAAGGGCCTGGCCTGAAACATCAAATGTATATTCCTCTCCACAGATGCTGCCTGACCTGCTGAGTTTCTCCAGCACTTTGCGTGTGTTGCTCAACGTTTCCAACATCTGCAGAATCCCTTGTGTTGGTGTCACTCATTACCTTTGTTATGTAACCCTAAACTAGGAAACAATTTTTTTAAACAATGACCAGTATCAGGAGCAGAAGGGTAGTCAGGGAAACAGAAGTATTCCTCAGGAACCAACAGGGAAATCTGTGTGTGTAGCCAGGAGTGTGAGTGAGGATCTAAGCGAACAGTTCTAATCATTATTCACTAATGAGAAGGACATGAAAGATAGTGAGTTCAGAGAAGGGCAGGTTGATAGTCTGAGCAAGTTAATATTAAGAACAGAAAGATGTTATTTATCAAGGAATGCATAAGGTCAATAAATCCCCACATCTAGATGAGATCTATCCCGGAACACTATGGGAAGCAAGGGAATTTGCTGGGGTCCTAAGACTAACATCTTCATCAGCCACAAGTGAGGTACTAAAAGACTGGAGGGTAGTTAATGTTGTTCCTTTATTTAAGTGTGGGCGGTAGTGATATGCCAGGTAAATAGGCTAGGGAGGTTTATATCAGTGGCAGGGGAATTACTGGAACAGATTCTAAGAGATAGGATTTAGGTATATTTGGCAGAGGCAGATCAAAGACACGACTTTGTGATGGTTGGTGGTGTGGGGGTGAGTTTTTTGAGGAGATAACTCGAATCCAAATCAGGTTTATTACCCCTTACACAAGTCATTAAATGTGTTGTTTTGTGGCAGCAGTATCATGCAAGAGATAACAATTACTGCAAACTGCTAGTGCAAAAGACTAATAACAAGGTATGTTCATGGGTCCATGGGCCGTTCAGGTCATCTGATGGCAAAAGGAGCTGTTCTTAAGATTCTGAGTGTGGGATTTCAGGCTCCTGTACCTCTATCCCAGTGGTCGTGGTGTGAAGAGGGCATGTCCTGGATGGTGAGGGTCTTTAATGATGGAAATCACTTTCTTGAGGCTTCTCCTCTTGCAAAGGATCTCAATGTGGGGAAGGCTGTGCCTATAATGTAACTGGCTAAGTCTACAAACCTCTGCAGCCTCTTGTGGACTTGTGCATCGGGGCCTTATATCAGGCTGCAGAAAGCTTTCCCCCATATATCTATACAAATCTGCCTGAACCTTTGATGTCATTCCAAATCTCCTCAAGTTCCTAATGAAGGCCCTGGTGTGCCTTCCTCATGACTGCATCAATGTGATGTTGACCTCCAGGAACTTGGAGCTTCTCAGCCTTTCCACTGCTGACCCCTCAACGAAGACTGGCGTGTCCTCTTTTCAATCAATTGCTTGGTCTTGCCGACATGGACCAGTTGTTGTGACGCCACTCAACCAGCCGATCTATCTCATTCATGTGTGCCTCCTTGTCACCATCTGAGATTCTACCAACAACAGCAGCTTAAAAATGGCAACAGAAGTATGCGTAGCTACACAGTCATGTGTAGATAGGGAAGAGCAGTAAGCTAAACACATCCTTGAGATGACCCAAGACTGATGAAGGGTACAGATCTTCTTTATCTGGACTTAGAAAGGTATTAATCACTTTCCACAATGGGAGGGCAGTTCAGAAGATTAAGGTGCACTGTATCCAACACAAGCTGACTAACTGCATCCAAAATGCACATGGTGAAAGAGAGACATACTTTATTGATCAAGGGAAAAGGAGGCAGACAGTGGTAGTAGAAAGGTGGATTCTGACTGAAAGTCTATGACCTGTGGTACACCACAGGGATTGGTGCTGGGACCCATGTTTGTGATATAATGACTTGGAAGTGAATGCAAGAGAAATGATCAGTAAGTGTCTGGATGCTACAGAAATTGATGGTGTTGTGGATGAGGAGGAAGGTTGACTAAGCAGCAGGAGTTAGATGGAAAGCTGGGCAGAATGCTGATGGAATGAAATCTGTCCTGTTAAGTGTGAGGCGATGCATTTTGAAAGTCAACCAGGAGTAGGACACAGATAGGAAATGGGAGGTTTACAGAGGATCATTGGTGACCTGAGCACCCTGAGGGTTCAAATCCACAGCTCCCTGAAAGTGGCAACACAGGTAGATAGGGTAATAAAGAAGGCCAATGGCGCGATGGTCATTATTGGTCAGGACATACTGTACCATACACAAGTTATAATGTCATGTCGCAACTCTATAAGAGACTATTGAGATTGCTTGAATGATGGGATTCTGATTGTCACACAATAGGAAGACTGTGGTTCTGTTGGAGAGAGTGCAGAGGAGACTCACTGTGATGTTACCTAGAGTAAAGGAGTTTGGTTAGGGAGAAAGATTGGATAGGCTGAACGTTTTCCCTAGATCAAAGAAGATGGAGGGGTGACATCTCTAAGAAGCAGAGATTTCCAATTGGTAAATCAAGGGGTTTAGGTGTGAGGTGAGCAGGAGTTTTAAAGGGATTTGAGGAGGTGGTTTTGTTTGCAAGGAGAGCAGTTGAGATCTGGAGCTCACCGTCAGAGGAGGTGATGGAATCACCTTGTTTAAGAAATATTTAGACAGGCAGAGAATACAGACCTCTTGCAGCAAATGGGACTTGCTTAGATCAGGAGTTCCCAGCCTGGGGTCCATGGATCACTTGCTTGATGGTGCTGGTCCACATCATCGAAAAGGTAGGGAGATGGACAGAATGGCTGTCATGGACACGGGGAGGCTGAAGAGCCTATTTCTGAGCTCTGCGGCTTCATAGATTTATTGATAAGCAGGACCAATTTCAACAGCTAACCTACAGATTTCATTCCAGAGCATTTGCTGATCGAAAAGGAACCAGTTCCAATAAAGTCTAGGCTGATTACTCCTGGAACGTGCTGCGGTGTTGGCTAGAAATCAAAATAATTGCTGGTATGTTTAAAAACTTTCAATCAAGAAATATAGTTAGGCCTGAACCAGATTACATAACTGGAGAGGCAAACAATGCAGAATATCACTCTCTGGTACTGCACATAATCATTTGTTCAAAGGGAGAGGAACAGTGCTCTCCATGTAGAGATCAGGCCAGTCAGCTTGTAGAATTAAAAGTGCTTGACTACTGTGTACTGATTGGGTGTTATGACTTCTTCACAACATTCTATTTATATTCATGTGGCTGTCATCTTTCCTCGTGGATAAAGAGTGTAATTTTAGCATTCAGAGCACAAGAGCAGAATTTCTGCTGTGGTAGCACACCGGTGTAAATTTGTAGTGGTTCCTTATGGCACATAAAAATAAAAACTGCAAAGACACAAAATCTGAAATTAAAAAAAACAGAAAATGCTAGTAACACTCAGCAGGTCAGTCAGTATCTGTAGAAAGAGAAACAGGTTTAATGTTTCAGGCCAAAGCATTTTCTGTTTTTACTTAAATCACTGGATCCATTTGTCAATGCTCGTAACCTAGCAACACAGCTCCGCAGTATCACACTTTCAGAGTAAGCAGAGTTGCCATGGTGAGGATCTGGCGAGTTCAATCTTCCTGTCATAAGGAAGTACAATCAATTACTAGAAAATTCCAGCCAACTGCAGCTGCCCCAGAGACCTGCCACAGCACATCCTTTGTCTCACTCCCATGTTTCCTTCCCCTTACCCAGTATCATTTCCACCAATACCACAATTTCTGGAAAGACACCGCTGACAGTGACTTCAACCCAACAAATGTAAAACCTACAGTAAAATATCAGCTAACCCAGGTAATTCAGCAGTCAGAGATTTCACTGCCATAAACTTACACCAGTCTGCTGGAACAAGAAAATAAATTCTGGGCCTCTTCACTACAGGAAAGATGTGGATACTATAGAAAGGATGCAGAGGAGATTTGCAAGGATGTTGCCTGCATTGGGGAGCATGCTTTATGAGAATAGGTTGAGTGAACTCGGCCTTTTCTCCTGGGAGTGATGGCGAATGAGAGATGACCTGATAGAGGTGTATAAGATGATGAGAGGCATTGATGATGTGGATAGTCAGAGTCTTTTTCCCCCCAGGGCTGAAATGGCTAACATGAGGGGGCATAGTTTTAAGGTGCTTGGAAGTAGGTGCAAGGGGGATGTCAGAGGTATGTTTTTCACACAGAGAGTGGTGGGTGCATGGAATGATCTGCCAACAGCAGTGGTAGAAGTGGATACAATAGGGCCTAGAACTTAGAAAAATAGAGAGCTATGTGATGGGGCAATTCTAGGCAGTTTCTAAAGTAGGTTACATGGTCAGTACAATATGGTGGGCCGAAGGGCCTATATTGTGCTGTAGATTTCTATGTTCTATACCTCCCTCTGCAACTGGATCCTTGACTTCCACAACAGAAGACCACAGTCAGTGAGGACATATGTATGTCAGTGATAATAAACCCAATTCTGATTCCACTCCCGTGTGTTTTCATTGCTAAAATACTTATTTATCAATTTGGAAACATGATGGACTACTGCAATGAAAAATCAATGCCTGCAACATGTTTCATTATGTCTGATGCAACACTAGTGTCTTAAGGTAAGGAATATTGGAACTTCTGGTGAAAAATAATTCTGTGCATTACACCAACAACAAATTAAGAGACATCTATAAATGACTCTAGTCAACTGAAAGAACACCCTAATCTCTTGTTCAAATCCTAAGACATGTGGTGGAGTGTATCTTGATTGGTTGCAAGATGGCCAGGTATGGAAAAAGGTGTTGCCTCAAATATAAAAGCCTACAAAAAGTCATGGACATACCCCAATCCATCATGGGCAAAGCCCTCTCACCATTGAGCACATCAACACAGCATTGTTACAGGAAAGCAGCATCCATCATCTGGGACCCCCACCATCCTGTCACAAGGGGGCACTGGGAAAAGACCCAAATGGAAAACACTGAAGTACTAGGAACTGGACTGGACTAGAGTTAGGTATATGACAGGATACATACTAGGAGCTGGGAATGAAACACAGACTTGGGCCAGGACTTTGGCCAGGAAAGCAGGACCAGGATAAGGAACTGGAAACTAGGAACCTGGACTTGGACTCCGAGCCAGAGACTGGACAAGGACCCAGAACCTGGGTCTTGACTCAGGCTTGGGCTCCAGAACCAGGCAAAGACATGACATGGCTAGAGGACTGGACAAGACTTGGATTCTTCAAGGGCTTCCTGGGCAGGACAAGGTACTCCTGGGCTAGGCAAGGCACAAGGACAAGACAAGATCCCAAAGCCTTGACTTGGTCTTGGCAGAACAGGAAACACAGAGACATGGAACACAGAATCAGGACCCCTCCAAGGGAGCAGAACAGGGCCAGGACTCATACACAGAGAGACAGCACCCAACACAAGGTATCAACAAACAGCCAGACCTACCTAGCAAAGGCATGGACACAGAGACAGTGCCAAACAACAATAGACAGTTCCTTACCTAGACACAGCAAAGCTCTGGTCTTGCTCCAGCAGTAGACCATGACAGCAATACAAACAAGGCTGCAGGAGGAAGGTGAAGGGAACAATCCAGCCAATGAAGCTGAACCCAGGAGCTATTTATGCAGCCAGCCCAAAATGAAAATCAGGTGCCTCCATTAGAGCACCCAACAGAACAAGGGAAAACCGGAAAACCTGGAGTAAGGAATCATGGACTGGACCGTGAACCGGAATGCGGACTTCACAGACCAGACCATGGCACATCCGGGCCACATTCTCTTCTCACTGCTGCCATCAAGAAGGTGGTACAGGAGCCTCAGAACCCACATGACCAGATTCATGCACAGTTATTACCCCTCAACCATCAGGCTCTTGAACCAAAGGGGTTAACTTCACTCAACACACTCACCCCATCACTGAACTGCTCCTACAACCTAGAGACTCAGTTCCATGAACTCTTCATCTCATATTCTCGATACCTACTGCTTATTTTTCTGTGTCTGCACAGTTTGTTGCCTTTTCCACATTGGTTGTTTGTCTGCCCCGTTGGGACCAGTCTTGCATTGACTGTGTTATGCTTCTTGTATTTACTGCGAATGCCCGCAAGATGATGATAAATTTACTTTGAACTTTGAAGACCTCATTTTCCCTCAGAGTGAGCTTAATCCAAGTCAGCCAAAGGTTAGCATCTTCTGCTGGTTCACTTGTCACTGACAAAGAATGCACACAGGGATGCACTCACAGACAGAAAACCAGCCTTTGGATGATATTGATCAATGGCTTGCATTTCACTCTCACAGCTCACAATGTCATCTGAAACCTTCACTATGTTGCTGCCCTATAAGTGAAGCACGATTTCATAAAGAGGATAGTTTATGTGAGTTTCTTTGCCAACCAGTGATTTGGCATATAAGACATGAGAATGACCTTTACATCAGTTTGAAAAATTGGCCATCTTTTGTGCTATTAAAATAAGTCACTAATCTTATGAAATCTGTATAATGACCTACGGTATAATGCTAGTTGTTTTGAAGAGAATGCACGATAATGCAATTAACATTAACATATGCACTCAGCAGCCATTCGTTTTGCATTAAATATAGTTTCACTGTTTTATGTGCAATTAACAAACTTGTGTTGCTGCATTGAAAAGATGTTTCATATGACACCTCACATTATCAGAGAGAACATTAGGAACCTATGAATATTTGCACTCATGCAGTAAATCTACCATTACCTGCCTTCATTTTAATGTCAAATATCCTCTAATTTAATTTTCATTACATCAGGGGAAATTATTTAAATATCAGAGGATCAACAAAGCTCCATAAAAGTGAACTTTCCAACTTTATTTTGAGTCATGCTTTTGTTTGAAAAAGACCTATGACTTTTTAACATTTGCAGATTGATTGATTAAGAAGGATATTTTCTGCAGTATTCAAATATTGTGCTTTTTACTTTTGGTTCCGTCGGGAGTGCATTTCTGGTGATGATTGTCTGGGTAAAGCTGATTATTATTTAAGTTACATGAAAATTTGAAACAAGTACACTAATTTCAAGTTTCCACAAAAGATTGCATAAGTGAGGTGACATGGTAGCATAGTGGTTAGCACAACGCTTTACAGTACAGGCGACCCGGGTTCAATTCCCGCCACTGCCTGTAAGGAGTTTGTATGTTCTCCCCATGACCGCACGGGTGCTCCTGTTCCATACCAGAGTCAAAAGACGTACCGGTAAATCGTCACATGATTAGGCTCAGATTAAATTGGGGGGGGGGGATTATTGGGCAGAAGGATCTACTCTGTGCTGTATCTCAATACATAAATAGTTAATAAAAAAAGAATAAATAAATTGTTAATAAATAAACAAAGCTGTCCATTATCAGCTGTATTTTTATTACTCAAGCCTGTCATCTGCATTACCCCCAATAATGACCATTATAACCATTATATGATTGGTCAAAGGTTTATATACAATATCCTTATTCTTGAAGAAAATGCATAGTTAGCATTATGAAATATGCCTCCAACACAGGTTCTTATTAATACAAAATACCCTGAGGTTTCTTTGTAAGTTGTGTGCTGGTTAATATTAACTTTATAAATAACCAAGTTAAGCAGAATTACTTCTGTTGCTACTTCACCGGCTTCTTTAATCCTGCCCCTCATGTTCAAGTTCAACTTGAAGCTTAATTGTTATCCAACCATACACTTATACACAGCTAAACAAGACAGCATTCCTCTGGGGCCAAGGTGCAAAACACAGTGCATACTGTCACACACACACAGTGCACAGCACATATTGTTATGATAGCACATGCAGTCACCAAATAAAAACTAATATTAGCTCAAGTCCCTGAAGATTGATGGTGCACGTGATATTGTCCTGGAACCACCGTGCATTGTCCTCGTTGTGAAGGTGTTAAGGTCCAGTGCTGCCAGCATTCCTGTATCTCACCCAAATGGCCTCACTTCATAAGTGAGCTCAGACATTCGATGTCAACAGAACATTTTGAGCATGGGGAATAATGTCACAGCTGAGCCCAGTCCTGCCTTGAAATGGAATATGTAAAAGATACCATTTCCGGTAGAAACCATCAGACAGCAGTTGGAATGGAGAACATAAGAGAAAGTGAAATGCATGCTCCTTTTATTGAATGGGGTATTCCTGAATGAGACTGTGTTTTGCCATTTTAATATATCAGAGCCTGTACTTCAGACGCTTTGCTGGAGAAGAGAGAGAGAAAGAGAAGGAATATTACTGATGGAAAAAAATGAATTGTTACTTGAATTACGAGATTCAGAAAACACTGTCTTTAAGGCAGCCATTAGTAAGGCTTTATCTTCACAAGATAACATGCAATCAGAACAAATTAGAGTTGAATAGAACAGCACTGGTTTTGCAGAAAATACACAGAGAGGTGGTATTGCTCAAACAGGCAGTACAGTACATTTACAATAGGGAACAGCACTGATCCTTTTCTTGTCTTTTCCTCCCATCAGCTATCTAATCGCAATGAAGAGTGGGAAGTCAGAACAGTTAAAATATTTCAGTCTCTGTAACTTTCTACATGTTGATTGATAATATACGCTGTGCAATACTTTCACTTGAGGACCAAGGAAAGTGTGTTGAAAAGCTGATGTTACTTGTAAGTTTTGCCTTGGTGCCTGTGTAAACTTTGTCACAAACAGAATTTACTGACCCATGCAAGAGGTCCACCTTTGATAATGAGAAGGAATAGGATGAAGTTCAAATCTCTTTTTTATGATTCAGCCGCACTCAAATCTAAACCTTCCACTCAGAATTATACAGGACCATAAGAAATTATCTTAAGTCTACTGTATCTTAAAGAGCCAGGCACTTCAAAATAATTTTAATTGCAGGAAACCTCAGGAGGAATTATTAGCAAACTCGTCTAGCAATATGAGGTTGTTTGGCCTCCACTGAGACCCTGAAATGTAAAACACTTGCTCAACATTCCATGAGTTTATCACCCGTGTCTGATAAAGATTAGCTTTATTTGTCACACGTACATCGAAACATCAAAACATACAGCAACACATGTCATTTGCATCAACAACCAACACAGTCCAAGTATGTGCTGGGAGCAGCCCACAAGTGTCACTATGATTTCAGCACCAACACAGCATGCCCACAACTTACTAAACCTAACCTGTACAATTTTCGAACATGGAAGAAAACCGGAGCACCTGGAGAAGATATGCAGTCACAGGGGGGAAACATACAAACTCATTCCAGACAGCGGTGAGAACTGAACCCGGATCACTGTCACTAGTTAGTGCAAAGCCACAAATTGCTAGGTTACTGTCCTAGCCTCAATGTGTTTACCATCTGAAAGACTAAAGTTGGCTCCAAGGTACAATCTCTCATCCACGAACAGACTTCAGAAAATTACGTGCAACATTAAGGGCTTGCCAGGTAAATGGCCTCATTAGGAGAACCCCAATGTAAACCATTGTCAAGAGGCCCATCATCTACAGTGCAGATTCAAACAGTCGGTGCATGCTCACTCCATTTCACTTGGACAGTTAACTGTGACATCAGCCAAATCTTTCCACGAATGCACTGCAGTCAACCACCAGCAACATCTCACCCACAACTTAGATGAAGTGCCCAAACTTCTAATGAAATTTCAGGTGGTGAAATATTGCCCTTAGTTCAAGCCTTCACCCATTTTGTTCCATCAGTGCACCTTGTCAAAATTTTGCCTTAAAATTCAAAGCTGCCATTTGACCAGTGGCAGGGTGAAGGGATATTCTATTCAATTACTGAGGAGGTGTGCACCTTACAACAAAGGATCTGTTGAAGAACTCAACGGGGCAAGCAGCATCTATGGGAGAAAAGGAACTTACAATGTTCCGGGTCAAAACCCTGCCTCAGATGCTGCTTGGCCCGCTGAGTTCTTTTTTTTTCCTCCAGATTCCAACATCTGCTGTCTCTTGTGTCTCTATTGTGCATCTTGTAAATCAGTTCACATCTCCTGAGATCTCCTGTGCTATTCGAATGACTCAAGAGCAGTCAAATAATCTGCTCAGTCTTCTCAGTAATAGACCCCCTTGCCAATTCAACTTCAACATAACTTCATTTTAGTCAGCAGTAGTGACATAAACTCTTGGTAACATATATAATTTATGTGGAAGATATTTTGTAATTGAATGTATATAGTTGAAAGCTGTTGCCTTCCAATGCAATTGAAGCCATGCCAGGTGCAGGTTCTACTGTGTGTCATAGGTTTATTCTTTGGTTGGCACCACAACTGGTTGATCTCTACGAGAACTACATTTGCACTCAGCAAACCTGAAGACAATATATACATTTCAAGAATAAAACTGTCTCCAACTTTTTTTGAACATTAAGACATAACACAGCTTCTAATACTTCAATGCTACAATACCCACTAAATTCAGCTCTCTGAATTGGCAACTTTAAAACACTGGTTTGGCTAAATTAAGCTGCTGTGTCTCAATAGATTATTTTACCTTAAACTTACTGTTTGCACTTAATAAATGATTTGGAGTTATTATTGAACATAGAGCAAACTTAATTTCTTGTACTATTTGAGGGCTTTCTATATTAAATGCACAGAACCAAAGTGCGTAATGCAACTCCTCCACAGAGTTACCTGGCTCACTTCAAAACAACACGGTCTTCAGATCCATAGATAACTAACATGCACAGTCCACCCTCAGATTTGTTACAGACTAGGGAATTACACAAGGGTATTGTATCTCAGAACACAGGATGAATAAAATATGTAATTCTGAAAAATGGGAATTGGGCCTGTGTAATTTTGCAGCCTTACTTTGTACTTTTCAGTCTACTGCATGGTTTCTACTGCACTTTATAATGTCTGACATGCTCTCTAAATGCCTTTGCAAATACGTCACTCTCATCAAAACAAAGCAGATTAAAACTGGAACATATGATATTTGATTTTTCCGTGGAAGAATAACCATTTAATCTGATTTGGCTACAGGAAAGATTTGGCTGATTATCACTGTGGAAGGTGATGTGGAATAACTTCATGACCTTACAAATAGTTTTTAATCCTCTGATAATCCCCACAACCTGCTTAATTTTAAAAAGATTCATTTCATATGTGTCAATGGAATTTAATAAATATTTTACACAGAGCGAATGAGCAAGAAATACTGTGTAGTGCATAGAAATGATTTCCTAAATCCAAAACAAGTCCAATCAGAATATAAAGTTCCAGTCAATATCTGTTTTCTTTATAAAATAATGAATAAGGTTTTCCTGATGGAAATAGTAATGCAGTCGGCCCTCCTCATCCACGAGGGATTGGTTCCAGGACCCCTCGTGGATACCAAAAACATGGATGCTCAAGTCCCTTATTCCACCTGTCTCAATGCGATGGACCTTAGGGCCCAGCAGAACCACAGGCCTTATTTAACTTGTCTCAGTGCGCTGGACATTAGGACCTGGTGGCGTTCTGAATCCGCAGTATTTCTGTTCACAAAAATAATCACAATCACGATTGAAAATAAAGTGGAAATAATAAAGCGTTCGGAAAGAGGTGAAACACCATCGGTCACTGGAAAGCTACAATTATCACTAAGCAATGCAGTGGTTTAATTATTGGGTTTTGGGGTTTTGAGTTTTTGATCCTCCACATCAATCTGGCATGGTGGAGACCGCGCTCGGGAGCGACCTGTCACTGTATCGAACTCGGGAACTTTTGTTCCTGAGCCCAGCACTGAAACATACGTTCTTAAGTGTTTTATAGGCATAGAAAGATAAAATATATACTACATACTAAGACAAATGTTTGACTAACTGACGCTAAACAATACCGGATGTACCTGTTCCGACTTACTTAGTAAGAGAAATTCCAATTTTTTTCAATGCAAATCCACAGTAACCATACTCACATCCTTCCGTATACTTTAAATCATCTCTAGATTACTTAAAATACCTAATACAATGTAAATGCTATGCAAAATAGTTGTTATACTACTTTGTTTAGGGAATAATGACAAGAAAAAAGTCTGTACATGCTCAAACAAGTGCTGGAAGAGCACTTCCGGGTTTTCTCAATTCGCGGTTGGTTGAATTCGCGCATGTGGAACTCACGGATAAGGAGGGCCGACTGTAATACGGAAAGGAGAAAATGCTATACTGTGGTTAATTAGTGATTTGGGCCTTCTGCTTATTTTCAACATTAGTCACCTTTTGTACCAAGCCTTTGACCATTCAGTCCAAAATTACATTTATGTCTGCCTCTGAGTTTCCACTGGCCAATCACACTGATGTGGAAATGATGTGCAACTCTATTTTTCTCCCCCACTGGCCTTTTAGTAACTTTGTGGTCACTATCCCCCAATGACTTGTAGTAGGAAATGCACAGCAAAAACACGTTAACCTGGATTTTAAGACTGGAGTGATGAGAGTGTCAGCATAGTCCATGAAAATGACAGCAGCTCCTGCAGGCTACAGGCACAGTTCAGCCGAGAGATGTAGAGGTGGTTGTCGGTGCTCATCCACACCTGCACCATCTTAGACTGAAGAAATTAATTAAATGAGAAGAACTCCAAGTTTACGTAAGCTCACCATGAAATACAATGGAAACCTGCTCTATTACCTGAAGCACAGTGACTTTTATAATAACAAACAAATATATCAAAAATCCCATCAGCTTAAGTTTAAGCATGTGGATTGCAATTACTTCAAATAACGCAAGTTATTTTTTAAAATATCAAACTTTTTAACACTTGGCTTCAACTACAGTAATGTAACGTGCAACCCCCTACCTTCAAAGTGAACAGTATTTAAAAATGTCTGAAAACTAATGTTTCTTTACTTTCCTGTTTGTTATAAGAGATGTCTTGGGTGTGGGAGCCTGCTCATAACATGCAGCATCACACTTGCCTGATGTAAGGGATTCACTTGAACTCTTACTGACAGTAGCCAGCTTCAGCGATCACGACCGATGCAACCAGTTAGTTGTGAGCAGTTTCTACAAAGTCTGTGGTGAGGACCATCACTTTGATAGCAAAGTTCTGGATGAATGACAGGGATTGGACTGATTCCTCCTCCGAGTCAAAGTCCAATGTCCAGACTCTCAAAAGTAATGTAGGACGGGTGATTGATAAGTTTGTGGCCTAAGGTAGAAAGAGTTAATTTTAGAAAACCTAGCACATCTATTTTTCAACATAGTCCCCTCCTACATTTACACACTTAGTCCAGCAGTCGTAGAGCTTACAGATCGTGGACCTCCAGAAAGTGTCCGCAGACGGGTGATTGATAAGTTCATGGCCTAAGGTAGCAGGAGGTGAGTAATGCAGCTCTGGTTACATGCACGTGCAGGTCAACTCTTTGAGTGATTATGCAGAAAGTCTGAAGTTAATAACACATCTCCTTCTACCTTAGGCCACAAACTTATCAATCACCCCTCGTATCCATTTGAGAACTGACAGGTTAAGGAGAACTGGGCTCACAGTAAGTATTCTCACAAGTAATCTTTATAAAAGAAATATCCAACAATTACATCAAGAACTCTCACTATTTTTGCTCTCTTTTATGCAACAAATTTAATTTATATATATGCATACACATATATTCCTTATTGTAATGTATAGATATTTTATGTATTGCACTGTACTGAGGTCACAAAACAGCAATTTCCACGACATTAAACCTCATGCTGATTTAGATTCTGATTCTGGTAAAAAGGTGGCCGTTCTCAAATTCAAACCTGGCACTTCAATTCAAAATCAAATACATAATAGGCATCTAATTTAAATAGCAAGCGCTATATCCCTCCACATCCAAATCTAATTATTTAAATCTCTGACCAGAATACAGGGAGGTCAGATGAAAATGAAAGTACCTGGCTGTAGTCTAGTCTGATTCACAACAGTCTCTTTATTTCCAGTCCTTCATTTCTGCTCGCTGGTTGTTTGCTAGGAGCCTATCTATTACACTGTATTGTTCTGGCAGATCATATGTACGCTCTTAGAAATCAAATCCCTTTTTGCTTTGGATTTGAAAGCAATATTCATTCTTAAACATATCAGCCACTCAGTTCCTACAGATGTAAATCTGTGTTTCTGTTTCAGAGATTTCTCCTTTACCATTTCCCTGCCTCGAATCTGCGCTGACCAAAATTAGGAGGGTGAATATTCAGGAGTGCCTCGCCCTTCAGGGCCGACTCCGAAATGTGCAGGGAGAAGGGGAAACTGAAAGAGGGCATCAGAGCTGTGTTGCTATCATGAATCCCTACACAACCGGACAACGCGAACACTGGCAGAAATCCAGAATCGACCCCTCCACACCGAAAGCCTGAAGGACATGATAAATGAATCAGGAAGACATCAGAGGACATGGCATCCTCACGGGAGAGTAAATACCATCAACAACACCCAATTATTCTGAAAACTGGAATGTTGAAATATACAAACAGCTCCTCAGAAAAAAGACAATTAGGTCTCACATTCTTGTTTTCCCTTGGAACTAAATATTCAGGTGTAAGATATTTAATTCTGATCAATTGGAAGATGAAATAGAACTGTGGAGTTTGGTCAGTCATTTGCTGTGCATTCAAATACCCACCTGAAGTGAAAAATAAACCAAGGCTGGGTAATGGGTCAAGAAGGGGCAACATATGATGGACAGAACACTGACTGCAAGTGAAAGATTATTGACAGGAAGAAAACCACAAATGCCATTGAAGCTCTACTGGTTCTGCCTTCATAAAGCATTGGAGTAACGTACTGACCTCGTCATTAAAGTGTAACAGTCAGAGACAACCTATGGGTCACAAAAACTTTAGCAAGGTAACACAAACCAATAAAATTATCTAAAAGTCTGATTTAGACAGTCACTCTTTCCAATCATGAATGGAAGTTTTTGCTTCTGTTCATGCACCATTTACACCTAACCACCCTTCTGTGCATAATTATCATTTGCCCTTTGAATTAGAGCTGCCTCGAGACATCCAGACCTCCGACACAGTTGTAAAGTAACAGCAATATATTTCCAAGCCAGGGCGGTGTGTGCTTTGAAGGGAACCTGCACGCGATGACATCCCCACTTGCCACTTTCTTAGTGGAATTCGCAGGTTTGGAAGATGCTGTTGGGGAAGCCCTTAAAGAGTTGTGGAATTGCACTTCGCAGTCGGCATACACTTCAGAAGCAGTGGGCCCCCCGGTAGAAGGAGTCAATGTTTAGGATGGAGGATAGGGAGCCAATTCAGTTAGGAATTCATCCGGGATCACACTGAGCTTCGTGAGTGTCAGTGAGCAACCGCAGAGTATTCCAACACACCTTAAATAGTGCCTTGATATACTCCGTTAATTTGATTACTTAAAATACTTCATTTTATATGCTAATTCCTTTTTACTGGGAATAAGATTGTTTCATATTTTTAAATTAATTATTGTTATTTTAGGACTATTCTGTCTAAAAGCACTTGGGTAATTTTCACTCTATGCCATGACAACCCATTTTACATATATCCTGACTTTAAAAATAGCGAGGGATGTAAAACAGCCTATCAGCTCATAATCACCTGCTCTGTACAATCACACAGACTCAAGATCCACCCCAGTCCGTTTTATTTTTAACCACATTGCTCATCCTAATCAAATACAAAGATTGCAAAAGTTACCATTGCTCTTTTGTAAACTATAATTATTCTTTCAAACACCCACATAGTGTACATTGGATATCAACACAGAACGTTTCATGGGTTATGAGTCCTCATTTTCAAGTAGGCTGTTGTCATGTTGCTCTTCAGCGTTTGCCTTATAAACTTAGCAGAGATGATAGAGCTCTAACCTCTTATATTTCTAATGACGCCATTCAATCTACAAGGCCCATGATGGCTTCTACTCTTAGTTTCATTTCCCCTCTCCTTATTTCCCTACATTCCCATGCCATACTCCCTCTCTAACATGCACAGTCCATTTGATTTTCGGAGCCATTAACCTATGCTACAGCATAATGTACAACAGCCCATTCAGAATTAAAATCAGAATCAGAATTAATATCACAGGCATAGGTCATGAAATTTCTTGCCTTTGCAGGAGCAGTACAATGCAATACATAGTAATAGAGAAAAACGATGAATTACAGTAAAAAGTATAGAAACATAGAAAACATACAGCACAATACAGACCCTTCGGCCCATTATAAAGTAGTTAAATAAGTAATGCAAAAATGCAAATAAAGAAGTAGTGAGGTAGAGTTCATGGATTCAATCTCCATTCAGAAATCGATGGCAGAGGGTAAGAAGCTGGTCCTGAATCATTGAGTATGTGCCTTCATGCTTCTGTATCTCCTTCCTGGTGGAACCAGCAAATCTTCGAGACCATCACCTTGAGCAAACCCACACCGACCATGAAATTCGACTTTGTCTTTAGCCTAATGTTACCCCCATACTACCACAGCTGAGGTTAAAACACCAGCAAGTCAAGACCATGATGCAAAGATACATTATAGCACACTGTGGTACAGTGACATCCTGAATTACTCCCATAAGATCAGTGATGTTTGCCTCCTGAGAATCAAGAGCCCCCTGTGATAGCTCGGCTGGCAAAGTCAACCTGAAACTGAATCAAACAGACCAGTAGATCTGAACGCATGACCCATACTCAGTCCAGGTAGGATCAGCCCGAGAAGAATCAGCCCAGGTAGTATCAGACTGAATAGTATCAACATGAGTAGTATCAGTCCAAACAGCATCAGCACCAGTAGTATCAGACTGAGAAGTATCAGCATGAGTAGTATCAGCCCGAGTAGTATCAGTCCAAAAGGTATCAGCACCAGTAGTATCAGACTGAGAAGTATCAGTCGAGTAGTATCAGCATGAGTAGTATCAGCACAAGTAGTATCAGTCCAAACATTATCAGCACCGGTAGTATCAGTCGAGTAGTATCAGCACAAGTAGTATCAGTCCAAATAGTATCGGCACCAGTAGCATCAGACGGAGAAGTATCAGTCGAGTAGTATCAGCACGAGTAGTATCAGCCCGAATACTGTCCATCTGAGTAGTATCAGTCAGAGTACTGTCAGTCCAAGTAGTGTCAGTCCGAGTATTGACAGTCTGAGTAATAACAGTTCTAGTAGTATCAGTCCGAGCAGTATCAGTCTGAGTAGTATCAGCCCGAGTAGTATCAGTCTGAGTAGTATCAGCCCTGGTAGTATCAGTCCGAGTAATCTCAGCCCAAGTAGTATCAGCCTGAGTAGTGTCAGTCTGAGTAGTATCAGTACAAGTAGTATCAAATTCAATAGTGTCAGTCAGAGTAGAATTAGCCCGAGTAGTATCAGTCTGAGTAGTATCAGACTGAGTAGTGTCATTCTGAGTACTGTCTGTCAGAGTAGTGTCAGTCCGAGTAGTGTTAGCCTGAGTAGTATCAGCCCGAGTACTGTCAGTCCGAGTAGTATCAGTCCAAGTAGTATCAGAGTAGTGTCAGTCCGAGTAGTATCAGTCTGAGTAGTATCAGCCCAAATACTGTCAGTCCAAGTAGTATCAGTCTGAGGAGTATCAGCCCGAGTACTGTCAGTCCAAGTAGTATCAGAGTAGTATCAGCCCGGGTAGTGTCAGTCCGAGTAGTATCAGTCTGAGTAGTATCAGCCCTGGTAGTATCAGTCCGAGTAATCTCAGCCCAAGTAGTATCAGCCTGAGTAGTGTCAGTCTGAGTAGTATCAGTACAAGTAGTATCAAATTCAATAGTGTCAGTCAGAGTAGAATTAGCCCGAGTAGTATCAGTCTGAGTAGTATCAGACTGAGTAGTGTCATTCTGAGTACTGTCTGTCAGAGTAGTGTCAGTCCGAGTAGTGTTAGCCTGAGTAGTATCAGCCCGAGTACTGTCAGTCCGAGTAGTATCAGTCCAAGTAGTATCAGAGTAGTGTCAGTCCGAGTAGTATCAGTCTGAGTAGTATCAGCCCAAATACTGTCAGTCCAAGTAGTATCAGTCTGAGGAGTATCAGCCCGAGTACTGTCAGTCCAAGTAGTATCAGAGTAGTATCAGCCCGGGTAGTGTCAGTCCGAGTAGTATCAGTCTGAGTAGTATCAGCCCGAGTACTGTCAGTCCAAGTAGTATCAGTCCAAGTAGTATCAGAGTAGTGTCAGTCCGGGTAGTATCAACCCGAGTAGAATCAGTTCGAGTAGTATCAGTCCGAGTATTATCAGAGTAGTATCAGCCCGAGTAGTATCAGTCCGTATTATCAGAGTAGTATCAGCCCGAGTAGTATCAGTCCGAGTATTATCAGAGTAGTATCAGCCCGAGTACTGTCAGTCCGAGTAGTATCAGTCCAAGTAGTATCAGCCCGAGTACTGTCAGTCCGAGTAGTATCAGTCTGAGTAGTATCAGCCCAAATACTGTCAGTCCAAGTAGTATCAGTCTGAGGAGTATCAGCCCGAGTACTGTCAGTCCAAGTAGTATCAGAGTAGTATCAGCCCGGGTACTGTCAGTCCGAGTAGTATCAGTCTGAGTAGTATCAGCCCGAGTACTGTCAGTCCAAGTAGTATCAGAGTAGTGTCAGTCCGGGTAGTATCAGAGTAGTATCAGCCCGGGTAGTGTCAGTCCGAGTAGTATCAGTCTGAGTAGTATCAGCCCGAGTACTGTCAGTCCAAGTAGTATCAGTCCAAGTAGTATCAGAGTAGTGTCAGTCCGGGTAGTATCAACCCGAGTAGAATCAGTTCGAGTAGTATCAGTCCGAGTATTATCAGAGTAGTATCAGCCCGAGTAGTATCAGTCCGTATTATCAGAGTAGTATCAGCCCGAGTAGTATCAGTCCGAGTATTATCAGAGTAGTATCAGCCCGAGTACTGTCAGTCCGAGTAGTATCAGTCCAAGTAGTATCAGCCCGAGTACTGTCAGTCCGAGTAGTATCAGTCTGAGTAGTATCAGCCCAAATACTGTCAGTCCAAGTAGTATCAGTCTGAGGAGTATCAGCCCGAGTACTGTCAGTCCAAGTAGTATCAGAGTAGTATCAGCCCGGGTACTGTCAGTCCGAGTAGTATCAGTCTGAGTAGTATCAGCCCGAGTACTGTCAGTCCAAGTAGTATCAGAGTAGTGTCAGTCCGGGTAGTATCAACCCGAGTAGAATCAGTTCGAGTAGTATCAGTCCGAGTATTATCAGAGTAGTATCAGCCCGAGTAGTATCAGTCCAAGTATTATCAGAGTAGTATCAGCCCGAGTAGTATCAGTCCGAGTATTATCAGAGTAGTATCAGCCCGAGTAGTATCAGTCCAAGTATTATCAGAGTAGTATCAGTCCGAGTATTATCAGAGTAGTATCAGCCCGAGTAGTATCAGTCCGAGTATTATCAGAGTAGTATCAGCCCGAGTAGTATCAGTTCGAGTAGTATCAGCCCGAGTACTGTCAGTCCAAGTAGTGTCAGTCCGAGTATTGACAGTCTGAGTAATAACAGTTCTAGTAGTATCAGTCCGAGCAGTATCAGTCTGAGTAGTATCAGCCCGAGTAGTATCAGTCTGAGTAGTATCAGCCCTGGTAGTATCAGTCCGAGTAATCTCAGCCCAAGTAGTATCAGCCTGAGTAGTGTCAGTCTGAGTAGTATCAGTACAAGTAGTATCAAATTCAATAGTGTCAGTCAGAGTAGAATTAGCCCGAGTAGTATCAGTCTGAGTAGTATCAGACTGAGTAGTGTCATTCTGAGTACTGTCTGTCAGAGTAGTGTCAGTCCGAGTAGTGTTAGCCTGAGTAGTATCAGCCCGAGTACTGTCAGTCCGAGTAGTATCAGTCCAAGTAGTATCAGAGTAGTGTCAGTCCGAGTAGTATCAGTCTGAGTAGTATCAGCCCAAATACTGTCAGTCCAAGTAGTATCAGTCTGAGGAGTATCAGCCCGAGTACTGTCAGTCCAAGTAGTATCAGAGTAGTATCAGCCCGGGTAGTGTCAGTCCGAGTAGTATCAGTCTGAGTAGTATCAGCCCGAGTACTGTCAGTCCAAGTAGTATCAGTCCAAGTAGTATCAGAGTAGTGTCAGTCCGGGTAGTATCAACCCGAGTAGAATCAGTTCGAGTAGTATCAGTCCGAGTATTATCAGAGTAGTATCAGCCCGAGTAGTATCAGTCCGTATTATCAGAGTAGTATCAGCCCGAGTAGTATCAGTCCGAGTATTATCAGAGTAGTATCAGCCCGAGTACTGTCAGTCCGAGTAGTATCAGTCCAAGTAGTATCAGCCCGAGTACTGTCAGTCCGAGTAGTATCAGTCTGAGTAGTATCAGCCCAAATACTGTCAGTCCAAGTAGTATCAGTCTGAGGAGTATCAGCCCGAGTACTGTCAGTCCAAGTAGTATCAGAGTAGTATCAGCCCGGGTACTGTCAGTCCGAGTAGTATCAGTCTGAGTAGTATCAGCCCGAGTACTGTCAGTCCAAGTAGTATCAGAGTAGTGTCAGTCCGGGTAGTATCAACCCGAGTAGAATCAGTTCGAGTAGTATCAGTCCGAGTATTATCAGAGTAGTATCAGCCCGAGTAGTATCAGTCCAAGTATTATCAGAGTAGTATCAGCCCGAGTAGTATCAGTCCGAGTATTATCAGAGTAGTATCAGCCCGAGTAGTATCAGTCCAAGTATTATCAGAGTAGTATCAGTCCGAGTATTATCAGAGTAGTATCAGCCCGAGTAGTATCAGTCCGAGTATTATCAGAGTAGTATCAGCCCGAGTAGTATCAGTTCGAGTAGTATCAGCCCGAGTACTGTCAGTCCAAGTACTGTCAGTCTGAGTAGTATCAGCCCGAGTACTGTCAGTCCAAGTACTGTCAGTCCGAGTAGTATCAGCCCGAGAAGTGTTAGTCTGAGTAGTATCAGTCCAAGTACTGTCAGTCCGAGTAGTATCAGTCTGAGTAGTATCAGCCTGAGTACTGTCAGTCCTAGTAGTATCAGTCCAAGTAGTATCAGTGTCAGTCCGGGTAGTATCAGTCCGAGTATTATCAGAGTAGTATCAGCCTGAGTAGTATCAGTTCAAGTAGTATCAGTCCGAGTACTGTCAGTCCGAGTAGTATCAGTCTGAGTAGTATCAGCCTGAGTACTGTCAGTCCGAGTAGTATCAGTCCAAGTAGTATCAGAGTAGTGTCAGTCCGAGTAGTATCACTCTGAGTAGTATCAGCCCAAGTACTGTCAGTCCAAGTAGTATCAGTCTGAGTAGTATCAGCCTGAGTACTGTCAGTCCTAGTAGTATCAGTCCAAGTAGTATCAGAGTAGTGTCAGTCCGAGTAGTATCACTCTGAGTAGTATCAGCCCAAGTACTGTCAGTCCAAGTAGTATCAGTCTGAGTAGTATCAGCCTGAGTACTGTCAGTCCGAGTAGTATCAGTCCAAGTAGTATCAGAGTAGTGTCAGTCCGAGTAGTATCACTCTGAGTAGTATCAGCCCAAGTACTGTCAGTCCAAGTAGTATCAGTCTGAGTAGTATCAGCCTGAGTACTGTCAGTCCTAGTAGTATCAGTCCAAGTAGTATCAGTGTCAGTCCGGGTAGTATCAGTCCGAGTATTATCAGAGTAGTATCAGCCTGAGTAGTATCAGTTCAAGTAGTATCAGTCCGAGTATTATCAGAGTAGTATCAGCCCGAGTAGTATCAGTCCGAGTATTATCAGAGTAGTATCAGCCCGAGTAGTATCAGTCCGAGTATTATCAGAGTAGTATCAGTTTGAGTAGTGTCAGTCCGAGTAGTGTCAGTCTGACTCGTTGTACCTCCAGGCAATGAGAGTGTTGACCACACTTCGTAACTCACCAGCTATGGCAGCAAGAACATCCTAGCAACTGACATGTTGGAAAGTGACCTGACCTGTGAGACCCCCTCCTGTTCAGGTACCTGAAGGATCTGCCCACATGGCTTGCAAGATTAATCTATTGCTTTGAAGGTCTTTGTTCCTCAAAATGCACTAAGTCCCCTTGCCTGGATCAGATTCCCCATGCCACATCAGTGCTCCTCTAACCAACTCAGCAGTACGTCAACATTCCCATTGAGTGCTGGTTAGTTCAGTAGATACTGAAGCTTGCAGAATTCTAATGTAAATATATTGCCAACAAGCTGTTTCTGAAGAGAAAGTTTAGTAGCTTAAAAATTTAATATTAAATCAGATGGTATTGATGTGTTTCTAGCCTCTGGTTTTCCTTTTTTGTTGCTATTCTGGGTGACTTTAAATTGGGGCAGCCTGCAAATAATGAACACTGAGCTAAACGGAATGTGCCTGGGCTCTTCTGATTTTTTCTGATTTATATTCTGTGTTTTTCACTTGTTTTGTTTAGTCTCCACTTTGCGTGATCTGTTTTATTTGCACGTGTAGAGGTTGGGTGGGGGGGGGGGGGAGACTGACTTTTTCTTTCTCTGAATGGGTTCCACGTCTTTTTTCTTTGTTTCACAGTTGTCTGTGGCAAGACAAGTCTCAGGGTCGAATACTGGATTCATACTCAAGATTGTAAATGTACCGTGAATCTTTTAGAGTCTGCCCAACTGAGAAATAAAGGCTATTTACATACAGTTGCCATTCAGGTCTCAGCATACTATAACCATATCAACAGGAAGTATATCAATCGACACCAGATCAATCTGGCATATCATCTACCTCAGGGTTAGGTAAGGAGAGATGTGCACACTCATCATTTATTCTGTGCAAGCTCCACTGACATTTAATAACAGGTTTCTCAGCCATTTTGCTGCTGCTGTTATTTTGGTTTTTTTCCAGACACCAACAGATCAATGCAAACACCACTGCTTATTACCACTGATATTTTAAATTGCTGCGCATACCTATTTGTATAACTTACAACATCGAAGTATGAACCTGTGAAGGGTACTTCATGCATTTGCATAATGAGCTACTGAACTAAATCAGTCAGATACACACTGCAACTTTATTGATAAAATCCTCATTTGGTACTGAAATTTTAATGAACTTTGGTTGCAGACACCCTAGTATAGACTGAAATTGCACCTCGAGGTAAACTGGATTATTCCTCAGGCAATGAAACAAAATGTTGAAACTTCAATAAATTTTACTTAACATTAATACTGCCACAACAGTTCAAACAAAAGCATCAGTCATTTGAACACTATGGGTGTCAAGGCCTAACTCATTAAAACCTCATTTTATTTGACAACCTGCAGCTAAAGGATTGCTGTGTGTTGAAATACTACAGCAGGATCCAGCTTATTTTCATCCATTGCCCAGTCCAACATTTCCACCAGTTTGAGCTCCCTGGATAGGACGTACGGTCGGGGGGGGGGGGGGGGGCAGTTACAGACCTGGAGGTTGGAAAGGAGCCTTTTCGAAATTGTCGTCAGTGTCCTAAATCATGGATTTCATCTGGAATAGAGTTGTGATTCAGAGCTGGGGGAGCAGAAGCAATATCTGATGGCTGTTAGTCCTGCCAATTGCACTTTGTTTACTTTGGACCTACGAGAGAAGAGATATTCTACACCCAGTAATACTGCACTCTGTTGAGAATCATCAATATTTTATTCCACAACTAATGAGCACATTCTTGGCTTTGTGATTTTTCCTCAGCAGCCTATTGTCCCTAGTCCCTCCCCAACTCTCCTCTCCTGTCTTTCTTCTCCAATTTCCTCCTCCCCATTCATCACTTCCTCTTCTCCATCTCTATTCCTCCTCTATCCCTACCTCTCCCTCCTTCCTCTTTCTTCTCCTTCCCCACCACCATTCCTCACACCTCCTCTCCATCTCCCTTCCTCCTAGCAGTACCGGGACGATACAGCTTGTTGTCAGGGCCTTACTAATGCGCAGTAATCTCCGTCAGTCGTTCTGGAAAGTAATCGCCATCCCATTTGGCCTCCAGCTGTCTACCAGTGCAATGACAGAAAGGTAACTAACCATCCAGGTAGATGTAGTCTATTCACAAATATATTCTCAGCCTTTTATCAAAACTTAAACTTCCTCCAAATCCAGAATTACCCCGTGACTCTCCCAGGCTCACCACTTGCTTAGTCAAGATGGCAGCTTTCAGAACCTGTGCTGTGGAAAAGGACTGAGGAAAAAACAGTCCTTCTAAAGAAAGCGTACTGCAGGATAGCGTCAAATGTGAAAGTAAATGAGCAGCCAAACGCACATTTGGAGAGGAAAACTCCAAAAGGGAAACCGGAAATAGCAATCCCCCAACTGAATCCCATTCACACAAGCCAAATGGAGGCGGCTAACGAAAATGGTCATTTCAAAAATCACTTAAAATGTTTAGCAAGGCAGTTCCACCAGCCACAGATCTTTGGAACTGAGCCTAGAGGTTACATGTAGAAATGTGCATGCTCTAAATATATACAGCTACACCACTAGAACACTGGAAGTCCTCTCCACAAGTAACTAATAAGGCTTGTACTCTAGAAGCCAAGATGCAAAATCTTCTGTGAAAACACACATAAAAATGGACAGTACTACTGCCAGACTGTAACACTGCCCTACCCAGGGACCATTCTAGATATGACTGTAGATGGAGGATTAGTGCACCGTAAATACGTGGTTGATGGCCAGCACAGACACGGTGGGCTGAAGGATCTACTTCCATGCTATTTCACTCTATGTCTTGTCCAGGCCGAAGGGCAGTAATGAACACCACAATCAGAGAGCTGGATCCCTGCACCAGGCTTCACTGCACAGCAGTACTGTAGTCACATTCAGTCTGACTTGCCTATAATAAATACCGCTTGAATTGCATTGAAGTAGAAAATAGCAACCTGACAGCAAAGATCAGTTACTTTAATAGTCAACGTTCAGGATCCCGCAGGATAATAGTTTGACGATTAAAACAGTTTGAACACCGAGGCTTCGGGAAGCTTCCATGACTCTTAAGAATTTAAAAGGAGCTCCGAGAAGCAGCAACCTGTTTAAAAAAGACGTGATGGAAACCCATTGATAACCAGAGAATCCATTCAAAATGAACACCTTGATTAATTTATCACCAGAAGACTAAATACGATAGACTAACAGAAAAATGGATGCAAATCCATGCGGAGTAAGTAAACAGCATCATGACAATGGGGTCCAGGCTAAGCCAAGAGCAGAAAATCAAGGTGATTACACCTGACTTCTTCCCTAGTTTTCAGGATATAAGCCCTCTCAGCTATAGGATACTTGTTCAGGTACCATCTACGCTACTGTTGGCTGGTGGAACCTACGCTACCATCAACAAACTTATAAACGTTTTCACAAACAAACAAAATGCTGAAGCAGCAAGAGCTTGCATGAATGTTGCTATATCTGTTAAATCAAAAGGCAAGGAAGTGTTACAGTGAGTGAATTCAAAGGCCTCAGCTGCACTGTGTATTTCAGGTTGGAACACACATTGGTGGATTGCTGCTGGATTTATTTGTGGCAGATTGCAGTGTTAGCTGTTGTAGAACCAGTGACCCATGCAATGTTGTTTATTACAGGGTACACATTCAACTTGTCTGCTAGGCATAAACTGGCACAGCAGAATTCCCCTTAATTGCAACCCACACTGCTCTTGGCTCCTGAATTGCTCACTAGTCTTTGACCCTTTTCTGGTATTCACTTGTACATGGAAGTCACATTTTTAGTATAATAGAGCATTAACCCTAAAGAGTGAACCAATTATACTTAATTTAGACATTAGTTAGGACATTAACTACGAAGAAAAGAATTTCAGGATGTATATTATATACATTTCTCTGACATTAAATGTACCTTTGAAAGCATTTGTACGCATCTATGACAGAGTTAAGGCTGATTTATACTTGTGCGTACGGGCTACACCGTAACCCTGATTTTCACTTCTGTGTCACTCTACACTACTGTGCTCAAACACTAGTTGGCGGTGGGGTTTCTATGCCACTTGTTGAGTCTCTTCGTGAGAGACACGGACGAGGAAATGCATTTCATTTCAAACATTTTCGCACGTCGGCAGGTAGATTTGGCGACTTGGTTCATCTATTTCACATCGGTGTACGCACAGCCTACTGACATGGCGGAAAAGAAGCAACCGGAAATGCGTAGGAGGAAATGCGATGCTACCAAGCGGACCAGTCACAGTTGTTGCGGTCTGTGTTGCTGCGACACATGAGTAACTTCTCTGGAGAGGTGCACGTCATCCTACAGCGTAGGTACGCGATACCTGCAGCATAGGTGCGACGCACAAGTATAAATCAGCCTTTATAGTGAGATGGTGATAGATGCTGTGCGTAACTTGGTGCTCTTTTCAAGTCACATCTTCGGTGTTTCTGCCAATATAGTACAGGAAAATAAATCCGTGGTTACTTAAGTAAAACGCAACTTTCATTCTGAAAGGTTTTATGTCTCCTGGGAAGTGAGAGATATATCAGAAGTCACAGAACAAAAAATTCAAAGTGAGCTTATGAGGAGGGATGGGCTGTTTAAAAACAAGAACAGAAACATTTATCCTGTTATCAAATCTTTGAACCCTGTCATAATTTGTATCCTTCATCACTGCTACTATGCAGAGGCCTATACTTAACTTCCATCAGGGTCTTTTTACCCTTGAAGTTTCGAAACTCCATCCACAAGGATTTTACATCTTCTGATCGTATGCCATTTCTTGCTCAGGATTTGATTTCACTTTTCTACCAAAAGAGCCAGTCCATCCCCTCTGCTCACTTACCTGCACTTTTGATAGGATGTGAATCCCTGGATGTTTATATCCGAGCTGTGATCTTCTTTCAGCCATGAATACAATGCTCACAATGTCCTACCTACCAACTTCTTACTGCATTATAAACTCACCTACCTTGTTTCATATACTGCATGCATTCAAATACCTTCAGTCCTGTAACCATATAACCATATAACAATCACAGCACGGAAACAGGCTATCTCGGCCCTCCTAGTCCGTGCCGAACTTTTAATCTCACCTAGTCCCACCTACCCGCAACTCAGCCCATAACCCTCCACTCCTTTCCTGTCCATATACCTATCCAATTTTACCTTAAATGACACAACTGAACTGGCCTCTACTACTTCTACAGGAAGCTCATTCCACACAGCTATCACTCTCTGAGTAAAGAAATACCCCCTCGTGTTTCCCTTAAACTTCTGCCCCCTAACTCTCAAATCATGTCCTCTCGTTTGAATCTCCCCTACTCTCAATGGAAACAGCCTGTTCACGTCAACTCTATCTATCCCTCTCAAAATTTTAAATACCTCGATCAAATCCCCCCTCAACCTTCTACGCTCCAATGAATAGAGACCTAACTTGTTCAACCTTTCTCTGTAACTTAAGTGCTGAAACCCAGGTAACATCCTAGTAAATCATCTCTGCACTCTCTCTAATTTATTGATATCTTTCCTATAATTCGGTGACCAGAACTGTACACAATATTCCAAATTTGGCCTTACCAATGCCTTGTACAATTTTAACATTACATCCCAACTTCTGTACTCAATGCTCTGTTTTATAAAGGCCAGCGTTCCAAAAGCCTTCTTCACCACCCTATCTACATGAGACTCCACCTTCAGGGAACTATGCACTGTTATTCCTAGATCTCTCTGTTCCACTGCATTCCTCAATGCCCTACCATTTACACTGTATGTTCTATTTGGATTATTCCTGCCAAAATGTAGAACCTCACACTTCTCAGCATTAAACTCCATCTGCCAACGTTCAGCGCATTCTTCTAACCGGCATAAATCTCCCTGCAAGCTTTGAAAATCCACCTCATTATCCACAACACCTCCTACCTTAGTATCATCGGCATACTTACTAATCCAATTTACCACCCCATCATCCAGATCATTTATGTATATTACAAACAACACTGGGCCCAAAACAGACCCTTGAGGCACCCCGCTAGTCACCGGCCTCCATCCCGATAAACAATTATCCACCACTACTCTCTGGCATCTCCCATCTAGCCACTGTTGAATCCATTTTATTACTCCAGCATTAACACCTAACGACTGAACCTTCTTAACTAACCTTCCATGTGGAACTTTGTCAAAGGCCTTGCTGAAGTCCATATAGACTACATCCACTGCCTTACCCTCGTCAACATTCCTCGTAACTTCTTCAAAAAATTCAATAAGGTTTGTCAAACCTTATTTGCCATTCTTTTTCTCAAATTTGTCTTCATGCTGTCTGAAGTTAAATTCTTATCCCTTCTTCCTGTCTATTTTTTTTATTCTGGAATTCAACAATCTTTCCTGTCCTCCCCTTCACTTTTACTTCATTCGTCCCGTCCTTATCTGTTGAATCCACCTCCTTAGTGAAGAGAAGATGGCAGCGTGACGGCAGGGCGCAGCGGTCACTCCAGGAATGAATGTCCGTTATCTGTAAGTAGGGGCCGTGCAGAATCCTGATTTGATGGGTTGATGGGGACGGACGTGAGAAGCACGGAGGAACATCTGGTGAAACTTCTGACTCGTCTGTTTCGCTGCCACTGCTACCGTACGATTGAGAAATCTCTGGAGAGGAAGGCCCCAAATCCTTGGCTTTGCCTGTTGCTTGGTGGCCGGTGCGGGGGTCGAAGCGCTCGGCAGAGATGGTGCTCGGTGCTCAGTGTCAGAGGGCTGGTCGGAGGCTCGAAGCTTTTCGGACGGACTCAGAGTTGGCTGTGGTCGGATGCTTCCAGAGGCGGTATCGGGAATCTTTGCGGCGCTGGAGGTTCACAGCAGGAAGAGTTTTCCTTCCTTCTACCGTCTACGTGAGATGATGGGCTATCGAGGACTTTGAGATTTTTTTTACCGTGTCCATGGTCTGCTCTTATCAAATTACGGTATTGCTTTGCACTGTTGTAACTGTATGTTATAATTATGTGGTTTTGTCAGTTAGTCTTGGTCTGTCTTGTGTTTTTGTGATATCATACTGGAAGAACATTGTATCATTTCTTAATGCATGCATTACTAAATGATAATAAACGAGGACTGAGTGTCCTCACAATTTTACCATTTAGTATCAAATCCTATCTACAGCCTTAGACGTAATTCACCTGGACCCTAGGCCCAGCATGGTTCAGGTACAGCCTGCCCAACAGAACGCTCTCTCTTCCTCCAGTACTGGTGCCAATGCCCTGTGAACTCAAACCCACTTCTCCCACACCAATACTTGAGCATTGCATTTAAATTCTTAATCTTATTGACCCTGTTCCAGCTTTCATGTGGTTCAGGGAGAAAACGAGGGAATACAGCTTACCTTTTTTGGGGCTGCTTTTTAAATTTAATTCATCAGCTGTTTACTTCTCTCAGCAACAAATTTCAAAGCTTCTTAAAAAAAAGACTACTGGAAGAAATTAGAGAGCCATGCATCATCTGTGAAGGCAAAAGGTGTATGTTGATGTTTTGAGTCAAAACATCAGGACTGAGGGAAAAGCGCAAGGGTTGCTGGCACACAGGAGTACAAGGGAGGGGAGGGAGAGAGGCTAACAGGCAAGAGGCGGAACCAGTTGAAGGGCAGATGAAACTAACTGTGCAACTGGAAAGATGAACGAAAGGGGAGAAAAGTAAGTAGACTGACAAGTGCATGTGGGAGGGGTGCACACTAGCTGAAATTAGGAAATTAAATGTTCATACCATTTGGCTGTAAACCAAGTGAAACATAAGATGTTGTTCTTCCAATTTGTGCTTGGCTTCGCTGTGGCAATGGAGAATGCTGAGGAGAGCCAGGTCAACGTGGGGGCAGGAAGGAGAGTTAAAATGACATGCAACCGGAAGCTTGTCTTCAAATTTCAAAGCAGTCTATCATACTAACTAACTGTGGGCCTGGTTCTCTGGAGCCAGTCAGCACATTCCGACACACAATGTGGCAACACAGGGTTTTATTTGTTGGATGCAATTTTAAATAAGTACAAATGGCGGCAATCATTAAATCACACCGACCTTACAGTGATGCTGAGCCAGGAGGCCCCAAATCCAGCTCAATTGCCTCCTATCTATACCAGTGCCAGCATCTTAAATAGATAGCACACCCACCCCCAACGACCATGTACCATATGGACAGTATATACGGACTATTTTCATCAGTTGTCAGGGACGACTCCAAATTTCAAAACTACACAGAACAGGTATTTTTGGGCTATTGGATACTGGATCTGCCTGATACTGTGCCCATTCTACAGCAGTCAAAGGTGCATGATCCTATTCTTGGAATTTGATAACACATGAGCACATAAATTAGGAGCAGGAATAAGACACGTGGCCACTTAAGCTCATGGCTGATCTGACTCCAACCTCAATTCCACTTTCCCATCCACCTGAGGTAATCTTTCACCCCCTTGCTTAGCAAGAATCTATCTACAGTATGTCTACCTTAAAATAATTGAGATACAAGACCAAAAGACTCAAAAATACAGTCAATATTAAATAAATCCCTCATTCATTGGAAAAAAAGGATCCGATTCATGAGTACTTAGGGTAGTGATTTGCGTTTAAAATCGAAATATTCTGTTCATCACGAACAGTATCATCTTCAGTTGCATCTGATGTACAGTAACTGTAGATCAGTCTTTTTCAACATTACTCTTTGCTGTTTAACTGGTAACAAACCAGTGAGTTAAGACCGAGAGGAAAATTGTTGAGTCAACAGCTAATTACGTGTCACAAGAAACTGGTGCCGACGCAGCCAGCTTCAACTGGCAAAAAAGAGACGTGTTCTGAAACGAGGCCAGCACATGAGTGGCCTGGGCTCCCACGTCGTTTGAGAGCACTGTTTAAAGAAGAGCAGCGACAGCAGATGGATATGGATATGAAACAAAAAAAATAACATTTCAAAAATATCAAATGAATGAAGTATCCAGGGTACCCGAATGGCACATTGCGCCATTCTGGAACATAAACTGGTCCTTTTGCATTATCGTGCACTGAATTTGTTTTGTCCGTCTTTGCAAATGTCTGCCTGGCAAATGATTTAACAGTAAGCCATCATTAAAGTTCTCTGTTGCTAATTATGGGAGCAGTGGACCACAGGGGGTTGGGGGTTGTTCTGGTCCTCCTTTTAAAAGAGTTGCATTAAAGATATCAGGGAAAAAAATGGTGGCTGCGATAACATGGATTGAAAATAGAAACTGGAAATGTAGGTGACAGGTGAAGTAATTTGGGCCTCTGATGCCTTCTCTACACTGTTTTCTTTCCTACTTCACATTTTGCTGTTGCTGCTATTAACGCTGTACATCTGCAGTGCTACCGAGCTGCTCGGGCAGCTCCTTCCTCTTTAAATAGCACAGCTCTTTTCAGGTTATGTCCTAAAATGGTTTCATTTTGCAGCCTGGCTCTGAAGCCAGAAGAAAATGGCAAACATCAATATTTAAATAAATCGTTTAATTTTATTACACAAGGTACAATATTATAAGCAATAATATTATCAATGAATATTTTTTCCAATGATATAATAAGTAAATTACCAAATGTCTTTTTAGCTGCCATTTTGAATTTGTTCATAGATTTGTTCATAGTTCATATGGGTTATAAATGAGTAGTAAATTTACTTCTGTTAAAAAATTAAGAAGGTTCTTGCCTTGATTTCCTATCAGGACACCACTTAATTAGATAACGGTTGGCTTGCACTATGTTGCAACTACTAGATATTATGTTATGCTAACATGATTAAATAATTTACAGAAACGGCATGCTTTGGATCAATTAAATTTTCATGTCTTATCAGGGTGTATGAATTGGCATGAATATTTCTCAATAAATCATGATAAAATAACTTATTTTTCATTTAACTCCAAACTAACCTATTCGAATGGTTGTCAACTTTAACACAAGTTTCAAGCGTGCCTAGATATTTCATTGATGCTTGTACACTGAACTTGCACTGTGCTGCTATGGTGGGAAAGCAAACTGCTCCGTTTATTCTGCACCCTGTAACCAAATACAGTCAGGCAACTGACAGCTGGACTAAGTTAATGTATCCCTAGAAGGGGAGTATGAAGGCACATTTCCTTATGAGAGCTTAATCTGAGTCGGCCTCAGATCAAGCTCTACATCTGGGCCTGATCCAGTCCAATATTGGGGCTCACCCTCAATTTCCTAAAAGTAATTCAGTGCCTAGGCTGCTAAAATGGTGATGAAATGTCTCTGTTTTTTGAAATCTTGTCTGCCCCTATACCGCACCAGTGGGCAAAAGTGCATATTGTGCATTTTCAGTCTCCTGGGAATGGATATCTGCTCCTGAATCTGCAACCAGGTAGACCTGGCCCAAATATAGAAATCCCTTTCAAGTTATTAGATGCTGGAAGAAAGGTAAATGTAGCTTTATTTTTTTATTCAAATAAATTGGTTTCAAAGTGCGTCAAGTCTTTTAAATCGAAGCAATTTTTTGAAACACTTTTCTTTCTTGATAGCTCCCAGGTGGTGCAGAATGCTTGTAAGAATGTTCACAGCTTACATCACTAAGGCCTGGAGGCAGGGCCCCGTCTGCACTCCAAAGCCTCCCGAGAGCAGCCTCAGTCACTGCTGCATTGCATTCAGCCACACTAATGTGCTGGGAGCAGGTCTTCCAAAAGAAACGTGTCTCAGGGACCATGCTAAGGGAAACAGCGTGGCAGCCAGTGATTCTGGAACAAAAGGAGGTCCAGGTCAAAATGCTGTTGCTTCAGGGCACTGCATCTGAATTGTATTCTTAGGTGGCTATCCCAGCCATCTCTCTTGTTAATGGGCGGGAAAAGAAACTGAAGTGAAAATTAACGCCGTTTCCCCTTTGTCTCTTTCTATTTCCGCGACTATTTTGCAGTTTGAAACAGTAAATACTACCTTGGAGAAATGCGAGGGAGTTGAATTAGACAGTGCGACTGACAGAGTCACCAAGTAACCTGCAGTTAATGACTACATCCACTGCTGTTTATTCTACTTCCTGCGCTGTATTAACCTCAGTAGCTCCTACAAGCTTGTTACCTCCTGATTAAACATCACAAACTTTCAAAAAGAAAGCGTAAAGGAATTGCTAAAATATTTTGCATTTTATTATCAGTAAAGAACTTGCTTGCCATAAGACTATGGACAACTATCATCCCTTGACCTGTCTATACTTGGTCCTGTTTCAAATGGTTATGGTCATAGGCAGCTTAAATCATGTAATTTAACTGCTTTATTTCATTTTATTTTTATTTTTGATGTATATAGCTATGGGAAATAAATTACTATTTGGTTACCTGTTCTCACATAAAATGCTTGTGCCTGCCTGCAAGTATCAGGAAAAAAGGCAAGCTTCCTGTTGTGACTTTCACAACATTAGGATGCCTCAACACCAGCACAATTTAAGGTTTTGTAATCAGGGGAATAGCTGGCCAGTGGTGTCGTGGCATCAGCACTGGACTTTGAGGTGAATGGTCCAGGGTTCGAATCCAGCCGGTCCCTCGCATGCTTTCCATCTGGGCCGGTTCGAGGGTCAGGCTAGCAACTCAGCAGCCTTGTTAAAAACAAAGAGACAAATGCTAAGGAAATGTGCCACAAAGCGTAAAAAGGAACAACAGTAAGTGCTGTAGACACTTGTGATAAATTCTTCCCTTGATGGGCAATTGGGATATTTTAAGATTCTACTGTCAAAAAGACCAATGCAAAAACAATAGTTTAGATGTTCTGCTATTTTTCACTATATCCCATTATTTATTCCACAGTTCCATCCTCCAACGAACCAAAACTTAATTTAGATATTCCCTTTCTTTTAATATACCATAGAAGCTCATTGTTTTAATATTATTTAGTAGCTTACTGTCATGCTCAATTGTCTCCCCATTGTAATTTTTCATTTAAAATGTATTTAGTGCACAAACAGGAAGACAACAAAGGGATCTAGACTGCAGCTTCATGGTCAACACAGGCATCATGGGCTGAAGGGCCTCTTCCTGAACTGAATTGTTTTATTGTCCATGTTATCCCTTGCTAGCTTCTCAAAACATTGTAAGTCCTTGCTTTCAATTTGATACCATCCTTAGTTAGCCACAAGTGATTCAACATTCATGGAAGGTGTTTCTTTTCCACTAAAAAAAAACTCCCTGACCAACAGTTATCCTTCAGTCAGTGGCACTTAAAAACAAGCTCATTCTGGTAAAGCTTTGCTGAGATTTATTAGTTGATGGCAATGTGGGGAAAAATGATTATAAAATATCAGTAAGGTACAAGGGATTGTATGACAAGCTGACATAAACACAATAAGTCAAAATTACCCAGAGTTAAAGCAAATAGCTTCATTGCAGGGATGACAAAATTACTTCCCAAAGCTAACAAGGCAGTGCAAATAGCTAATGTAGTGTCAAATAGGGACACTATTATAATAAATAGATTAAAAATACATTTTCAGAATGTTCTGAATGTCCAGTGTTTTAGTATTTTCTGTAAGGCTATATTTATAAAACACAAAGCACAAAAGACATCAGCTGAACCTCAAGGGTAGTCTCACACCATTTTTACCCAGCTTTTCTTCCTCCAGTACCGCCAAAGGGTTTCGGCCCGAAACGTCAATTATACTTTTTTCTGTGGATGCTGCCTGACCTGCTGAGTTCCTCCAGCATTTTGTGTGTGTTAATCTCACACCATCTGCATTTAGGATTCCACCTACTGACACACTCCTGAGTTGAAATGCAACTTTCACGTTGTTGACTCGAAAGCTTGGAACGCGCACACACGCACTCTCTCTTTCTCACGCACACACCCGCTCTCTCACACACACACACACACACACACACACACACACACACACACACACACACGCACACACACGCACACGCACACACAAAGTACAATATGGACATCTGCTTTAAAATATAAAACTTTTCACTTGTAATCGGGTCACAGCTAAGCAAATATTGTTAAATGCCAAGAGAATTTCAAAATTCCATGTATGCTTATTATCAATGTACTGTATATACAATATACAAACTTGAGATATGGCTCCTTATAAGCAGCCACAGTACAAAGAAACCCAATAGAACCAATTAAAAGGACAGCCAAACACCCACTGCGCAAAAATAGAACAAACTGTGCCAACAATAAAAAGTAAGCAAGTAACATTCCAAACTAAATTTCGCGAAAGTGAGTTCGTAGTGAGTTGCCCGAATTAGAAACACGTTTTCGGACTTTCAAGCAGCATGCTGTGAACTAATAAAAGTGCCCCTCTGCTCTGTTGTCTGGCTTTGTTGCATAGCATTAAAAGCTTATCAATCACTTTCCAGTTGATAATCTCCTTTAGGCCTATCATTACTCAGGAGCTGAGACCATGAGTGTGTATACTCAAACAACACCCCTATTAAATGAATCAAAATGCAGATAAATAAATTGAATTGAATGCTGCTTCTTTAATAAACATGGTTATTATGTATTATATTGATGACTTTAGTATTATACCCTCTGGACTTCCGTAACTACCAGTGATCAGAAATTAATAATTTGATTGTAGTGTGAACAGCACTGTGACCAATTACCTTTTCCATTGCACATTATTACGTTCTGGATCGACAATACAAATCACTGCCCAGAGACCAGGAAATTGCATCTATTCTGAATAAGTTACCATTAAACAGTGATAGTGCCCAGTAAATCAAATCACTTAATATAACAGTAAAGAAACTTGAAAACTCACATCAGTTTTGGTAGTGCTTCCTGTGGTTGCTGAGAGCAAGAAGAAGCCAAGAAGCTGAATATTTCTTTACAGTGTCCTGATGGTCAGATACAGGCCAATTTAGCACAAAGACCTGAAAAAGACTTCAGTCCCCGACCTTGGTATACAACATTTGAACATTAATTTGAAGCATTTTCCACTGACTCAGAAGAGCCCTAAACAATACAGCAGATGTCACGCTTCCTGCATGGAATATATTCATGCAGAATACACCCACCATTCTGGATCCCAAAGCACGGTCTTGCTCCAGCATCCTGCACCTATTGCATCTATTAATAAGGCATGTAATTCCAAGTCTCTGCTTCCATCCAAATTAGCTCGGAATTGCGTGCCTATTAGTAGAACTACTATCGACATAAACATTACCAAAACAGTCTGAGTGAGCTTGTTACACTTTAATTTACTTCAGATTTTCCTATCTATCAAGGTTAGAGAAATACGCTCAAATATCTCCTGGCAGTTCATTCATTGGTCTGCTATCCTAGACATGGACGAGGTGAAACATGGGTGGCAGTGTAGTCCCGGTCTGAAGGGATATGGTGAGGTGTTAAAGGGTTAATTTTGTCCTGCTGACATGCAAGAAATTAGATGTTAAGCTATGCCGCAGGCTTCCTTGTCTCACATGCAGGTGTCAGGATGTGGCGATATACTTTGTTCTCTGAAAGCACTGAATTAAGGCTAAAGGTACTAAAGGGTGGTTGAAAAATAAGGAACTATTTAATGCACACATTGTTCTCAGATGGCTTACCTTTTCCTCTGCTTTTAGGTGAGTAAGTGGTCTTTGTCTCGTACTATCACTGTTGCTAGGCATGTGACTGTGGGGATAGCTAAAAATTGTATCTTATACACATGACTGACTGTGTGTGTAAATCCCTACAACAGGGAGGGCTGTTCCCTTATTCGGACAGCATTGCTTGACAGTGCTCCACAAGCACAGAGAAGTTTGTTAATTGATCCTCCAAAAGCTTGTACTCGCTTGAATGAAGAACTGTGATCATTCACAGAAGTTGGCGTATTGCGTTTGTATCGCGTGTGCAAGGATCTCATAAAAACAAAACCGACAATGGGTGCATTAAGTTCAACCAATTTATTTCTCCTGGATTTCCCCAGCTATGGGTAAACAGCCCCACTGTTGGGCAACCTCAGGAGAGATGAAGGCTACGGGAGTAAACCCAGGCAGCAAATCCGGAGTGCAGCCCTAAGGTGGCTGGTCGTCATTGAACATCCTTCTGGCAGCTCCTGCAGCCAAGCTGGTGCCAAACATATTGCTTCATAAGTCTTCCTTTGGACTACACTGGTGAGGCTGAGAGGGGGATCTTGATGACTGGGCATCTGAGGATCTCCATACCTTCTGCCCAGGCTTGAGATGATGATCACCATTACCAATTGTTCCTCAAGACAGACAGATGACAGCTGCCACCACTTCTCCTGGAGGTTTTACAAAGCAGGAAAACTGAAAGCAATGAACTTTATTTCCACAAGTATACTTCTGTAGGCCTCTACAACATAATCATCTTCACATATAAACATCTGGAGTTTTCTTTCAGCCTCCTTTTGGTGGCCATACCTTCAGTTACCAAGTCTCCAAACTCTGGACTTCCCTGCTCAAATCTCTCCTCCCCTAGGAGTCTCCCAATGTGGGATAACCTCTCTATCAAATTGTCCGAATAGCCCTCATATGGCTCAGCATAAAACTTGAAACACTGGGAAGATTTCATTAATTTTGAAGTTCATTAATATATGAATAATTATTATGTCAGAAAAAGTTAATGCTTTTTCCCCAGTTTCACCTTGGTACTGGGATAAATTTAGTAAAGACAATCAGGAACAGGACTAGAAGGTACCTGGACAAACGAGGATTGATTAGCATGGATTTGTCAAAGTCATAACTAATTTGCTGAAGTACAATGGTGAAAAAATAGAAAGGATAATAAAACCATAATACATAGGAACAGAATGAGGCCTTTCAGCCTATTGAGTCATTCACCACGATCAATCCTATTCTTCTGCACTCTCCTCATAATTTTTGATGCTTTTTCTAATCAAGGACCCATCATCCTTTGCTTTAAATATACCCAATGACTTGGTCTCCACAGTCACCTATTGCAATGAATTCCACAGATTCACCACCCTCTGGCTAAAGAAATTCCTCCTTATCTCGGTTTCAAAGGGATGTTCTTCTATTCTCAGACTGTGCCCTTTTGTCCTAGACTCCCCCCCAATGGAAAAATTCTCTTCATGTCTACTCTGTCTAGGCTTTTCAATTTTTAATAGGTTTGAATGAGATTCCTCCCCCCCCACCACCTAATTTTTCTAAACTCCAGTGAGGTCCAGACCCATCAAACACTTCTCATCCGTTAACCCTTTTATTCTGGGGTTCCTTCTCATCAACAATGAAGGAAATGCAGTTGTTTTGATGTATGTGGACTTTCGAGGCACATTTGACAAAGTGCCACATAATAAGCTTGTCATCAAAATTGATGACCATGGAATAAACAAGGCTGAAGAAAAGTAGAAAATTGGCTTAGCAACCATAAGAAAATAAACAGATGATTTTTGTACTGGAGGGAAGTGTAAAGTAGAACCTCCAGGGGTTGGTCCCAGGAACGACTGCTTTTCCTAATCCATATTAATGGCTTTGTTGGGTTAGAGTGCAAAATTGTTACCTTTTTTGTAGTTTAATTTTCCTTTGCTAGCTTTGCATTTTTATATGCAAAATCTTCTCTATGCCTGTAATTGTTCAGTCAATTTTCTAGCCATTGCAATACAGCTGATTCTGTATTGCTTCTGGAAGCTTCTTAATTTTTCTACAGCTGTTGTCAGGCCACTTGAAACTGACTATTTCATAGATTATTGTTATGATAGAATAATAACAACTTCTTTGTTCTTGGTCGTTGTGTCATTATTCGTTCCAATTACACTCAATAAACAGCCACAACCACAATGTTTTTATGCCTCATTCCCTACTTCCAAAGAACCTCTGTATCATAAAATCACCGGATGCAGCAACTTAGAGCTGGTTGCACAATTTCTAAATTTGGGAATGTCGCAAAAGTTGGAAGCCCTGTGAACTGTGAGTCAATCTGAAGTGGATTCAGACAGATACAAGCTGGCAGATATGTGTTACGTGAAACTTCATGCAGAGAGGCTTGAGCTGCAACATTTCAATGGGAAGAACAAGAACAGGAAATATAAACTAGAGACCACAACTCTTAAAAGTGTGATATAGATAGATAGATAGATACTTAACTGATCCCAAAGCAAATTAGTGTCACAGCAGCATTACAAATGCACAGATACACAAATATACAAATTATTAGAAGTCTAACCAGGGGTTGGGGGGGGGGGTCATCACTTCCCCAGCTGTAGGTTGGCTCATTATAAAGCCTAGCAGCCGGGGTAAGAATGACTTCATTTAGCACTCTTTGGAGCAGTGCAGTGTCTCGGTTTATTACTGAAAGTGCTTCTCTGTTCAACCAAAGTGGCATGCAGAGGGTGACAAACATTCTCCAAACTGCCAGGATTTTCCACTGGGTCCTTTGTTCTATCACAGCCTCCAGTGTGTCCAGTTTGACTCCCTATAACAGAGCCAGCCTTTCTAATCTCTTTATTGAGCCTGTTGGTATCACCCGTGTTGATGCCATTGCCTCAGCACACCACCACTTTGAAGATTGTACTGGTGACGACAGACTGGTAGAACGTTTGAAGGACAGGCCTGCACACTCCAAAGCACCTCAGTCTACTCAGGAAGTAGAAGCCACTCTAGCCCTTCTTGTACACAGCCTCTGTGTTGGTACTTTACTCAAGTTTGTCATCCAGGTGTAACCCCAGGTACTTGTAGGTTCTTACCACACTCACATCCTCACCATCAATAGTAACAGGAACAGTGCAGACTTAGTCTTCCTCATGTCCATCACCATCCTTCTGATGTTGAGCTGTAGATGATTCAGCTTGCACCATTTGGAAAAAGTCTTCCATTAGGGCCCCGTATTCATCCCCCCCACCCTCCCTTTATACACCCAAGTATTGCTGTGTCATCAGAGAATTTCTGCAGATGACATGCCTTGGTGTTGTAGCTAAAGTCCAAGGTATACGGGGTAAACAGGAAGGAAGCCAGTACAGTCCCCTCTGGGGCCCAGGTGCTGCTTATAGCAGTTTGTATAAATAAATAGCATTCATAAAAGAAGTGGGAAAGTATTTGAAAGAAAGTACAAATTTATTGGGAAAGGGCATCAGAATAGGACCAAACAGACTACTCTAAGGTTGAGCTCATATAAACACTTAGTGGCTAAATTTATTAGGTATACCTGTACTCCTGCTGGTTAATGTGAATATCTAATTAGCCAATCATGTGGCAGCAACTCAGTACATTAGAGTATGCAGACATGGTCAAGAGGTTCAGTTGTTATTCAAACCAAACATCAGAACGGGGAAGAAAAGTGACCTAAGTGACTTTGACTATGGAATGACCATTGGTGCCAGACGGGGTGGTTTGAGTATCTCAGAAACCGCTGATCTCCTGGGATTTTCACGCACAACAGTTTCACGAGTTTACGGAGAATGGTGGAAAAAGCAAAAAAAAAATCATCCACTGTGTGAAAGCTTCTGTTTGGCAAAAATGCCTTGTTAATGAGAGAGGTGAGAGGAGAATGGCCAGACTGGTTCAAGCTGACAGGAAGGAGACAGTAATTCAAGTAACCTCGCATTACAATAGCAGTGTGCAGAAAAACATCTCCGAAAGCACAACACGTCAAAACTTGTATTAGATGAGATACAGCAGAAAACCATGAACATTCATTCAGTGGCTACTAAGTGCTGCTGTTGAGGTGAATGGCCCCCTTTTATGTTGTGACCTTTCTGTCACACTGCGACATTAAAACAACTGAAAGTCCTCGATGTACCATGAATATCTTGGATCACCCTGGCCTAGGATGGTATTTGCTTCCAAGTTATTTCATTCCCACAAAACAATGCATTGGTAATACAAAATGGGCAAATTACACTGCTATTTAAATCATGGGATCACCCTTCCAGGAGAACAGTGATGCAAATGAACTCACTTCACAGCGGGTCAGTTAAAATCCGGGTCAACGAAGTAAGACAAGCCCAGGGTAGAGTGAAAAATGAGTTTATCAGCATCTAAGATGCCTTCACAGTCACCTCAGTCCCGAGGTTTGACTTTGATCCCAATGAACGGATATAACCCCCAGCAGGAAAGTCCGAAATACTCAGCAAAAAAAAATCATTAAAGGCTTGGATTGCTTTCATTCAATGATTCAGGAACAGTTTCTTCTCCTCTGACATCCGATTTCTAAATGGACATTGAACACTACCTCATTACTTTTTTTGCACTACTTATTTAATTATTATATATACTGTAATTCAGTGTTTTAATATCGTGTATTGCATTGTGCTTCTGCCACAAAAACAACAAACGACACCACATACGCCAGTGATCTTAAACCTGATTCTGATATAATCGGTCTGGCCATGAAGGCACAGCCCCACGTGACATCAAAGGAGGCAAAGTGAAAACTGATCAATAAATCCTCGTGAAAGAAGACAAACTTTGTCTCCTTTTAGAAGTCACAGAATAGAACTCACAAAGCCAGAGGACGAGAACAGAAAGCCAAGAATTGTAGAATTAATGACGACCTTAGCTGAGAATTATACAATATTTAATTAATTAATTACAGGTGTCTTCATTAATTGAAAACGGACTGCTCTTTTCAAAGAGAAAGCCAAAATCTATACGGCATGCCAAACAGTATTTTAAAGAATTGTGCTTTTCTATTTGATATGTTCCAACAATAAACAAAATGATCAGAGACACTTATCCAAATCTCTTCATAGTCTACAAAGTTAAGTCCAATATATCACTGCATTTTAATTCCCCGCCACTATCTTTAAGGAGTTTGTACATTCTCCCTGTGACTACGTGGATTTCCTTTGGGTGCTCTCATTCCCTCCCACAGTCCAAAGACGTATGTGTTAGTAGGTTAATTGGCCACAAGAGTGTAAATGGGCGGCATGGATGTGCTGGGTCACAGGGGACTGTAACAATGCTGTAAGTGTAAATATAACCTGGTCACGTTAAACTCCCTACAATCACGTTGCGAATGGATTTAAAACGTCAAGAGTCAAGGAACTTTTTTTTAATTATTAAAAAATATCCTTATAATTGAAGGTTATTTTAATGCTTTCTGAAAGTCAATGAAATAATGAATTTTAATTTATCACTGTCTGCTACAGTTGTAGTTGTGGTATAAATCACAGAGACATCCTTCCGTTTGCCCAGGAACTTGTGTTAACTGTAGTACCTTTTCACATGAATGTGGCAGCAGTGCTTTACCACAACGTCAGAGAGCAGGAATCCAGGTGGTTGTACACCGGCTAAAAAAGTTACCTTATTTCTTACCATTTATGTGCAGCATCTGCTGACCCTCCCACCACCGGGTTGATTAATTCATTACATTTATAATTGGGTATAAATTATTCAATCCTCCTCAGCTTCTGCACATTAGACTCAAAAACTCGCACTTCCAGATGCAACTTCCTGCACTCCAGAACCGAATCGGTCACAAACCTGAGAAAAATTGCAGGTTCAGTGAAACACGATGACTGAAAACAGCAGAGACATAGCACAGACAAATGGGCCAGCATTCTCCTTTCGGGCCTTGACATATTTAGGATAACAACTCAGCCCCCAAACAAACATTTGTATTCAAACCCTCACAAAGTTCAGGAAACACAAAGGTTTTCTGAGATAATGCACAATTCCAAGCAAAGAATCTGTGTTGGGAATATTACTGGCAATATCAGCTCCTGTGAGCCTAATCCCATTACAATAAATCACTGTCTTATGACATTCAAACTGTCATATTAGGAGGTCCCTGAAGACCCTGTAAAATTATTCTAAAGTCATGGATCAAAAGTCTTACTTTTAACTACCAGCTCTAACAGTCACTCAGCTGCAGTTCCTACAGTAGAATGCTGATATGGCATTGCCAAGATTCATACGTGAAATAACACTGGGCCAGTGAAGCTTGGTCTGTTAGCAGGAGTCGGTTCTTATTCAGAAATGATTGAAATGTTAATCTTGGGATATCTTTAACAATTCTCAACCTGTCTTCCTCCCAGCTGGAACCCACACAGCGGGCTGACCTGCTGGAGGTCTGCATAACTTTTACCGCCACGAAACAAAACAGAAATCAATAGTAACGAGGAATATTTGTAAATGGCAGTGATCCTATTCAGAACATCTGAATGCGGGGTTTTCAGAATTTACCTTGCAAGATTTGAAATTCTATCTGAGTGTAGTAATTGTGTTTCAAAAAAGAAATGATTTGACTGGAGACAGTAGAAAATAACGACACAGTTAATCCATTTAGAGGACAAAGAAGCATGCCAACAGATCAATGTAAAACCTACCATAACTCACGAATTGTTTCTACCAATCATGATGATCATGTACAAAAATCCAAGGATCATACAGACATGGAGAAAATTGATTAAGTTATACCATTAATTTGCACAGTAACTTGCCTATAAATAAGTGACTGAAAATTTAACAGTTCTTTGTATTAATATGTTGTGTAAGCAAGTATTTGACTTGCTTTTCTTTTATTGATGTTTCAGAACATGGATGTCATTTGCAAGGCTGGTATTCATTGCTCATTTTTGACTGTCCTTGAGAAGGTGCTGAGGAACAGCCCTCTTAAATTGCTACAGTTCTTCTGAAGAAGTAATCACAAAATACTCTGTAATTCTAACATTTTTATATACTGTAACTCCTTATTCTTTACAATTGTCACGTTTTTTTTTGCTGTATGTTGTACCAACACACTACAGCAAATCCCTTATATATATATATATATATATATATATACACACACTGCAAATGTATACGGTGATTAAAGTTGATCCTTGATAGGGTCAAAACCTAATGATGATGGCAATACCACTGATGACATCACTCCAGTTCCAAATCACGATGATGACATGCAGGAGAGATGTATCTAGTGCCCTTACTTCTTGATGGTAGAGGACGTGGGTTTGTTTGGTTGGTCTGGGAAGCTGAAACAAATAACTGCAGTGCATTTTGTAAATGGTACACTTTCTCCCACTTACAAAATACATGATATACCAGTGGTGAAGGAAATGACGGGTGGATTCAGTGTCCATTTTGCAGAATGCTTTGCCCTAGATGGTGTCCAGCTTATTCGGTGCTGTTCGAACTCAGATATCAAAGCATTTTAAGCACTCCATCATGCCCATGGCTTGTGCTTTTAGGTACTGGAAAGACTTCATGATGTCAACAAATTAGACTTCTGTGGAAGTCATTAATGTTATTTTCAATGTTAGCTGTCTTTCACAGGACTTGTCCTTCAACGTTTAATTTGGATCAGGCTAGTGTTACAATATTGTGATACTAGTCTTGAATTCCCTGGTGTACCATGGATTAAGGTATGATCTTGAACTGACCTATTAGAGGGAAAAGTAAAAGTAGGGGTTTAATGTCAAGGGGACATATTAGAGCTATTCCTTGCATTGTTCATGGAAATCTGAACCCTATCTGATGAGGCTAGTTGCATGGAAAACCAAGGTTGTTTCCTTTTCACTGAGTAAGGATGCAAAAGGCTATGGAAGTAAGACAGGTGGATGCATGGTTTAAGAAGCAGATTAACCACGTTGCTTTGGCCCAAGATACTTCGGAGATCTGAATGGTTGATTTCAGCATGTGTGCAAAGAGTATTCATGGAAGCAGTAACAACATTTGACAATATCAACATCAAGATCCCAGGTACAGTGTTTCATGGGATGGCTGTGCGTTAATACCATCCTGGATGTTGTGCACTTGGAACTGATATGACCATTGGGAACAACATAGCAACATGATATGCATAATGTAAATGTTTGTGCAGTCATCTCACATTGCATCTTGCTATTGTTTATTATGTCCAACCCTTGAATCATCTATGTTAACGTTCTGCCAGCATGATCCCTCCTCGTGACATGCCCTAATCTGATTCATTTCTGAGTAATGGAATGTATTGACTCTGCATGACATAATCTTCACAGGGTACCTGCCACTAAGAAAGAACACACTACTACAAAGACGGAAACCTAGACAGAGCTGGTGGACCAAAAAGCCCTGGCCGAAATGTCGAACGTACTCTTTTCCATTGATGCTGCCTGGTCTGCTGAGTTCCTCCAGCATTTTGTGCGTGTCACTCAGATTTCCAGCATTAGCATTCTCTTGTTTGGGACCAAAAAATGCTGTTCCACTAGAAAAGGAACAAAAAAAACTACTCTGAAGGTCAGATATTAAAACCTTATTTGGGACCTTTAAATCAGGCAGAGAAGGTTACTATTTCCAATTGTATGCCAATTAGAACTGAGCTTCTACAATAACCAGAAAGTGATACAATCTGAAGCTACCATTATGTACTGAACACTATTTTCAAATGGGTGAGACTCTAACACCAGCTCTCCAATTTCTCCTTGGCTTTAAAGCTGCATTATATTCCAACTTCTGGTTCTTGAGCTCACAGCTACGACAACTTCTGTCATGACCAGTCATCAGGAAGTGTACTAAGTTTCAAGCCTTTATTACGGAGAAAAATTAGATAATACTGCAGGCAGCTTCCCCACCTCAATTGTAAAAGGATGATCACAGCCCTTTTTCACTTTAAACTCATTCTGTCTTTAGCAGTACCAGAACAGTTGTGAAGTTGAGTGACTGATCCAAAATACTGACGCTGTCTTTCTTCACGTGTGCCGTCTAACCGCTGAATATTGTCTAGAAGTGTGAGATTTTATTTTGGACTTCCATCATCTGCTTTTTGTTCGCTGCCTTTCCTTGACTACCTGAGAAGACAGCCGCCAGCCAATCAGCTGATTATAATCATTGACAATAACTGGAAGGCTTCCTTGCTCAGGTCAAAGGGCAGTTAAAAGTCAAAATCGTCGAATGCGACGGGCATCACATACAGACCAGACAGAAATGTAAAGGAAACAAAATAAAGCTGGATGTATTCAACACGTTAGGGAGTGTTTAAAAAAAAAGAAACAGAGAGCAATGCACACACGATGCTGGAGGAAGTTGGTAAGTCAGGCACTGTCAATGGAGGAAAATAAACAGTCGACGTTGCGGGCTGAGGCCTTTCATCAGGATTGGAAAGAAAGGGCATGAAAGCCAGAATAAAGGAACTGGGAATAGGGGGAGGAGGCACAAGCAGAGAGGTGATAGGTGAGACCTGGTGAGGGGGAGAGTGGCTGGCTGGGGAGAGGTGGCATGATGTGAACTTTTCAAATTGCTATCAGGTCTTCCATCAAAATCTGAAGACATTACAGAGCAAATAATTTTACAGTGCAAATACAACAGGAGAGAAGGACGGTTCATAAGGTTACTGGTAGGGCTGGAGGCTGGAAAATGGCTAGGATATTCGTCCTCTACTGTAGGAATGCAAACCCTCAAAGTGTACTTGCAGTCCACTTTCAAAACTTGATTCTAGGATTTTGGGATGCAAACACAACATAAAACTAAAGGTCAATGTGGCCACCAAAATCTGTGCACTGGACTAACAGCAATTGTTAGGAAGTGATGGAGGAACGGATGATGAGGTGAAGAACTGTGGGTAGAGGACTGCGAGCATGAAAGAATACAAATCAAAGGCAGGAGGACTGGCATTGTACAGAAAGAGGACAGAACGCTGGGATGGACAGAGGGTGAAGAGGGTTCCAGAGCACAGAAGGATTACAGAGTGTCCACTCAGAGACCATGCAATTTAACATCAGACAGAATCACAGTAATTACGAAATGCACATCTGCAGTACCCTTCAAATCTTCTGCACGCAATGCACAAACACGGAAGAATATTTGAACATTTTTTTCTGCAAGAAATGAGACAAACTGACTTACACACAATTTTCAATTGAAAGAAGTACAAAAAGAAACAATATCTAAGTTTTTCACCTTTTTTACACTCCTGCCAAAGTGAATAATGATACAATTGCTCGCATTACAATCACTTGCAAGATTCTTGCACACCCACTTATCTGGACTGCAACCCTCCTCCATTTCTCTGCATTCCTCTCACAGCTAAGATTTGCACTCATCTTCAATAAATATGGATAAAATTGATGACCTGATCTGACATTAATGGTGAGAGTAAATAACCATCCTCACAGTCTTTCCCACTAGGTACACAATTACCTGAATATTACTTATTTATTCTGTACTCTTTACGACCCGTTAACTATCCAGGGTTATATATCTTCTCTATTAGCTCTCAGATTTTATATGATGGCTTGCTCAATGTCTTTGAAAGGTTTAAGTATATGATGTCTGTTGGCACTCCTTTGTTTACTCCATTACTTATTGTAGGTCTACATAAAACTTTAAATATAATCTTCAAACATAACTTCTCTTTTATAAAAGTCTGTGATTTTTTTTGAGTACTCTGTTTGCATTTCTGTAATTATACAGAATACTCCAATATTTTCCTAACAGCCTACACAAGGCAGATCTTTCCCCTCCACTGGCCACAGTAGCTAGCAGTTAGCTCAATACTTTACAGAGCCAGTGATCTCTGAGCACCAAGTTCAATGCCCGCCGCCGTCTGTAAGGTGTCTGTGTGTTCTTCTCATGACAGTGTGGCTTTCCTGACTGCACCGATTTCACCCCACATTCTAAAAATCTACAGTTAGAGCTCGTGACATTGACAAGCAGTGTCTGCTCACTGAGGTAAATGATGAATTTCTGCATTTTTTTTTAACTACACAAGACAAATAAATCTCCTTTTTTGAATACCATATGAATACCAGATATATATTTCCTGTTTTCTAAACTGTTGGAACAATTCTAGAGGCTGGGTTGTTTTACAACCTCTCAACCAAAGTATCCACTACCTCTAGAGCTGTGGCAGGAGAATCCCCATGAGTCTGACGGTACATGTACTGAAGGACTGACTATACAGTATCTCAACTGAAGTCTCACTAGTCTGTTGTACTTTCAGTACAACACATGGCCATGTACAGTGCCTTGAAAAACTATTCAGCCCCCAACCCTTTGTTCACGTTAATGATTATTAGAACCAGGGATTTTGATCAATTTAACTGAGAATTTTTATTTGTGAATCACATGCTCCTTTTTTCATAGTAGAGCCCAAACAAGCAGAAAAATTGTAAAACATGAAAAACTAAAAGTTCAAAAAAATTGAAAAGTCAGCAGTTCAAAAGTATTCATCCCCCTTTGCTCAGTACTGAGTTGAATCATCTCTCACAGAAATTACAGACAGAAGTATTTTAGGATAAGTCTCTATTAGCTTTGTACAATGTGACGCAGCAAGACTTGCCCATTCCTCATCGCTGTGTCAGGTGAGTTGGGGAGCAGCAGTGGACAGCCATCTTCAGGTCTTGCCAGAGTGATTAATCAGATCTGATTAATCCAGACTCTGACTGCCACTCAAGAACATCAATATTCTTCATTTGAAACCCCTCCACTGTTACTCTGGTAGCGTGCTTTGGGTCGTCGTCTTCCTGAAAGACAAACTTTCTCCCCAGTTTAAGCTTTCCAGCGAGGCTAGCAGGTTTCCATCCAGGATCTCTGTACTTAGCAGCGTTCATATTCCCATCAATCCTGACTAGCTTTCCAGTCCCTTCTGCTGAAAAGCATCCGCAATGCATGATGCTACCTTCACCACACTTTACAGAAGGGGTAGTGTTATGGGGCTGATGCACAGTATTAGCTTTTCATCACACATACCACTTAGTGTTGTGGCGAACCACAAGGCCTTCTTTCGCATCTTTAAAGTATCTTCTAAATGCCACTTTACAAAGAATATATTTTGTTTTGCAAGGGATCATCTTGCCACTCTTCCATAAATACCCTTTTATTGCAAGGCCTTAGAGATTATGCTGTGAACCTCATCTCCAGCTGAAGCCACTGACTTCTGCAGTTCACTCAGACTGACTGTTGGTGACATAGTGGCCTCTCTTACAAATGCCATTCTTCCAAGCGGCTAAGTTTAGAGGGGCTGCCATACTTAGGTAGTGCTGCTGTGGTTTCATTATTTTTCCACTTTTTCATGAAGGACTGCACTGAGTTCTAAAGTATGTTTAGTGCCCTTGAGATGGTCTTGTATGCTTTCCCTAGTTTGTGTTTCTCTATTTTCATTTCCTTGACTTGCTTTGAAAGCTCTTTTCACTTCATGGCTTGGTATGTTGAAAACCGACCATACTATTGGACCTTACAGAGAGGGACTGTTTGCTCTTATGAATTCAATGAGAACAGGTGATCCTCTAAATTTCTACATCAACAAATTGGGTGAGTTGGGAAGGTAATATACAGAATTGCACCTGAGGAAAGTTAGCATAGTATTACAAAGGGACGAGTACTTTTCCAGCCTTACAATTTTAGTTAATTTTTTGTAAACTGTTGACAGGTTCTGGAATTTTCTTTTGATATGACATGATGTTTTGCAGATTAGCAAAAAATTCTACTTCAATTTTTTTAAATTTAGAAATTGAGAAAATGGTTGTGAGGGCTGAATACTTTTTCAATGCACTGTACTTTTTAAATTGTTTGCTTTTGTGAAAGAACTGCACGGGTTTTGTTAGCTTTCTGGTAGCTGCAAAAATGTCTGTGAAAGTTGAAGTACACCGGTGAATGTTATGAAACAAATTTTGAGAAGCTGAACAAATGTACAACCAGATTCTTCAACCCAAGCAGTGGGATTTCATGGACAAACTAACCAAAGTCTCACTACATGTGCCATACATCCAACATTGATCATATGATCCCTAATTACTGGTTATATTCATACATCCCTTACATATTCCTGAACCAAAATTTATTTAGAGATACAGTGAGAAATGGGTCAAACAAGCTGTGCAGCCAAGCAAGCCACAGATTTAACTCTAGTCTAATCACAAGACAATTTACAATGACCAATTAACCTACTAACCAGTACATCTTTGAACTGTGAGAGGAAATCGGGAGCACCTGGAGGAAAACTACATGGTCATGGGATGAATGCACAAGTTCCTTACGGACGGTGCCAGAATTGAACTACAATCTCTGACGCTCCAATCTGTAATAACATTGCGCTAACCACGTTGCCCCAATTTTGATCCCGATGTTTATTTTTTGAAAACAAGATCTTCCTTGAACGGCATTTCATATATCTTGTACTTTATTGGAAGGAATATACTTCATTCTTCTGCCCTACATGACAGCAGCCCTGCCATCTCCCTCCTGCCCCTATCCCTGTGATCCTGATTTCTCAAGTTGGGTCACAAGCATCCACCTATAGTGCAGCTGTGATATTCAGACGATGCCTGCTGTCATTTCTCCTCTTGCTGTCACGGTGCCCACTAACAGCACCTTTTATTGGTAATTGGCATCGATATTTATAGCTTTCTCTCGGAAGGAGAAGTGCAATGAGAATGCATGAGCAGAAAATGGAATATGCGCAGACAAAAGTCCCCATCAACAAAGACTGCAGGAGTCATTAACTGAGGGGAAAGGACATAAAAAGCACTGGTATGGAGGGTGACAACACAGGACCCTCAGGACAGCGATATCTGGGAAAACAGAATGAAGCATTTGAAGGAAGTAGGCTGAGAGGATAATGGCCAATATTTAACTCAAGGTAGGCTGTCTCACTACAATCACTGGAAGGAATATCTCAGTGTGGTGAACTATGTGCCTGTCGGGACACGCCCCTGCTGACTGCTCCTGTGGCTCCTCCCACAGGCCCCTGTATAAAGGAGATCTGCGGCCTGACGCTCGGCCTCAGTCTCCAAGACATTGTATGATAGACACTCACTCCTGGTTCCTTCTTCCAGTCAATAAAAGCCGATATCTCGCCTTACGTCTCAGTGTGAGTTATTGATGGTGCATCACTCAGTGACAGTGAACCTGAATTGAACTATATAAATATTTGCTCTCAGTATGAAATACAGTTTTAAAATTACTTACTCTACTAAAAAAGCCATAAAAAAACTAAGATATTTTAAGATAGACACTCAAAATGTCGGGAGGACCTCAGCAGGTCAGGCAACATCTACAGAAGTGAATAAACAGCTGACTTTTCGGGCCGAGACCCTTTCTCAGAACTCTTTATTTATTTCCATAAATGCTGCCTGACTTGCTGAGATCCACTGGCATTTTGTTGCTTTGGATTTCCAGCATATGCAGACTTTCTTGTGTTTATATTTTAAGATACGCTGGGCAATCCTGTACGACACTCCTACGTTTGACAATCCTGTCAATGTGCATGTTGCTGTTCAAAAGTGTTACAACAAACCAATTGTCATGCTATGTATCTGTAGCCACAACAAAAACTTAAACTTGACTACAGCCTTCAACATCACGGTGGTTCAGAGAACACGGTGAGGCAAAATTTGACGCTAAGACACGAGATTAAAAAGTCAAAAGCTGAATCAAAGAGATAAAGTAGAAAGAAGCATGGGAAGGACATCTGGACATAAAAATAACAAAGTTCAGGGCCTTGGCGTCTGAAGGCATGACAAAACATAGGATGTGATAAAAGACAGACATAGTGAGTTGAGGAATCTCAGAGGAATGCAGGGTTGGAGAACTTTAATGTAGTACATTTTACTGTCTTGCTGAATTTGGGATTAACTTGAATTTTGCATTTTTGAGCAGCAATATTTTATATCTGATTTTATTACATTTTAATTCTAAACACAATTTTTCTTAGCAACCATGCTACATCAAAGCAGATCTTAAGAGTTGCTATAATGTTACAAAAGTTTGAAAACATTTATCACCAGTATTAACAAAGCTTTAAAAGTCTTTTGATCATGCTTCCAGTTTTGAAGTACATAGAATTATAACTTTTCATCTATTTCATTTCATAATTGACTTTCTATTTATAACTTTAAATTATTTTCAAGTCTTCTTTATGTATTGATCTGTGGTAATTTATAGGCAACACTGCATTTCTTTTTTATATTTTAATTCAGGCATTTTTCTCTACTTCCAACTCTGGTACATTGATATCAAAGTATTTGCAGTGATGCAAAAGCTAACACACAAGTTACAAGTTTTGGTTAATGTTTAAGTAATAAGGGAAGAAAGAGGTTAATTATCTTTACAGATCTTACAGTGATCAAATGCAGAATGAGAAAACTGCTTTGAATGACATCTCCCACACTCTTTTCAAGATACTCTAAACTGCTAAACAGCCAATAACACATTACTGAAAATCAGAAATTGTTGTAAACATAGAATTGCATCTAATTTCCATACAGTGAATTCTCTCTTAATAATGTTGACTTAATATTGTCCAGGACTCTGAGGATAATTCTGCTGTATTTTTCCATAGTATTGCTCCGGGGTCCTTCACATACATATTTGAGAGCTTGGGTTCAGCATCGCATCCTAAAAATAATACTTTTTCAGGCCTGGATTAGAGTGTACACTAAATCTTATGTGTTCATGTTTCTGTAGTGGGACTCGGTCCAGAATCTCCTGACACAGAGAAAAGAGACTTGACGCCAGTGCGCTCCAAGTGAGATAAAACACTGTTGTTCTGGTATCTAAAGAGTTAATGCTGACGTTCTGGACATTGCCACTGATGGCTAGAACAGCTGATAACTACTCTATTTCTTTATTTAGGCAACTCTGACACGGCAGGCAAATTCTTCCTAAAATATAAATCTGAGCACATGCACTAGCTAAAAGATATAAAAATATACCAGTGCAGATTAACAGTGACTGGAAGATGGCCCCATTCCCGCAAGCACTGAAATTCCAGCGTCTGTGAGTACAAGGCTAGCTACAACCTCGCACCACCAAAGTACAAAGGTTAATGGAGACATGATCTTTCAAGTAACAAGCCAAAGACTGGGAAAATCTGACCACAGCATATGGCCAGCAGTTATCATTGAAGTTAACCCCCAATACTTAATTTTTAAAAAATTATGTAAAGAATTTACATAAAGAAACTAGTATGTAAAGAAACTAGTCTTTACCCACACATCTTCCGACTGAAATAATTTCCATAAAATTGCTCTGACCCAAGTTCCACTGAGGCTCCTACCAAACTGGAAGCTGCCTGTCCTCAGATCCCAGGCCCATCTGTCTCAGAGCCATTAGGGACCTTGCATCTCTAAATCCAAGCTATTTGCCAGCACTAGGATTGCATGCCAAATCCCGTACCAGTTGGCCAGACAGGCACCACAATTTGCTCTGTTCAGGTTCTTCAACCGATCTCCCTACTGCCACTGAGATTCTTTCAGCCTCGCTCCTACAGGGTCAAAAACTGCATGGTATTTACCCTGCGGCTTTCCTATAAAATACAGAACTGATGGTCAAGAGAAGATGCAGGCAAATTAGAGCCACGTAACTACTTTCTAAGCACAACCTCTGGGCTGAGACCTGGAGTGCTGCTCTCACGCACCTCCTAGTGGCTTATTGTGACCCTCTGAGAACAGGATCACCACCCATTCTCCATGGACCAATCACGGAGATGAAGAGCAATGGACTAATTTCTTTAAAATCAGGATACTGGGGGTGGGGGGAAGTTGGAATTAAATTTTCACATGCCGGATCGAATGGTACAACATAATGAAGATAAACACCAGGAAGGCAAATGTGTACTTTTATTTCAACCCTAGAAACAGATCCAAGCACCAGAATTTACTCCAACTCCTTGTGTGTCATAAGCAGAACCCTGGCAAGTTTGTCATAATGTTTCTCCAATGTAAAATACATTCTGTTCCAGACAAACCCATATCAAGCTAACTGGCTCCAAGCTATCATTCTAACCCTAACCCTCTACAGATTCACTTTGCCATTAGTAAATCAAAAAGCTGCTTTAATAAATGCTACCTATCTGGAGCACACAAACAGGCCCAAATTTCTTAAGGGAGCACAACAATGTACTGCAGGGCAGGGTATGTTCTCAACCAAAGCATTTGGTTAAGGACCCAAAACACTTGCTATATTTTGTTACCAATCAGATGATTTTACTAGCAACTGCAGGTGCTTGCAAAACAACCTCCCTCACAGCCCTACAGCAAAGGGATTGCTCTATTTAAAGGACCCTGCTGGGTCTTCCATTGAAATGAAAATAATGTCACATTCCAGATTGGAACTTATTTCAAAACTAACATGGGCCTGCCATACAATACCATCCAAGCACAAGTGTGCTCTACCTGACAGCAAGCTAATCCCTCAACACTTCTTCCGCTGTTTCTTCCTTCAGTGAGGCTAACTGTGTTGTCTTAATGATTAAAGCTTACTTTTAAGAGAGGAAGAGGTAATACTGGTCACTGTATCATCTTTACCAAATATTAAAGACCATTCCCTCTTGTCCCTATAATCCTGGCTACTTATGGACCTCTGGACATATGGGGTCTGCTGGATTCTTTGTGAGAAAGTAACTTTCTGACAGGATATGTAGGGACATGAAGAGGAGGGAGTGAGTGAATGTTCTTCTCACTGCGCTCACATGAAGTGATGTAACGATGCACTTCAGCATAGTGGACTAATTGTACCTTTTGTTTACCAACAAAAGAAACTGTGCCAAACACTGATCCACACAGAATGCCAAGAGTCCATCAATGAGAGCAGCCGGCGTCAGCCCCAGCGACGGCAAGCCTTACTCCCATCGATCTACCGTTCTCAACTTTTGCAACAAGTTTCTTTCAACGTGAATTTTTTTTTAAAATTCTTAAGTACAAAGCCAACCCTCCATGAAACATGGCAGTTCCTTCCAAATCACACAGCATTTTAAATTAAATATTAATTTCGCAGCGGCTTTAAACTTTTGAGTGGCTGGCGTTAACTGGTCAATGAAGGGTATGGACACTCTATATTTTGTGCGCACACACAGGTCAACCAAATGAAGGGCGTTTCTCTAAACGTATTGACATATCGTCAGGTCACTGATCTGGTGACCAGATTGCAAATGCATCCCAAGACTTCCTTCCCTCCTCGTTTTTCTTAAATCACAGTGAGTTCCCGTAAAGATCATTGCAACAACCGTTAAGGCAAGCGCCGGAGACAGCGGGCATCACACAGAGTTACAAGGACAGGCAGCGTACCGCTTTTTTTTTTGTTACTTACTCGTTCGCTTGAGGAAAGCTTTCTTGCGATGTACAAGATAGCATCAGGCACAACTGTATAACTGCTATTAGACCGACCGAGCTCCTGCAAGCAGCCATCTTCCACCGTGAATGTATCTCACAAAGTGCGGGGGAAGATAATTAAATGCCCCCTTCCCCAAAATGGCAAAATCTTTCCAAGTTAATTTCAGGCAGACGAGAGTTGGGAGAGAGGGGAAGAAGGTTCCAGCAAGAGCGAAAAATAATGACAATCTCAAACTATAACATTAGCAACCGATCTGAAGCGCCGCCATCAGCCCCGGTTCCATCTCCAAAACAGCTTAGTTTTGTTTTTGTTTTTCTCTCTCTCTCTCTCTTGGGTCGAGATTTGTTGTGGGATTGTGTAGGGCGCTGGTGATTCTCCAGTGTCCCGAGCTCCCGGTACGCTGCTGCAAGCTCCCTGTGACACCAGGTTCATCGATCCCCCCCTCTATCCCGCACTAGTTTCCATACAAGGAATACCAGGAATACACACAAACACACACACACACACACATATATATACACACACGCGCGCTCGCCGCTCCGTCTCCTGTCTGGGAGCCAGCGGCTGATCGCTGTCACAGATTCATCGCACCAAACGCTGGTTTATATCGGCGCTGTTAAAGCGAGGTGCTGCGTCGTGAAGTGACGCTTCGCAAACACATGAGGCGGCTTCATCATTGCGCCTCTTCCTCCACGGCGTCCCCCCCTTTCACAATCACGCTTCCTTAAAATTTTAAATTATAATCGATGCCAAGTACACACCAGCCACATACGGCACACTTCAGCTCAGGGGACCCCCGTTGTAATATACCGTAACGGGGAATAATATCCATATGCCATCTGGCAGCGGTACGCTTTTTGATATGTGCATCTCCCAGTCTGAGGTGTGCAAGCGCGAAATAAAATCCCTTTCCAAAGGCTAACTTTCATCAATGTAGGGAGTACAATATTGAGGGTGAATAATATTGTTGCTTTAATTATTGAATCATGTGACTGCTTTCTGGGCTGCAACAACGTGTGCAATAAAAGTTCCAGAGGTAGCTTGTGAAGAGCTTTGGAATAGACAGCCTACAGCACATAAGGTCTGCACAGTCTGTTACCTCCAACCTCAAGTGACTTGGGTTCAGTCCTGTCCTCGGTGCTCTTTGTATGGAGTTTGCATGTTCTCTCTGTGTAAGCTGCTTCTCTGGTTGGTGGGTTAACCGGACAAGGTCAATTGGCCCTTAATGTAGAGGCTTGGTAGAGCTTGGGGGGAGTTGAAGGGGGCATGGGAAGAACAAAATCGAATTGTTGGAAATGGGTAGTTGACTGTAGGCATCAGATAATCTAAAGGGCTTGTTTCCACAGAAATGCATGTTTCTATGCTAGGACTGCATTTGTGTGGCCAACTTCTTTGCCAAGGTTTGTGCACATATTCATATATGGGTCAGAAATAAAGTCACTACACCAACTGATGAGCCTGTCCTGGCTAATTTACAAAACAGACTAGATCTATCAGCATGGAAGATGACACCTGTGGAAAAGGCCTCTGAAAATGCCAAGGAATTTCACCTGCCATGGAAGTTATTGTAAACACAGATACCAGACTGATAGGTGGGAAATCTGATGATGATCTGGGAGTTATGTGTGTGTCAGGGGTGGTGGGGTAAGCTGGCTAACTTTACAGCGGGGGGGGGAGACACAGAGTGATGGGGAAACTCAGCAGGTCGGACAACATCTATGAGGGAAGTGGATGTTTGAATATTCACTTCAAGGTCCTTCATTGCGACTGCCAATTACAATCCAGAATCTCAACCCGAAAGGTCAACTGCCCACTTGCCTCCACAGGTGCTGCCTGGCCTGCTGAGTTCCTCCAACACTTTTGTTCCAGATAACAGCATCTGCAGGCTGCTGTGCTGTGGGATTATTCAGCACAAGTACAGTAGTGAGTGCAATCACAGAAATCAAGAGCATCTCATCTCTGCACGCAGGGTGAAAATAGAGAAGAGCGGGTCAAAATGGTGGTCGTCGAGCAATGTCCCAATAGAAAGGAAATAACTGCTGCCATAAATCACAGAAAAGAGGTTTATTTAACATCAAGGGGAATGACCAAGACAAAGATTGTATTTTGAATGGCATATATACTGTTGTGACACAAAGTCACCTGAGAGACACTGAAACTAGTGGGATATAGAAGTGTTTATTTAGCAAAAATGAGCAACAGGCATCATAATTCAAGAAGAATTGGAAGAAGGGGCCTCTTTGGCCCAATATTACATGACATTTTACATGCTAAAGATCAATTTGTAACAGCAGGACAATTCTATAGTTGCAACGTATCTACAGTGCTTCCTTTAAATTACATATAGTTTCCAAACACCTGCTTCTTCACACCCACACTCCAGACACCCAAAATGAATGTTACTCCCCACTGTCTCTAGGTTGCATTCATGCGTATGCAGGCACCCGGACAGTGTTTGTGATCGACCCCACCCCACCGCTCCAGGAAGCCTGCTGTTCTGAGGTGTGGTTTAAATTCAATCTGCTGTCCACTTCCAAATCTGAAGAACGACTGCGGTTGTAATTAAAATTTGCAATATACCCTAACTTCCGTATATGCCTTAACATGCATCACTAACATAAAACACAGCAATTTTCAAAATTAAAATTAAATGTAATAAGCAAGTCAAAGTCACAGCAGCAGTCTCTGTTATCGTAGGAAGGCTTATATAATGCAGGAAGGTGCAGTTAATTAGAAGTACATTGAGGTTGAGAATATATTTTGACAAGACCCTGAGAACTGAGTACAATGTTTCACATTTATTCTGGGAAAAAAAGTACCTTCATAGAGGAGCAAGTGAATTAATTAGGTCTTTGAACAAATGAAAAAAGGCTGCAGCCAGTTAGAGAAAATTGAAATTAACTTGCTATTAAACCAAAAAAAATGGTGCTGAGCTCGAGTCATTTTTTGGTGTGATCCAAAAAAATACACTTAGATTTCCCCACAGTTAAAACAGAAGAAAGAGAAACATGACGGTGGAGTAAAGGCAGTCAAAGGATATACAACTGGCGCAAGAAAAGCCTAAGCAGTGAGACCTTTATGATACCAAATGTGTTCATGTAATATGATGCTTCTAACTGGTGAGTTGGGCAGTGGTTCATTATTCCAAGGATACTAGCCATCAGAAACCTATAAATTACAACACACTGCTCAAAAACAAAAGAAAATTGCATGGATAAAGAAGGAGGTGTTGCAGACTTTGAGTTCAGAATTCTAATAATTCTTGTTGGGAAGAGCATTGGTTCTAGTTCCTGACCTTAAGACCTCAATGACCATTCTGGGTCTGGTACAGTCTGCCTGCTCTTTAACATCCATTCCAAGGCTGACCTCGGAGAGATGATTCTCCTGCAACAGATTCCAGAGCCTAGAAGTTAGGAAGAAACAGGTAACAGATTTCTATAACATTCTTCCCTGCTATGAAGTGGTTTGAAATCATTAAGATTAATGCTTGGAAGGAGATTAATTGGTTGATAATTTTTGTCTGCTAATTTCATCGATAGTAGCCTTCCACAATTAAAGTTCTTAAAGGGAAGATTTTATATCTTGAATATATTAAAAGTGATGTCTGAGTATAATAAATCAACATCAAATGAACAGAAAAGTAATTAACCATCCTCAACTCAAGTCAGACCAGAGTTAAACTTCTTGTTTCAATGAATTAGTTAATCTCCTTAAGTGTGGAGAATATTCCCAAATTTAACCCTCAATATTAACAAGTGTGTTAAAAAAAACAGTGCTCATTCACAGGCACACTGCCACCTAGTTTTCCCCTATGTAAACTTCTATGGCATCAAAAATGCCTCAACAATTAAAATGATCTTGTGTTAAATATGACACATGTTCCAGCAAAGAATATTGCCTGAAAAGAAGGTAGAATGAAGGACACCACAATTATATTGCAAGTTTTTCAAACTTTTGCCATGAAAATGGATATGGCTGTTCTCCTTCAGTGTAAGGGTAACTCTCCAGATTTGTTCTGGACTGGCAGGAGGTCATTTTAGTTTGTATCTATAATATTGTTCTACACAAACCTCATCACTATTATTAAGATATATTTTAGTAAGTAATTTGGTTTCTTTCAAACTTGTCAGTGTTAATTTGTTTAAGCAGAAACCTAGCTCTCTACCCAACATTGTGAGTCTATATTGAACAAAAAGCCAGCTCAGAACTTTCATTCAATAAAATTTGGGTATCATTGTATAAGATAAACATGTTTAAGATACCAAGAGATATTTTTAAAATTATAGAATAATTAATTTTAATCAGATTAGTAAGGCAGTATAGAAAATAGGTCCTTTGCCCATCAAGTGCACACAGCCCAACAACCAACCATCTATTTTGACTAGAGTTATAGAACACTACAGCACAGCAACAGGCCCTTCAGCCCATCTAGTCTGTGCTAAACTATTAATTGCTTAGTCCCATCTACCTGCACCTAGAACATAGCCTTCTATACCCTCTCCATCTATGTACTGTACCTATCCAAATTTCTCTTAAATGTTGAAATTGAACCCACATGCACTACTTCCACTAATATCTCATTCCAGGCTCTCACCACCCTCTGAGTGGAGAAGTTCCCCTGATGCACCATCAATAACTCACTCTGAGACGTAAAGGCAAGATATCGGCTTTTATTGACTGGAAGAAGGAACAAGCAGTGAGTGACCACCATACTACGTCCTGGAGACTGAGAGGCCGGGCTCAGACCTCAATCGCCTTTATACAGGGGTCTGTGGGAGGAGCCACAGGAGCAGTCAGCAGGGGGCGTGTCCAGACAGGTATATGTAGTTCACCACATTCACCCCCCCCCCTTTGTTTTAAAAAGAGTCCCCATGGAGCGAAGTTTCTTACAAGTATAATTACAGGTTAAGTCTATCAAGTGGTCGAATCTGTCGCTGCGATCTACGTAGCACCGGCTGTGATTGCACAGGTGCCGGTGGTGATTGCACCGGAGACGGAGGTTGTGCTGGTTCTGGCCTAACTGGAGGTGTCAGCCCACTAGGCGTCAGTGATCCCTCATGCGTGTGCGAGGTGCCTGGAAAACACGCGTACGAGACACCCGGTATAGGAGTGTCGTGAGGAGTCTGTGTAGGGCTCGGTGTGCGCGGTGTCACCTCGGGTACAGGGTTCTTAGTTACCGTGGAGTGTTCGGGGTAGTGGTCTGCTGCTCCTGCGGGCGCCAGGTCGCAGATGGAGACCGTGTCCTCCCGCCCATCAGGTAAGACCATGTAGGCATACTGGGGGTTTGTATGTAGAAGGTGAACCCTCTCGACCAGCGGGGAGTATTTATTACTCCTCACATGTTTCTGGAGCAGCACTGGCCCTGGGGACGTCAGCCAAACCAGTAGGGTGGTCCCAGTGATAGACTTCCTGGGAAAAGAGAATTGGCGCTCGTGAGGGGTGGCATTGGTAGACGTACATAACAGGGAGCGGATAGAGTGCAGTGCCTCGGGGAGGACCTCCTGCCATCGAGAGACCGGCAACCCTTTTGACTTAAGGGCTAAAAGTGTGGCCTTCCACACTGTGGCATTCTCCCTCTCCACCTGTCCATTTCCCCGGGGATTATAACTCGTGGTCCTACTAGTAGCAATGCCCCTAGCTAGCAGGTACCGGCGCAGCTCGTCACTCATAACGGAGGACCCTCTATCACTGTGGATATAGCAGGGATATCCGAACAGAGTGAAGAGCTGGCGCAGGGCTTTTATGACAGACGTGGTAGTGGTGTTGAGGCAGGGAATGGCAAAGGGGATCCGCAAGTACTCGTCGATAATATTGAGAAAATAGACATTGCAGTCGGTGGAGGGAAGGGGGCCCTTAAAGTCAATACTCAGTCACTCAAAAGGGCGGGTGGCCTTGACAAGTTGCGCCGTTTCAGGACGGTAGAAGTGCGGTTTGCACTCAGCGCAGATTTGGCAGTCCCTGGTCATCGTCCTGATGTCCTCCAGGGAATACGGCAGGTTCCGGGCTTTCACGAAATGGTAAAATCGGGTGACCCCTAGATGGCAAAGATGTGCATGGAGGGCGTATAGCTGGTCGAGCTGTGCGCTAGCACACTTTCCCCGGGATAGGGCATCAGGGGGCTCATTGAGTCTGCCAGGCCAGTACAGGATATCATAGTTGCAGGTGGAGAGTTCTATTCTCCACTGCAAAATTTTATCATTTTTGATTTTGCCCCGCTGTTGGTTGCTGAACATGAACGCAACTGAGCGCTGGTCGGTCAGAAAGGTGAACCTTTTGCCGGCGAGATAGTGCCTCCAGTGCCTAATAGCTTCCACTATGGTCTGGGCTTCTTTCTCCAACGAAGAGTAACGAATTTCAGAGTCTTGAAGGGTACGAGAGAAGAATGCTACTGGCCTGCCTGGCTGATTGAGGGTAAAAAGCAAGTGCGAAATCGGAGGTGTCACTCTCTGCTTGGAAGGGAACGGTCTCGTCCACCGCATGCATCATTGCTTTGGCAATGTCCCCTTTAATGCAGCTGAAGGCCGCACAGGCCTCAGCAGAGAGGGGAAAAGTGGTAGACTTGACCAGGGGGCGGGCCTTGTCTGCATAATGGGGGACTCATTGGGTGTAATAGGAAAAGAAGCCCAGGCACCGTCTGAGGGCTTTGAGAGTGGTGGGAAGAGGGAGTTCTAACAGGGGCTGCATACGGTTGGGATCAGGGCCAATGACCCCGTTTTCCACGACATACCCAGGGATAGCGAGTCGGGTGGTTCCGAAAACACATTTGTCCCTGTTATAGGTAAGGTTCAGAGCTTTGGCCACTTGGAAAAATCGTTGGAGGTTGGTGTTGTGATCCGGCCAGTCGTGACCACAGATGGTGATGTTATCCAGATAGGGAAATGTGGCCTTTAGTTGGCACTGGTCCACCATCCGGTCCATTTCCCTCTGGAAGACCGAGACACCATTTGTGACACCAAATGGGACGCACAGGAAGTGATAGAGCCTGCCACCCGCCTCGAAGGCGGTGTAGGGGTGGTCCTCTGGGCGGATGGGGAGCTGGTGATAAGCAGATTTCAGATCTATTGTCGAGTACACCTTGTACTGAGCTATCTGGTTGACCATATCCGCGATGCGGGGTAGGGGGTACGCGTCAAGCTGCGTGAACCTATTGATGGTCTGGCTATAGTCCACCACCATCCTATTTTTCTGCCCAGTCCGAACAACAACCACCTGGGCCCTCCAAGGGCTTGAGCTTGGCTCAATGATCCCCTCCCTGAGCAGCCGCTGCACCTCTGACTGAATGAAGGCCCTGTCCCCCGCGCTGTACTTCCTGCTTTTAGTTGCCACAGGTTTACAGTCGGGGGTCAGGTTGGCGAACAGCGGTGGGGGAGGGATCTTGAGGGTGGAGAGGCTGCAAGTGGTGTCAGTAGCGCAGCTGTCGGCATGGTGCTGGGTGGGATGTGTGGGTCGGTGTGTGTGTGTGGTCAGTAGCGGGGTATGTGACGAAGTCCCATCAAACTGAGGATTCCTGACAGTGAGTGGTGAGAGGGGCCCGTAATATGCCATAGTCACACTTTTGAGGTGGCTCTGGAAGTCCAGCCCCAAAAGCACAGGTGCGCACAGTTGAGGCATGACCAGTAGCGCAAAGTTCTGATATTCTGTGCCCTGCATCACCAATGTCACTACACAACCCACCCGGATGTCTGTGGAATGCGACCCAGAAATTGAACCCACATGCACTACTTCCACTAATATCTCATTCCAGGCTCTCACCACCCTCTGAGTGAAGAAGTTCCCCCTCATGTTCTCCTTAAACATTTCACCTTTCACCCTTAACCCATGACCTCTAGTCCTAGTCTCACTCAACTTCAGAGGAATAAGCCTGCTTGTATTTACTCCTCATAATTTTATACACCTCTATCAAATCTCCCCTCATTCTTCTACGCTCCAGGGAATAAACTCTTAACCTATTCAACCTTTCCCTAGAACTCTGGTTCTCAAGTCCTGGCAACATCCTTGTAGACCTTCTCTGTACTTGTTCAATCTTGTTGACATCTTTCTTATAGGTAAATGACCTAAATTGCACACAATAATCCAAATTAGGGCTCATCAACAACCTTTACAACTTCAACACCTCATGCCAACTCGTGCACTCAATATTTTGATTTATGAAGGCCAATGTGCCAAAAACTTTCTTTGTGATCCTGTCTAGCTGTGACACCACTTTCAAGGAATTATAGATCTTTATTCCCAGATCTCTCTGTTCTACCATTCTCCTCAGAGCCCTACTGCTCACTGTGTAACTCCTATCCTGGTATGTCCTCTAAAAATGCAACTCCTCACACTTGTCTATTTTAAATTCCATCTGCTGCTTTTTAGCCCTTTTTTCAAGCTTGTCCAGATCCCACTGCAATTTTGATAACCTTCCTCGCTATCCACTACACACCCAGTCTTGGTGCCAACCTCAAATTTGCTGATCCAGTTTACTACATTATCATCCAGATCATTGATATAGAGGACCCAGCACCAATCCCTGCAGCACACCATCTCATGGGCCTCCAGTCAGAGAGACAACAATCCATTTCCCCGGCAAAGCCAATGGCTAATCTAATTTACTATCTTATCTTGAAAGCCAAGCAAATGAACTTTCTTGACCAAATTCCCAAGTGGCACCTTATTAAGGGCCTTGCTAAAGTTCTTGTAGACAACATCCACTGCCTCACCTTCATCAACATTCCTGGTAACTATCTTGAAAAGCTCTATAAGGAATGGCCAGCTCCAACTTTTGAGACTATGACCCTTAATGCAAGGCTCCCCAGCCAGGGGAAATGACAACTCTGTATCTATCCATCAAACCCTTTTAAGAATTCTGTATGCTTCAATGGAATTACCTCAGAATTCTAAACAAGAGAGTAACTTTTAATCATCCATATGACAAACTCACCATCCCAAATATCGTTTTGCTCAATCGTTGCTGCATCCCCTTAATCATAAATATCTTCCCTTAGGCAGTGAACTAGACCTGTATTCAGTATCCAGATACAGTCACAATGGAGCTCAATACAATAAGAGTAAGATAATTCTGGCATCGCACACAAAATGCTGGAGGAACTCAGCATACCAGGCAGCATATATGGAAAAGCATATAGTTGATGTTTCAGGGCAAATCCCTTCATCGGGACTCAAGACAAGACGAATCTACTTTAGTTCTCATATCCTTATGCAATAAAGACCTATTCTTTGTTTCATTTCCTAATTAATTGCTGAATTTACATGTTAACCTTTTGTAAATCATGCATTGCCAGATTGGAAAACTGCAGCATTTTCACTATCTCATTATTAAAAATACATAAACTATATTGCCTTTCTATTTTTTTCTATTGAAATGAATAACCTCCATTTTTCCACATTATGTTTTATCTGTTAGGTATTAGCCCATTTACTTAGCCCGTCAATATCCACCTAAATTTTCCTTGCTCCTTCTTCATTCCCCATATTGCCACTTTATAGCAACCTTGAAGATATCACACTTGGACCTCAATCAAAATCATTGATATAGGTTGAGAGCATTTGATGGTCCAGCACTATTTTCTGAAGTGACATTTTCCAAAACTAAATATATCCCAGTTATTCCTACTCTCCATTTTCTGTATATTACATAATTCTAAATTACTGAATGATTTACTCCCTCATTTTGTTGCATAGTCTCTTACATGATATGTTATTGAAAGTTTCTGGATACAACATCAACTGGCCCATGCCTGTCTATTCTGCTAGAAATAACCTCCAAAAATTTTAACAGACCTGTCAGACATGATTTTTCTTTCATGAGTCTATGTTGTCTGCGTCAAGTCCTACAATTATTTTCAGGTGTTTGGTTAAACCTTGTTTAATAATACATTTCATTTTTTTTTCTACTTATGTTGGACTAACTAGTCTATAGTTCCCTGCTTTTTCTCTCCTCCCATCTCAAGTAATGGGGTTATATATCTAACCTTATACATGGGAACCATTCCAGAATTTATGGAATTTTGGAACATGATGCACAGAACATTCAAGATTTCCACAGCCACCTCCTTCCAAACCCAAGGATACAGGTCATCATGTCCTGAATATTTGTCAGCTTTATGTCTTATTAAGTTTGTTGAAACTTGATTTTTACAAATAAAAATTTCCTTGACCTCCACTAATTCTTATGTCTTCTACCATGAGGACAGGCAGAAAGTCATTACGTATTTCTAGTTTTGGGGAATTTTTTTTAAGTTAAATCACTTTGATGTGATAAACAAAGACAGATTCCAACTTCAGTAACCTGAAACTCATACTTTAATTCATTTCCCAAAGAATATATATATTTTAATTGATACTTTCCATTATATAAAGTCTCCCAAGCCATCTCTACACACACACATATATATATATAATTGCTATAATTTGCTGACAAGATTTTAACGTGAAAGTTTAATCAAAATATTAAATATTCTCGGTCTTAATATTAGGAATTACTCAACTGTTAACATTTTTTCAGCTCTTAAAAAATTGAAGCAATTGCAAATGCAACCCACAATCAAATTCAGAAAATTCATCAACTTCACTACAGCTGTAATAGCATTATAACATTTTCATGATATTTTATATGCATCATAAGTGATTTTCATGGCCACATAAAACTAGTTGACTACTTTCACATTGTTATTATTCATGTAACCCTAAGGTCAGAGATCTAATTAGATCAATTGCATTAACTGTTCTTTCATTAATGGTTCAGACTCATAATTCACAAGTCTCACAGTAATGACTTTCCCATGAGTTAAGGAACTACAATTTTGCAATGTGGATTGTAAGCAATAACTCAGTTTTGTGACTTGCTGCTTTTAATACTTTTTTTTCAGAAGTGCATTAAATAATTGAAGATCAGTAATAATGCCAAAATATGAAATTTTGCAGCAATAGATAAATTTGAAATATATATGTGCTTGTTCTCATCTAACTTTGTGTCCATGTAAGTTGGAATTTGAAACAACTTTTATCATATTATTGGGGCTTAGTTGAGTTAATTCACCAGGAATCATAGTTGTTTAAGGAGTAGCTCTCCTTCTTGTGAAGAAAGAAAGAGATATGAGCTCTTCAGCTTCCCTTAGAGTTTCAAAGCATAATGTTACAAATCACTATGGCTTCATGGGCAGTCAGTGCGCCTTAGCAACAGCATTTATACATGTTGCATACATTGTCATCTCAGTATCCTGTACAGTTTCATTAACACCCTTTGAAAATTAGGCTTTATCTCTCATCCTAACATCTTGACACTTTATAAACACAGTGGATTCTGCAGATGCTGGAAATCAAGAGCAAGACAAAAGGTTCTTGGCCTGAAACATCAACTGCTTGGTGTCTTCCATAGATGCTGCCTGATCTGCTGAGTTCCTCCAAAATTTTGTGTGTTATTCTTTACTACTGCTAAATAATAGAAAACATAGACTTAGAAAATCTGCAGCACAATACAGGCCCTTCAAACCACAATGCTGTGATAGTCCTCTATGTTACTAAACACCATGTAACTATCCAAGAGCCTCTGAAAAGAGCCTGTCATATCTGCCTCTATCAACATTGCCAGCAACCCATTCCACGCACTCACCACTCTCTGCATTAAAAACTTACCCCTGACATCTCCTCTGTGCCTACTTCCAAGCATCTTAAAACTGTGCCCTCTCATGCTAGCCATTTCAGCCCTGGGGAAAAGTCTCTGACTATCCACATGATCAATGCCTCTCATTATCTTATACACCTCGATCAGGTCACCAGTTATCCTCCACTGCTCCAAGGAGAAAAGACCGAGTTCACTCAACCTATTCTCATAAAGAATGCTCCCCAGTCCAAGCAACATCCTTGTAAATCTCCTTTGCACCCTTTCTATAGTTTCCACATCCTTCCCATAGTGAGGTGACCAGAACTAGCACAGTACTCCAAGTGGGGTCTGACCAGGGTCTTATATAGCTGAAACGTTACCTCTTGGCTGTAAAGCTAAATTTCACAGTTGATGAAGGCTAGTGCACCATATGCCTTCTTAACCACAGAGTCAACCTGAGTAGCAGCTTTGAATGTCCTATGGACTCGGACCCCAAGATCCCTCTGATCCTCCACACTGCCAAGAGTCTTACCATTAATACTATATTCTGCCATCATATTTGACCTACCAAAATGAACTACCTCACACTTATCTGGATTGAACTCCATCTGCCACTTCTCAGCCCAGTTTTGCATCCTATCAATGTCCCGCTGTAACCTCTGACAGCCCTCCACACTATCCATAACACCCCCAACCTTTGTGTCATCAGCAAATTTACTAACCCATTCCTCCACTTTCTCATCCAGGTCACTTATAAAAATCATGAAGAGCAGGGATCTCAGAACAGATCCCTAAGGCACACCACTGGACACCGACACACTGTAGGGACAGAAACTAAAAATTATGGTGGAAAGCTTGCTAACACATGAACAAAGTGGACTATGACCCATTTGACAGCCACTCTTTGCCTTCTGTGGGCAAGCCAATTCTGAATTCACAAAGCAAGATCCCCTTGGATCTCATGCCTCCTTACTTTCTCAATAAGCTTTGCATGGGTATCTTATCAACTTGCTAAAATCCATATACACTACATGTACGGCTCTACCTTCATCAATGAATTTAGTCATATCCTCAATAAATTCAATCAGGCTCGTGAGGCATGACCTACCTTAGACAAAGCCATGCTGACTATTCCTAATCATATTATGCCTCTTCAAATGTTCATAAATCCTGCCTCTCAGGATCTTTTCCATCAATATACCAACCACTGAACTAAGACTCACTGGTCTATCATTTCCTGGGCTATCTCTACTCCCTTTTTTGAATAAGGGAACAAAATCTACAACCTTTCCTGTCTCCATTGATGATGCAAAAATCATCGCCAGAGGATCAGCAATCTCCTCCCTCACCTCCTACAGTAGCCTGGGGTACCTCTCGTCTGGTCCCAGAGACTTATCCAACCTGATGCTTTCCAAACTCTCTAGCACATCCTCTTTCTTAATGTCTATATGCTCAAGCTTTTCAATCCGCTGTAAGCCATCCCTACAATCGCCAAGATCCTTTTCTGTACAGAATACTGAAGCAAAGTATTCATTAAGTACTTCTGCTATCTCCTCCGGTTCCATACACACTTTTCCACTCTCACACTTGATAGGTCCTAATCGCTCATGTTTTATCCTCTTGTTCTTCACATACTTGAAGAATGCCCTGGGGCTTTCCTTAATTCTGCTCACCAAGGCCTTCTCATGGCCCCTTCTGGCTCTCCTAATTTCATTCTTAAGCTCCTTCCTGCTAGCTTTATAATCTTCTAGATCTCTATTATTACCTAGTTTTTTGAACCTTTCGTAAGCTTTCTTTTCTTCTTGACTAGATTTTCAACAGCCTTTGTACACCACGGTTCCTGTACCCTACTATCCTTTCCCTGTCCCATTGGAACATACCAATGCAGAACTCCATGCAAATATCCCCTGAACATTTGCCACATTTCTGCCTTACATTTCCCTGAGAACATCTGTTCCCAATTTATGCTTCCAAGTTCCTGCCTGATAGCTTCATATTTACCCTTACTCCAATTAAATGCTTTCCTAACTTGTCTGTTCCTATCCCTCTCCAATGCTATGATAAAGGAGATAGAATTGTGATCACTATCTCCAAAATGCTTTCCTGCTGAGAGATCTGACACCTGGCCAGGTTCATTTCCCAATACCAGATCAGGTACAGCCTCTTCTCTTGTAGGCTTATCTACATATTGTGTCAAGAAACCTTCCCGAACACACCTAACAAACTCCACCCCATCTAATCCCCTTGCTCTAGGGAGTTGCCAGTCAATATTTGGGAAATTAATATCTCCCATCATAACAACCCTGTTATTATTACACCTTTCCAGAATCTGTCTCCCTATCTGCTCCTTGATGTCCCTGTTACTATTGCGTGGTCTATAAAAAACACCCAGTAGAGTTATTGACCCCTTCCTGTTCCTAACCTCCACCCTCAGAGACTCTGTAGACAATCACTCCATGACTTCCTCCTTTTCTGTGGCCATGACACTATCTCTGATCAGCAGTGCTATGCCCCCACCTCTTTTGCCTCCTTCCCTGTCCTTTCTGAAACATCTAAAGCCTGGCAATTGAAGTAACCATTCCTGCCCCTGAGCCATCCGAGTCTCTGTAATGGCCACAGCATCATAGCTACAAGTACTGATCCACGCTCTAAGCTCATCCATTTTGTTCATGATGCTAATGGACTATCAGTGTTAGCAAGCTTCCCACCATGACTTCTAGATTCTCTTCTTACATTGTGTCCTAGAGGCATGAGCCTTTAAGTTTAGATTCTTGCTGCATATTTCCCTTTCTGAATCTCTGAATCTCATTACTCTGTGAATTTCCATATTTATCATTTGTCAGTCAACTGTCCACCTCCCAGCATATTTGACCTTTAAGTCTGTACTTGACCTTTATTGTTTGAAATTCTACTCCAGTCCTAACTTACTGTCATCTGCAAATCTGGTTAATATGTTTGACTCCCACAACCGGTGAATCATTCACATCATGCATTAAAAAAAGGTGTTCTCACTGGTCTTTGTGATACCTGCAGGGGAACCAGCATCTTGGTGACTCAGTTCCAATCAAGGGCAGTATTCTTGTTTTAAAAAGTTTAACCAATTTTCACTCAGTTCAGAAGCCTCTTATTCCATGACTTCTTATATTCTGAACTCCTCTGGCAAAGTTCTTACATGAATCTAATTGAATAAAATTGTCTTCTGAGGCCTTCCTTTTTATAAATGCTTGATAATTCCTTTAACAGAACGACTGATTCAGTCACTGCTCCACAATGCACAATAAATAGGAAGATACTGAGGAATCGTAAAGGAGAAATTGAAGAGTGAGTCATTCTTGTGAGCTCTTTATGGCCATTACAATGTGTCACTGGCAGATGGCTGAGCAGGTCAATATACATTAAGCAAACAAGCAATAAAAGGGAACAAAAGCTGGTGCAAATACACGGCAGGTGGCTGGTGAAGGGCAAAGTCAACTTCCAAACTGTAGGATGTCATCAAAAAGCTCAAAATGTACCAACAAAATGTTGCAGACATAAGTGAATATTAGGATTGTTGCACACCCACAAACACTTTTGCTTATAGAATCATCCTTTCTGATGCAGATCCTTCATCATTTCTGTGTAGACCACACCCAGAAACTAGCATTTTGTTTCTTTTCATATAAACTAATCCAGCATTTCCTGCTCTTTTCCAATTTTGATTATTCCTCCTTTTTTCTGTGTCTGAATAAGATCGCCTTCTCCAGGACATCAAATGGTGAATGGTGACAGGAAACCTTGGAATTAAATAAATAAACTATTAATTTTCTAAATCATACAGTAAATGAATGGATGGAGAGGGGATGGGTAGCTGGACAGTAGAAACTCTAAAATTTGGAGGCTGATCATGTTTTAACAGGAATAAACTGTGTTGATAGGCAATTTGTGAGAAAGGTTTTCTTCACCATCAGAATATTAAACATAGGGATGATAAAGAATACCCAGCAGAGAGGTGAATTTGCCTCTTATAGCCCTCTGCCCTTGGATTTTACCTTCATATTGAGTGCCGCATCTCACTGTGTGAACAATGTCCACATTCTCACATGATATAGCGAAGTTCACAGTTCAAAATAAATTCATTATCAAAGTACTTACCGTACATGAATCAGAGTCAGGTTTAATATGATTGGCATGTGTCATGAAATTTGTTGTTTTGGGGCAGCAGGACATTGCAATATATTATAATAAAAGCTATAAATTACAATAAGAGATACAAATAAAAATTGAAATTAAATAGGTAGTGCAAAAAGAGAGCAAAAACTGAGATAGTGTTCATGAGTTCATTGTCCATTCAGAAACCTGATGGCGGAGGGGAAGCAGCTGTTCCTGAAACGTTGAGTGTGTGTCTTCAGATTCCTGTACTTCCTCCCCAATGGTAGCAGAAGAGGGCAAGTCCTGAGTGATGAGGGCCCTTAATGATGGATGCCACCTTCTTTTGAAGTGTCCTCGATACTGGGGAAGCTAGTGCCCATGACAGAGCTGGCTGAGTTTACAACTTTGTGCAGCATTTTTTCTGATCCTATGTAGTGACCCCTCCCCTTGCTTTCCAGATGGTGATGCAACCAGTGAGAATGGTCTCCACAAATTTATAGATGGTGTTTGAGCTGAACGAAGCCACACAGCCGTGGGTGTAGAGAGAGTAAAACAGTTGGCTAAGTGCACATCCTTGAGGTGTGCCAGTGTCACCATATCCTGAGATTCATTTTCTTGGGGGTATACATAGTAGATACCCCCAATCAGTAGAATCAATGAAAAGCTACACACGAAGATAGACAAACAACCAATGTGCAAAAGAAGACAAACTGTGTAAATTCTAAGTATATTTGACAACCTCCCAGAAACTTAGCTGAGCAAACAGCCCATTCAAAATATATTTGACAACTTCCCAGAAACTCTCCGAGCATCTAGCCCATTTAAAGAATTTTGACAAGTAAGAGGATGCTGATTTTCAATTTTATCCAAAGGTGAAATACTGCAGAGGTTGGAAAGCGGAAGTAAATTAGAAATATTCTGCAGGCCAGACAGAAGAGTGAAAATTAGATCATATTTTAAATTTTGATAATTCAGTTCCAATTGCTTGTAATCTTTCTTCAGTGGTGGGAAAAATATGAAATGCTGCCAGTTTCAAATTGCCATGGAGGGTGGAAAGAGAGGAGAGAACAGAAGGAAGAGTTTATAAATTAATAAACATTTTAGAGAGAGCAAATCTTAACAAAACTGGGATATACTCAGATTAAGGAGTAAGTGAAAAAACAATATAGGATCATGGAGCTGAAGAGTGATGTAACACAAAAATAATGAGATTGTTCAGCCCAATGAGATCATTCCAGCCACTAAGGTCTCAGTCACATCCATTTACACTAATTCTACACCTCCACTCAAATCAACACCTCTAGATTCTACCACTCACCAACACATTAGGGACAAATTAGTGTGGGCAGTGATGCATGACTTTGGATTGTAAGAAGAAACCCACACAATCAACGGAAAACACAGAAACTCCACACAAAGAATACTTGTGGTCAGGGTCAAACCCAGGTCATTTAAATTATGAGGCAGTTCTATTACTGCACCAATGATCCCTCTCATTTGTAATGATCAGCATGCGCAAAAATCTTGTGCTGTGCAATTTTTTGCCCAGTGGCAACAACGTGTGTGCACTGAATTTTCTGAGTGGAAGTAAATCTGAAGCTATTCTAAGGACAATAAGCCGTTCTGTTTCAAATAAACTAGCAGTTCTTTTGCGTTTCACGCAATTGGCTTCTTTGGAATTCAACATAGTGAATCAATAACTTCTTCAATAAAAACAGCATCAAATCTGCAGACAAATCACCACAAATCCACATTGTCAATACCATCCACAGCAGAAACCTGAAAAGGAAATGTGATTGTGTACAATCCTGAAGTAGCCGACCAGGGAGAGGGTGACAACCTTTTGTGCACAGTTTAAACAGCTCTGTGCACTAGTGGCAAAAGATGTGTGCGTATGCACACCTTAGAGGGAACATAGCGCCGCGCTGCCTATACTGTAAAAACCAAAATAGTGTTTATAATTTTAAAATCAGTGGAATTCTGAAAATGTTTCTGAGGGTGTTACACATCAACCATAAAAAAAACTAATTCTTCAGGCGAGTGAGAATTTGTAGTAGTAATTAAGGTTTAACCTGGTATAATAAAAAATCAGTTACACTTAATTTAACAAGGATAACATTTTCATTGTTTACTTACAGTGTACGACATTTGAAGTTCACATTCACATTTGGTGTCGATGACGCTGTAGCACCCGACTCTCCAGAGTTCCATGCAGAGAACAAGCTACCACTAAAAATAACTTGAGCATTTAATTGTGCGTGCATAGATGCCAACATTTACTAATGTATTCTCTTCACCATAACAGCCTCCAACAGGATCGTTGCTGATCTTGCTGTAAATTCCAGGACCATGTTTTAAGGCAGAGCAAAATACAAAGTGCAGGAGGAACCCAGCGGGTTAAGCATCAACCCTGGGTGGAAGAGAACAGTCAACGTTTCGGATTGAGACTGTGCGTCAGGACTGAGAGGGAGGGGAAAAATAGACGGTATAAAGAAGAACGAGGGAAAAGGTGAAACAGGGGCCAGCAGATAAATAAAGTATCTCCTAAGGAGTGCCAGTTACTTCAGAGACTCAACCTGCTGCTGGTATACAGAATCACACGCATAATGCGCTTCCAGTAGAAGTGGTAGAGGCAGGTTCAATATTGTCAGTTAACGTAAAATTGGATAGGTATATGGACAGGAAAGGAATGGAGAGATATGGGCTGAGTGCAGATCGGTGTGACTAGGTGAGGGTAAGCGTTTGACACGGACTAGAAGGGCCGAGATGGCCTGTTTCCGTGCTGTAGTTGTTATATGGTTATATGGTTAATATGTGAGCCAGCTTGTTTGCACATGGGTAATGCATTTGTTAATTGTTGGTAGAATAATAACTTTATAATGCTTCTTTTTCAGTGACTAATCAGAATGGTGGTGGTACAGTAACTAAATTAGCAGACCAGTAAACGTGAGACACAGCCCCCAATCCAACAATCACAGGTATAAGATTCAAATTTAATAATATCCGTCGGCAATGATAACCTCAAGCCAGGTCGTTTACTAACATCCTTCGGGGTCATTAATTTTTCAGGGGAGAAAACTTGCTATTCTTACCTGGTTTGGCTAACATGTGGCTCCAAATCAACTGATATGGCCGACTCATAAACAAGGTTTAAATTTCCCTGCAAGTGGCCAAAATCTAGAGCAATTAGAAATGGACAATAAATGCCCATCTTACAAAAGACACCCGGAACCTGAAAAACTATAAAATTAAAATAAATCAGCTTTACTGTGGTTTTCTGGGATTAAATTTGTTTGAAGAATTTTAGCGGCGTGTATATGAACCCAGTTTTGTACATGTTTCTTTGCTAATTTGTGCGTGGAATCCAAATGATCTTAACAGAGTGAGGCAAGTGCATCCTAACAAAGAATGGGAAGAAAGGGAAACTATTTTGAGAACTACTTTAACAATGCTGAATAAAACTTTTCTATTCCTTTTGTTGATTCTGTTTTGTGTATATGTGTTGTGAATAACAATGGCAACGTCAGCATTGTATGTCACAGGGTTGCACAGTAGTGTAGTGATTAGTGCAGTGCTTTACAGCACCTGCTGTAAGATCACGATTCAATTACTGTTGCTGTCTGAAAAGAGTTTGTACGTTCTTCCCAAGACCACATGTTTCCTCTCGGTTCTCTGATTTCCTCCTATTTTCCGAAGACATACAGGTTAGGGTTATTGAGTTGTGGACATGCTCTATGTTGGCAGCAGAAATGTGACCACACTTGCCTAGCATAGTGTTCGCTGATTTGATTAAACACAAAGAATGCAGTTCACTAAATGTTTCAATGTACATGTGACAAATAAAGCTAAGCTTAACTTAAAGTGTATTGTCTTGGATAAGATTTTATCATCTGTGCTCATCGTAAGGAGTCAGGGTTTATGGTTTTCTCTCTCACAACTTTAAGTCAGATTCCTTTAGGTTGTCACATGCCATCGGCCTCCAAGAGTTACTCTGGTAAAAGCATCCACATCAATATTAAAAGAAAAACAAGAACAATATTAACTTACATGAAGAGCACCTTTTTATCAGGTAGATCATTCCAAGGTTTGCTATTATTTATTACATCAATAAGGTTTTTATGACAGAAACATAGAATAAATGTAATCAAAACAGTTGTATTTGTAGGAGGACATGTTGGACCAGACTTTGATAGCAAATGATCAGAGATACTTAAAATGGTTCATATCGATTTAAATAATTAAAATTTAAAAATAAAATTAGCTAATAGAGTGCAAAACACTTCTGAGAGTAAGAAATTAATTGTAAATTTTAGAAATAAAAACAATGAAAGGAAACATGTAACTTACATGCATTGACACATCCAATCAGGGTGAGCAATCCTCATTCCAAAGAATGGATTTGCACACATTCCACACATCTTAAGAACATAAAAATTAGGAACAGGAGTAGTCCATCTGGCCCATCGAGCCCGCCAGGCCATTCAATAAAATCATGGCTGATCTGTCTGTAAACTCAGCTCCATCTACCTGCCTTTTCCCCATAACCCTTAATTCCCCTACTGTGGAAAAATCTGTTTCTTAAATATATTTAGTAAGGAAGCCTCAACTGCCTCCCTGGGCAGAGAATTCCACAGATTCACCACTCTCTGGGAAAAACAATTTCTCCTTACCTACGTCCTAAATCTTCTCCACTGAATCTTTAGGCAATGTCCTCTAGTTCTAGTCTCACCTACCACTGAAAACAACTTTCCTACTTCTATCTTATCTATGCCTTTCAAAATTTTGTATGTTACTATAAGATCCCCTCTCATTCTTCTGAACTCCAGAGAGTATGGTCCCAGGTGACTCAATCTCTCCTCATAGGTTAACCCCTTCATCCCTGGAATCAACCTAGTGAACCTCCTCTGCACTGCCTCCAAAGCCAGTCTATCCTTCCTCAAGCATGGAGACCAGAAATGCACACAGTACCCTGTATAGTTGCAGCATGACGTCACTGCTCTTGAATTCTGTCCCTCTAGCAATGAAGGACAACATTCCATTTGCCTTCTTAGTAACCTGAAGATGTTATTATCTTCTTGGCCTAAAGCTGGAAAGAAAGAAAGATTGGCTTTATTTGTCATATGTACATCAAAACCTATGTGAAATACATCATTTGTGTCCAATCAAATATGCGAGGACTGTGCTGTGTCCAGCCCACAAGTACCACAATGCTTCTGACACCAGCATAGCACTTCTACAACGCGCTAACCATAGCCTACTTAGAAACATAGAAAACCTACAGCAAAATACAGGCCTTTTGGCCCACGAAGTTGTGTCGAACTTGTCCCTACCTTAGAAATTACTAGGTTTACCTATAGCCCTCTATTTTTCTAAGCTCCATGTACCTATCTAAAAGTCTCTTAAAAGACCCTATCATATCCGCGTCCACCACCGTCGCTGGCAGCCCATTCTACACACTCAACACTCTCTGAGTAAAAAACTTGCCCCTGACATCTCCTCTGTGCCTACTCCCCAGCACATTAAACCTGTGTCCTCTTGTGGCAACCATTTCAGCCCTGGGAAAAAGCCTCTGACTATCCACACGATCAATCCTCTCATCATCTTATACTCCTCTATCAAGTCACCTCTCATCCTCCATCGCTCCAAGGAGAAAAGGCCGAGTTCACTCAACCTATTTTCAAAAGGTATGCTCTCCAATCCAGGCAACATCCTTGTAAGTCTCCTCTGCACCCTTTCTATGCTTTTCACATCCTTCCTGTAGTGAGACGACTAGAATTGAGCACAGTACTCCAAGTGGGGTCTGACCAGGGTCCTATATAGCTGCAACATTACCTCTCGGCTCCTAAATTCAAATCCATGATTGATGAAGGCCAATACACTGTATAGCTTCTTAACCACAGGGTCAACCTGCGCAGCTGCTTTGAGCATCCTATGGACTCGGACCCCAAGATCCCTCTGATCCTCCACACTGCCAAGAGTCTTACCATTAATACTATATCCTGTCATAATATTTGACCTACCAAAATGAACCACCTCATACTTATCTGGGTTGAACTCCATCTGCCACTTCTCAGCCCAGTTTTGTATCCTATCAATGTCCCACTGTAACCTCTGACAGCCCTCCACACTATCCACAACACACCCAACCTTTGTGTCATCAGCAAACTTACAAACCCATTCCTCCACTTCCTCATCCAGGTCATTTATAAAAATCACAAAGAGTAAGGGTCCCAGAACAGATCCCTGAGGCACACCACTGGTGACCGACCACCATGCAGAATATGACCCATCTACAACCACTCTTTGGAATGTGGGAGGAAACCTGAGCACTCAGGGAAACCCATGCAGTCATGGGGAGTAGCGTTTACAAACTGAGTTGGAATTTTATGAAACCGTATGAAGTATTGTTAGTACAGGGAGACTCTGAGTTACATAATGGTTCCATTCCTGAAGACTGTCTGTAAGTCATTTTCTCCATAAGTCAGAAAAGTTCCAATTTCTTGAGCTATCCATTTGATATTGGTTTACATACACTTGGTATAATTCTCTTATTTTATTCAATAATCACCTTGACACTACCATAACTAAACTGATAGAACATATATTGATAACAGTCAATAATGAATCGCAAGGAATATTTTACTTATATTATTATTAACTTGAAAAGTGCATCTAAAATATCCGGGAGAATTAGCATAAAGTCATATTTTCTAAATCAGATCCTTCATAACCCAAGGAGCACTTGTATTCTCGTTGGACAGAAGGATTTCACCTCAAAGATGTCTCTGTTGAATTTGTATGAGAGAGGGAGGAGAGGCTATTGTACTTCATTGTTTGATCTCAGCTAACCCATTCACAGGCAGAGGACAGTTTGATCTTAGACTTTGTATCTAGTAGCCACATCAGCATGGCCCCAGAACTGTACACACCCTTTGACAATGGTGAGACCCTGGGAGACTTGCCATTAGATCAGAAATAAGTTACTGCCTGTGGCAAGTGACAGTGAATATGGGAATAAAGTGAGGTGGAGGATAAATGTGTGGCTGAGGGATTGAAGCAGAGGGCAGAGATTCAGATTTCTGGATCATTGGGACCTCTTTTAGGGCAGGCATGACCTGTACAAAAAGGACAGGTTGCGCTTGAATCCCAGGGGGACCAATATCCTGGCAGGGAGGTTTTCAAAGGCTGCTGGAGAGAGTTTAAACTAGAATTGCTGAGGGTGGGAACCGAACTGAAGAGATGGGGGAAGAGGCGGTTGGCTCACAAATAGAGAAAGCTTGGAGACAGTGCGAGAGAGAGGATAGGCAGGTGATAATGAAGGGATGCGCTCAGACTGATGGTTTGATATGTGTGTATTTTTATGCAAGGAGTATTATGAACAAAGTGGATGAGCTTAGAGCATGGATCAGCACTTGGAGCTTTGATGTTGTGGCCATTACAGAGACTTGGACGACTCAGGGGCAGAATGACTTGAGTGCCAGGCTTTAGATGTTTCAGAAAGGACAGGGAGGAAGGCAAAAGAGATGGGGGTGTGGAACTGCTGATTCGAGGTAGTGTCATGGCTGCAGAAAAGGAGGAAGTCATGGAGGGATTGTATAGGGTACAGGAACCAAGGTGTACAAGGCTGTTGTAAATCTAGTCAAGAAGGAAAGAAGAGCTAATGAAATGTTTAAAAAACTAGGTAATGATAGAGATCTAGAAGATTATAAGGCTAGCAGGAAGGAGCTTAAGAAAAGAAAAGCTTACAAAAGGTTGAGAGAGCTAGGTAATGTTAGAGATCTAGATTATAAGGCTTAACAGGAAGGAGCTTAAAAAGGAAATTAGGAGAGCCAGAAGGGGCCATGAGAACACCTTGGCGAGTAGGATTAAGGAAAACACCAAGGTGTTCTACAAGTATGTGAAGAGCAAGAGGATAAGACGTGAGAGAATAGGACCAATCAAGTGTGGCAGTGGAAAAGTGTGGATGGAACCGGAGTAGATAGCAGAGGTACTTAATGAGTACTTTGCTTCAGTATTCACTATGGAAAAGGATCTTGGCAATTGTAGGGATGACTTACAGTGGACTGAAAAGCTTGAGCTGTAGATGTTAAGGAAGATGTGCTAGACCTTTTGGAAAGCATCAAGTTGGATAAGTCAGGTGCCGCCTGGCCTGCTGAGTTCCTCCAGCATTTTGTCTGTGTTGCATGCAGTACTTACTGCGACCAAACTGACTTTATATAGACAAAGTATAATATCCCTGTTCATATATTCAAAGTTTTACCAAATAAAGTGAAGAATCCATAATCTTTGCTCACTCCCTGATCTGCCTACTTCCATTGACCTGAAATAATAATCTTTGTCCTCTCTCCACTACTGCTGTGATGAAGAGCTTTAGAGGTTGGTCATTGTGAAAATTAACTCCTGTTTGAGCAAAGTCCTGGACCCACTTCAGTTTGCCTACCACCATAATAATTCTACAGCAGATGCAATTTCACTGGCACTACAAATGTCCTTGGTCTACTGGACATCAGCAATACCTATTTCAGGCTGCTATTTATTGATTATGCCTCAGCGTTCAACTCCATCATCCCCTCAGTACTAATCAATAAACTTCAAAAACTTCAAAACCTGGGCACCTGCACCTCCGTCTGCAACTGGATCGTTGATTTCCGCCTCAGGAGACCCCAGTCAGTGTGCATGGGAAGCACCATTTCATCTCTGACATTCAACACCAGCGCACCTCAAGCCCGCTGCTCTACTCTGCACTCATAACTGTGTGGCTAGGCACAACTCAAACACCATCTATAAATTTGCCAATGACACAACTGTTGCTGGCAGAATCTTAGATAGTGACCAGGAGCAATATACATGGGCTGGTTGAGTGAGGTCACAAGAACACCCTTGCACTCATCATCAGAAAGATCAAAGAATTGATTGTAGACTTCAAGAAGGGGAGGTTGGGAAATCACATTCTAGTCCTTATTAAGAGTGAGTAGTGTCAGGCTCCTGTGTGTTAACATCCCTGAAGATTTATCCTCATATTGACGCAGTTACGTATAGGGCATGCCAGCAGCTGTATTTCATTAGGAGTTTGAGGAAATTTGGTATGTCACCAAAGACTCAAAAGTCAATGTCAGCAAATTTCTACAGGTGTACCACGGAGAGCATCCCAACTGGTGGCATCACCATCTGGCAAAGAGCAGTCACTGCACAGGATCAGTAAAAAGCTGCAGTCTCAGCCATCATGGGCACTAGCCACCTCACCATCAAGAACACCTTCAAAAGGGAATGCTTCAACAAGGACATGCCCTCTTCTCATCACTACCATCAGGGAGGAGATACAGAAGCCTGAAGACACTCATTCAACTTTTTAGGAACAGCTTATTCCCCTCTGCTATCAGATTTCTGAATGGTCCACGATCACACAAATAATACCTTACTATTTTACGCTCTTTTGCACTACGAACTTCCTTATTGTAAATTATAGCATTTTTTGTGTGTGGTACTGTACTGTTGCTGTAAAACAACTACTTTTATGGTGAATGTCATTGACAATAAGCCTGATCCTGATTCTGAAAGATGCCCTCTAACCTTCTTACTCGCCGTAGTGTAGATTAAACCTGCATTCCCTCTTTTTTGCCCTGGACAGAGGATAGAGAGGAAAAGTGAATGTGCCCACACCTCCTCATACAATCTATAAGCCGACGTTTTTCATATAATTGGATGTTGTTATGTGGTATTCTCTGCTGACTCAATCTCTCACGTATTCCTTCACTGTTCTGTATAGAAAGTATGCTGTCTTGGGAATTAACTGGAATTCAAGCCCGTCATATTAATTATTTAAATCTATATGCTGTCAGGCATACTTTATTTTCATAAACATTTCATGCTTTTGACATTATAGTGGAATCAGTCATAAATGATATCTGTGCCTGCCACTGAAATGTGATGTTCTTGACACCATACCACCATTTGAAGGTAGATTGTAGAGCTTTCTAAACTCAGTTCAAGCTTTATTATTAGACTGCTGTCATTGCAGTGCCGAGGCCAACGACTAGAGAAGCAGCTAAACATGCTAATCGCTAGAAGGCTTATAGAAAGGCTGAGGAAAACTTGCTTTCACCCGAAGTGATGGAGTTCTGAGATAGACATCCTGAAAGATGACAGGGGCAAGAGCAGAAACACCTTTCACGATTTGTTTCCAAGAGCAGTACATGATATCCAGCATGCTGCAGGTCTGATGATAAATAGCTGAGACAAAGAATTAGCCAAAATAACTCTATTTGTCTAGTATGAGACAGATAAACCTTATTCTGTGCTCTATTTCTATGATTCTATTAAAACAGTGCACTGATGACTTTTCATAACTAGGACATATCAGGACTGAGTTAATAAGATAAGGAGCTTTGTGTTTCTGCTGATTGCATACATGAAATTAGATTTCTATCAATTGCTAATCTTATGAATGAAAGGGTTAGGATTTCTTTTTTTAAAAACACCACTGGGATGAAGCAGGTTGCTTGTCTGAAAGATACATTTTTCAGGCATGGTGAACAAGCTCTACTGCACATCTGATTCATACTGAACCTGACTGTGGAGCTCCTAATGCTACCATTAGGTGGAAGAAGCTGAAAACCGTTCTGCTGTCCAAAAATGACAACTTTCACGTTGATAAGCAGAATTACTGCCGAATACCACATGAAGTGTCTGAACCTCTTCTCCTTTTGTCCTGCTGCCTTTTTTCTTCCCCAGTGACTTTCTAATTTCCTGAGCTTATGAAGGGAGGCGGCAGGACCAGCAAAGGGAGAAGCATACAGAAGCTAACCGTAGATGCCATGGTATGTTGCGGTTAGCGCAACGCTGTTACAGCTCAGGCTGTCGGAGCTTAGGCGAGAAACTACTTTAGTCAGAGGGTGGTAAATCTGCGGAATTTGTCGCCACGAGTGGCTGTGGAGGCCAAGTCATTGGGTGTATTTAAGACAGAGATAGACAGGCTGGTGATTAGCCAGGGCATCAAAGGGTATGGAGAGAAGGCAGGGGAGTGGGAATAACTGGAAGAATTGGATCAGTCCATGATTGAATTGCAGAGCAGACTCGATGGGCTGAATGGACTACTTCTGCTCCTATATCTTCTGGTCCTATGGTCTTATAGTTCAAGTTAAATTCTGACGCCATCTGTAAGGGGTCTGTACATCCTCCCTGTAGAACATACGTGTTTCCTCTGTGTACGCCAGTTTCCTTCCACAATCCAAAGATGTACTTGTTAGTAGGTTACTTGGTCATTGTAAATTGTCCTGTGATTGGGCTAGGGGTTAATCGGGGTTGCCGTGCCTGAAGGGCCAGATGGGCCTATTCAATGCTGTATCTCAATAAATAAATATAACAATTCCTCAGGGAGGGAGGCTTGGCAATAAGCTCTGTTTGCAGGGGCAGGAAAGAATAGGGGTAGAGCTGTCAAGAAAAGCGGACAGTCAGGAAGGAAGATATGACTAAGGAAGAGATGGCCAATGACTGGGGAGGGGCAAGTGGGATGGGACGAGATGAATGATAGGGTGTACGGTCCAGAATCAGGAGGATTAATCAGCGAGGAGAGAGAGGCAATCAGGAAATGGAGGAGGAATTAAGGAGAGGGCTGATCAATGGAGAAAGGGGATATTTGGAACTGGGAATGAGGTAGCAATCAGCAGGGAGACGGGTTATAACCAAAAAATGGAGGAGGTTTGGCACGGTAAAAAAAAAGGGAGGGAATTAAGACAATTCTGTAAGAACAACCATTAAAAGGAAAGGGTTTGGGAGAGGGAAAAGGGCAAGATTCAGGAAAAGAAGCCACACTTGGAATATTGTGCTCATTTCTGGTCACCTCATTATAGAAAGGAGGTAGAAGATTTCAAACAGAGATAAGGAGCAATTTCTTTATCCAGAGCTTGATGAATCTGTGGTATTTATTGCCACAGATGGCTGTTGAGGCTAGGTCAATGGGTATATTTAAAGTGGAGGTTAATAGGCTCTTGATTATTAAGGATGTAAAAAGTTACAGGGAGAAGGCAGTAAATGGGGTTGAGAGGGAAAATAAATTGGCCATGATCAAATGGCAGAGCAGATTTCATTCATTTGTTATGTGCTGTGTCAAATGACGTAGACGATCATGGTCAGAGTCATAGACCTGGAGAAATGCAGCACAGAAACAAGCCTTTTGACCCACCTAGTCCATGCTGAAACCATTTAAATTACCTACTCCCATTGACCTGCACCGGGACCATAGACTTCCATACCCTTACTATCCATGTACCTAGCCAAACTTCTCTTAAACGTTGAAATCGAGCTCACATGCACCACTTGAGCTGGCAGCTCATTCCACATTCTCATGGCCCTCTGAGTGAAGAATATTCCCCTCATGTTCCCCCTAAACTTCTCATCTTTCATCCTTAACCTATGACCTCTGGTTGTAGTCTCACCCAACCTCAGTGGAAAAAACTTGCTTGCATTTCCCTCTATCAAATCTCTCCATCTTCTATGTTCTAAAGAATACAATCTTCAATCTTTCTATATAACTCAGGTCCTCCAGACCCGGCCACACCCTCATAAATTTGCTCTGCACTCTTTCAACTTAGTTTATGTTTCCTTTAGGTGGGTGACCAGAACTGCACAAAATACTCCAAATTAGGGCTCATCAATGCCTTATACAACTTCAACATGACATCCCAACTCCTGTACTCAATACTTAGATTTATGAAGGCCAAAAGCTTTCTTCATGACCTATCTACCTGTGATGCAATTTACAATGAATTATAGACTTGTATTTCTAGATCCCTTTGTTCTACCCTACTCCTCCGTGCCCTACTGTTCACTGTATAACACCGAAGTGCAAAACCTTGCACTTGTCTGCATTAAATTTCATCTGCCATTTTCCAGCTGATGCCGATCCCTCTGCAAGCCTTCTGTCCACTACACCTCAAGTCTTGTTGTTAATCTGCAAATTTGCCCATCCAGTTAACCACATTATCATCCAGATCATTGATATAGATGACAAACAGTAGAGGACCCAGCACCGATCCCTGTGGCACACCACTATTCACAGGCCTCCAGTCAGAGAGGCAACCATCTACTACAACTCTCTGGCTTCTCCCACAAAGCCAATGTCTAATCTAATTTACTACCTCATTATGAATGCCTAGCAACTGAATCTACTTGATACTGAAACGCCTTGTTTCAAAGATGAAGTCCACATAGACAATATCCACTGCCTTGCCTTCATCCACTTTCCTGGTAACTTACTCGAAAAGATTGGTTAGACATGAACTTCCACACACGAAGCCATGCTGGCTATCCTTAATCAAACCATGTCTATCCAAATATTTATATATCCGGTCCCTTAGAATACCTTCCAATAACTTTCCCACAACCAATGTCAGACTCACTGGCCTATAATTTACTAGTTTCCGTTTAGAGCCTTTTTTATTAAAACAGTAGAACAACCTTGGCTATCCTCCCATCCTCTGGTACCTCTCCTGTTACTAAGCATATTTTAAATATTTCTGCTAGGGCCCCGGCAATTTCAGCACTAGCCTCCTGTAGATCAGAGGGAACACCTCATCAGGCCTTGGGGATTTTTTCCGCTGTGATTTGCCTCAGGACACCTCCTCCTCTGTGATCTGTGCAGGGTCCATGAAGTGATGCTGCTTTGCCTCACTTCTGTAGACTTTGTATCAGTCTCCCGAATAAATGTGTGATGCAAAGAAGGCATTTAAGATCTAGTAAGAGACACTGCTGGGTATGGTGGGCGAGTCTGAGACAATAAGGACATATAAGAGAGTCTGAAGTAGGAACATGAAGAAAACTGGAGGGCGATGTAGGAGGAAAGGAATAGACTGATTGTGCAATAGGTTTACATAGGTCAGTGCAACATTGTAGGTCGAAGGACTCAAACAGTGTTCTGTGATTTATTATTTCATCAAGATGAGGAGGAGCAGTCAAAGAAAGGAATGTATAGCATATAGGAGAGGGAGAAGGATATAAAGGGAGTGAGGGAGATAAAGTCAGAGCTGGAGAAAAGGGTGCATGTTTTCAGATCCCAAATTCAGTGAGTATTTTATTTAACTTACATTGCAATGATCTCCAGTAACTCCTCAAGAATCATTGTGTACGGTGCATGTCAGTCACTATTTCCTGAACACAGTCTGCAAGTTGATGAGTTCTGCAAGAAGTTACCTGAAATATACCTTCATCCCATATTATCTACACATATGTTCCATCAACATGACTGCTTGTGGCTCATGTTCATGCACTTCCTTTGGTTGTTCAGTCAATTTAGACCATGGTTTTAAACAGTAAATGCATTATCAAATACCAGGTCTAAGGATATAGGTATTTGACCACAAGACCATAAGATATAGGAGCAGAAGTAGGCCATTCGGCCAAATAAGTCTGTTCCGCCACTCAAACATGGCCTGATCCAATTCTTCCAGTCATCCCCACTCCCCTGCCTTCTCCCCTTACCCTTTGATGCCCTGGCTTCTGCCTTAAATACACCCAATGACTTGGCCTCCACAGCCACTCGTGGCAACAAATTCCACAGATTTACTATCCTCTGACTAAAGAAATGTTTCCTCATCTCAGTTCTAAATGGACGTCCTTCAATCCTGAAGTCGTGCTCTTTTGTCCTAGAATTCCCTACCATGAGAAATAACTGTGCCATATCTGATCTGTTCAGGCCTTTTAACATTTGGAATTTGGAATGAGATTCCCCCCCCCCCCCCCACCCCACCCATTCTCTTGAACTCCAGGGAATACAGCCCAAGAGCTGCCAGTCATTCCTCATACGGTAACCCTTTCATTCCTGGAATCATTCTTGCAAATCTTCTCTGAACCCCCTCCAATGTCAGTATATCCTTCCTAAAATAAGGAGCCCAAAACTGCACACAATACTCCGTGTGGTCTCACGAGTGCCTTATAGAACCTCAACATCACATCCCTGCTCTTATATTCTATACCTCTAGAAATGAATGCCAATATTGCATTCGTCTTCTTTACAACCAACTCAACCTGGAGGTTAACCTTTAGGGTGTCCTGCACAAGGACTCCCAAGTCCCTTTGCATCTTTGCAATTTGAATTCTCTCCCCAGCTAAATAATAGTCTGTCTGTTTACTTCTTCCACCAAAGTGCATGACCATACACTTTCCAACATTGTATTTCATTTGCCACTTCTTTGCCCATTCCCCTAAACTATCTGAGTCTCTGCAGGCTTTCTGTTTCCTCTGTGTATTTGCTGGTTTCAACTGATCTTGTTGGGAAGTTGTCCAGCATTGTGATTAAATTAGGGCGTAGGATATTATTTGAAAGTTGAAAATGCACAGAATTCTTCAAAGGAAAAATTCTCCAGATAGAACCAAAAAGCTTACATAAATAGATTCACAGAGGGGTTATTAGGAGATTACAGAAGGCACAATAGGAAGAATAAAACATGAGCTCCTTAGGGATTTAAGGAACTTAATAATGAGAAAAATAGAAAACTTTTAGAGAGTGATATATGCCAAATCAGTAATGATCAGAATAAGAAAAATAGACCAGGAAAAATGCCAACAATAATGAATAACAATAACAATTTGATTTTACATGGAACCTTTTATACACATCATCCTTCAGAGGACCATTATCTAACAGAAGCTAACACTAAATTAGTGGAGGAAGTATTAGAGAAATTTCAAGGAAAGCAGACATAGATAATAGGTCTGCACTCAGAAGAGTGAAACCAAGGGAGAACTGGAAAAAGAAGGCGAGAATTTAAAAACCGAGAACTAATGAATGACTAAGAAGCTATTGTAGGCTGAAAATATATCAGAGTGATACAGCATGGAAATGCATGCCAACCAGCATTAAAAGGTCACAGTACTGGATAGGAGGCCAAAGGCTTCTACTATTGATACTGAGACATAAACCCTACCAGGACAGCTGAAGAAATTGCATTTAATTAAATGAACTTGACTTACAAGAACTAAGCTAACCTCCGTGGTGGTGACAGAAACAACTGGATTAGCAATGAAGACAGTTATCATATCAATCTGCGTAGGGAGGGAAGACGGTCACCCTTGCAGGTCCGGCTTTAGCAAAGGAAGCTTTGATAAAATTCACCACCAAGTTCACCATGCCAGCACAGCCTTTGACGTCAGAACTGACATAAAGCTTTTAGTCTGCAGGGCAGCAGTGATTCTCTGCCCAATGAAGCAGTGGAGGCTACCCCAGTAAATATACTTAAGACAATGTTGGATAGATTTTTGCATAGTAGGGGAATTAAGGGTTATGGGGAAAAGGCAGGGAGGTGGAGATGAGTCCATGGCCAGATCAGCCATGATCTTATTGAATGGCGGTGCAGGCCTGGTGGGCCAGGTGGCCTACTCCTGCTCCTATTTCTCATGTTCTTACTTGTCTAAATGCTTCTGAGAACCGGAGCGAGGCACCTCAAGGTACAAGGGGGAAAAGAAAAAAACACTAATCAAATCTTTATAGAATTCTCCAAATTCACTCAAAGAATAATCAAACAGAACTCAGCATTGAGGCCTAAATTGCCCTCACGTGGCTACACTGTGACCAACTCATTTGTATGACCAATTTTAGATTCCCAAAAGAGACACAACTTAAAGCTCGTCCATGGAAGGAGATTACCAGAGTGGGGTGAGAAAAAAAATTATTATTATTGTGCGTTCATAATAAAGAACTTCAGTTCCCAGTGTGCAATGCGAGCACTCCAGAACTGGAAGTGATGTTGGTAAGCTGGGTCACATGCTTGTGTAGAGCTAGAAGCCATATACTGTAAGTAAATATGTGCTAGCATTAAAACCCACACAGAGTTTGTTTTGTATCAAGAACAAACATAAAATACTCAAATACAGAAGGAGCATTTGCAATAGTGTTGAAAATGTCATGGACGTGAATTGGATAGCCAGAGAAGCTCTGATTAAGTAGCATAAGAGCACATTACCCCACAATCTACTTACATTGTCACCCACATCACCCCACAAACCACACACCGTGTCACCCACATCACCCACAAACCACCCACCCCATCACCCACATCACCCCACAAACCACCCACCCATCACCCTCATCACCCCACAAACCACCCACACATCACCCACACATCACCCACAAACCACCCACCCCATCACCCACATCACCCCACAAACCACCCACCCCATCACCCACATCACCCACAAACCACCTACACATCACCCACAAACCACCCACCCCGTCATGCACATTACCCCACAAAACCACCCACCCCATCACCCACATCACCCACAAACCACCCATCCCATCACCCACATCACCCCACAAACCACCCACCCCATCACCCACAAACCACCCACCCATCACTCTCATCACCCCACAAACCACCCATCCCATCACCCACATCACCCCACAAACCACCCACCCCATCACCCACAAACCACCCACCCATCACTCTCATCACCCCACAAACCACCCATCCCATCACCCACATCACCCACAAACCACCCATCCCATCACCCACATCACCCCACAAACCACCCACCCCATCACCCACAAACCACCCACCCATCACTCTCATCACCCCACAAACCACCCATCCCATCACCCTCATCACCCACAAACCACCCACCCATCACTCTCATCACCCCCCAAACCACCCATCCCATCACCCACATCACCCCACAAACCACCCACCCCATCACCCACAAACCATCCACCCATCACCCACGAAACCACCCATCCCATCACCCACATCACCTCACAAACCACCCACCCATCACTCTCATCACCCCACAAACCACCCACCCATCACCCACAAACCATCCACCCATCACCCACGAAACCACCCATCCCATCACCCACATCACCTCACAAACCACCCACCCATCACTCTCATCACCCCACAAACCACCCACCCATCACCCACAAACCATCCACCCATCACCCACGAAACCACCCATCCCATCACCCACATCACCTCACAAACCACCCACCCATCACTCTCATCACCCCACAAACCACCCACCCATCACCCACGAAACCACACATCCCATCACCCACAAACCACCCACCCATCACCCACGAAACCACCCATCCCATCACCCTCATCACCCACAAACCACCCACCCATCACTCTCATCACCCCACAAACCACCCATCCCATCACCCACATCACCCCACAAACCACCCATCCCATCACCCACATCACCCCACAAACCACCCATCCCATCACCCACATCACCCCACAAACCACCCACCCCATCACCCACAAACCATCCACCCATCACCCACGAAACCACCCATCCCATCACCCACATCACCCCACAAACCACCCACCCCATCACCCACAAACCATCCACCCATCACCCACGAAACCACCCATCCCATCACCCACATCACCTCACAAACCACCCACCCATCACTCTCATCACCCCACAAACCACCCACCCATCACCCACGAAACCACACATCCCATCACCCACAAACCACCCACCCATCACCCACGAAACCACCCATCCCATCACCCTCATCACCCACAAACCACCCACCCATCACTCTCATCACCCCACAAACCACCCATCCCATCACCCACATCACCCCACAAACCACCCATCCCATCACCCACATCACCCCACAAACCACCCACCCCATCACCCACAAACCATCCACCCATCACCCACGAAACCACCCATCCCATCACCCACATCACCCCACAAACCACCCACCCCATCACCCACAAACCATCCACCCATCACCCACGAAACCACCCATCCCATCACCCACATCACCTCACAAACCACCCACCCATCACTCTCATCACCCCACAAACCACCCACCCATCACCCACGAAACCACACATCCCATCACCCACAAACCACCCACCCATCACCCACGAAACCACCCATCCCATCACCCTCATCACCCACAAACCACCCACCCATCACTCTCATCACCCCACAAACCACCCATCCCATCACCCACATCACCCCACAAACCACCCATCCCATCACCCTCATCACCCCCAAACCACCCACCCATCACTCTCATCATCCCACAAACCACCCACCCATCACCCTCATCACCCACAAACCACCCACCCATCACCCACAAAACCACCAACCCCATCACCTACATCTACCACCTCCAGTTGATTGATTGATTTACTTATTTATTACTATTATTTTTTTTTATTATTTTCTTCTTCTATATCATGTATTGCATTGAACTGCTGCTGCTAAGTTAACAAATTTCACGACACATGCCGGTGATAATAAACCTGATTCTGATTCTGGTTGCATTGCATTCCTGCGATTTAAAAGTGCAGGGATGCAAGGAGCTGCAGAAAGTAGCAGATACTGCCAATACATAGGTGGTATGTCGCTCCGCATCATTGATAGTGTCTACCTCAAGAAGGCAATATCTATCACCAAAGATCCCCACCATCTGGGCCTTCTCAACTTCTCGCAGATACCATTGAACAAGAGGTGCAGAAACCTGAAGCCCCAAGCCACCAGATTCAGGAACAGACGCCTCCCTTCAACCATTCCGTTTTTGAACCAGCCAGCACAACCATAACCATACAGTTTAGCAACACCAGGACTACTCAGGTCACTTTACCTAAAATGGACTTCTAATTTTTATTGTGTTCTTTCTTGAAAAATATGTAATATTGTGTTTTTTTTGTGTGAATGCTGCTTATGTGACCTTATGTGCCAATGGAATTGCTGCAAATAAGTTTTTCATTGCACCTGTCTATTCAGCTATTTGTCAGTATAACAATAAATTCCACATTGACTTTGAGCAAATCGTCCTCATTCTGAGAGCTATCTGAGAAAGTAGAAGAAAAATTGATGAACTAGGCCCAGTGTGAAGTCATGTATGGGCATGAGAACTTTCAATGAACTAAAGCTACAGAGGGCGTCAGCTGAAAGTCACAGCAAAGTCATTGTCAGAAAGTTGCATAAACAAATTAGTTTTGGATTCATGGAGGCTGTGACAGATGTTTTCAACTGATTTAATCATTGTTTCTTCTGTTGACTTTTGCAAGACTCTTGCAAAGAAGTAATTTTTGTTTTTAATTAATGTATAAGTGGTCCAAAGACAGGTGCTCTAAAAGAAACAATCTTCTTGGGATTTGCTTTGAGGAGCTGATTACAGACAACAATATTGGCATTATATTGTAGAATGACATAATTAGTCCCCGGCAGCACAGGCAATTCAGTCATTCTAATGGGAGTAGTAGCATTGGAACAGAGATAAGCAACTGCCTTTGAAAAATGGTTGCAGATTGCATTTTATAGTGTATCAAAGTTCAGGTATGAATAGCAAACACTTTCTTGAAAACTCATATTATCATTCTTAGCTGTCTAAAATAATTCCGGAAACTAACTGAAGAATTATTCAACAATACTAGTTTGACACAATGTTTGCTGAAAACACTGATGCAGGGTCTTTGGAATAACATTTCAGCCCAAATGTTTACAGAAATAGTCCAAAGATGATTCATTCTATCTGTGATCCTGGATTGGGGACAAGGTTAAGGAAACTGTGACAGGAAAGGAAGAGGCTTTGGGAAGAAGTGAATGAATAAGAGTATGGAGAACACGTCATGCTTTAAATTGCAGGAACTAATGACCACTGATTGAAAGTTATTCCTTGTTTAGATGCACAGATCAACTTTCGCCTATGTCTGCAATATTAACTCAAGCCAGAAAAGATCCAGAGAAATGCTCCAACATCCCCAGATATAAATCTGGAATTTCCTTTCCTTATTGTTGATCCCCAACCTTATTCCATGGCTTATTACCCAGAGGCCTGGTGAAAAGCTCATGCTTCACCTGGCAATCTGAACTCTTCAATCACATTTGGAGGTGTAGCCATGCTACAGGATGGTGATGAAGCAGTGTAGTAGAATGCTGGGCTTTCCCACTGAGTGGGCCACCTTTCTGACTACAGAAAGCATTGGCACATGGGAATGCAGTTAGAAAACCACGCAGAAGCTGCATATGATCTGTAACACATTGCCCATGAGATTCTGTTCAATACTATTTTAATACAACAAAACAAGAATGTCAGGATGTGACTATAGTTTTGTCCAGTCTCTGATTTACTCTAACAAAAATATCAATGTTTTTGATTTGAACTTTTTCCAATTAAAAGGACAGCAAGAAGGCAAGTACGACAATCTCAGCAAAAAGAAAAAGAGGTTGGTGTGCTTTTTAAAGAGTTTTGTTTTGTGTGACTGGTTTGGTGGATTCCATTATATTAATTCATCACACTCCATATGTCAGACCAGAATCAAAGGGATCATAGCCGCAAGAGTTTTCGAATTGAATTCATTGCTTAGACTGCGCTGAAGAGTGATAAGGGAAGAAAAGGAAATTGAGTAAACCAAGGTCTTCAATACAATGAGTTTGGATCATCTGCTGAAAGAAAACTAGAAAAGAAGATAGACATAGTTGGATCATGTTATATTTGTGAGTAGTTTACTGACAATGATTAAGGGCAAGCTAATATCCAGAAAACAGAGAGTAGGAACAAAAGTATCATTATCAATTTGAGAGGGTGTGTCTTTCAGGATACCACAAGGAGAGGTGCAAAGGCATAGGCTGTTTACAATCTATATCAAATAGATTGATCTGGAGGCCACATATAATATATCTAGGACTGATGGTAATACAAAACTGGGTGAAGATACTAGTCATAAGACAGATGACACGAGGCTCCAGAAGTACACAAACAGGTTAAGGACAAGCAGGTGGCAGTGGGAATACAGGAAAACGTGGGGCCGTCTGGCTTCAGTAGAAAAGCTAGAAAAGCAGGGTTTATTTTTAAATGGTGAAAGATTGAAGAGTGCCAGCTTGTTATGCACATGAATCACTGAAAGTTAACATGTGACTAACATGCAAGTAAATAGGATGGAAAATGGTATACTGGCTATTATTGCAAGAGGATTTAAGTATAGAAATAAATATATACAGTCCCAGTAGGACTGCGCCCAAAATATTTTGTGCTGGTGTTTTCACCCTACCCAAGGAAGGACATACTTGTGATAGAGATGCAACAGGGTTCAACAAGCTGATTTCCGGACGAAGGATGTTGTTCTACAAGGAGGTATTAAGCAGGCTATGCCTTTACTCTAGTGTTTAGAAGAATAGGTAGTGATCTCATTGCAACAAGAAATGTTTTTAAGGAGTTTGACAGCTTAGATTCAGGGAGGATTTTCTTTGGTTAAGACTCTCGAGCTAGGAGCCACAGTCTGAAAGCAAAGGATTGCCTGTTCCGATGAGAGGTGAAAAGAAACGCCTTCACTGAGAATCTTCGTCATTCCCGGTTCAAAAGCACTTTGTATATTCAAGACAATTATCAAGAGATTTTGGGTATTAAGAGGAATGAGAGGGAAGTAATGTTGGCAGAATAACACTGTCCAAGAGTCGAACATCAGCCATGATCTGGATCAGTGATTGAGAGAGCACGAGGGGTCAAATGGCTGTTCCCGCTCTACTTCTTCAGGGCTGAATGAAGTCTATTCTGTTCCTCTATGTACAGCACGTATGACCTTGACCAGAAGATGCAGAATTAGGCCATTCAGCTCACCATTCCTTCATGGCTGATTTAATTATCCCTCTCAACCCCATTCTCCTGCCTTTTCCTTGTAACCTTTAACACCCTTACTATCAGGAACCTATCTACCTCTGCTTCAAGTATACCCAACAACTTGGCCTCCACAGCCATCTGTGGCAAAAGAAATTCACCCTCTGGCTAAAGAAATTTCTCCTCATCTCTGTTCTCTGAAATGAACAGACATAGGATAACGGCTGACCCCAACACCAGTAGGTATGGAGAGATGGGTTAGACTGGGGGTCCAACGAGCCCTCAGTTAATGATAGGGGTCCTTAGCATAAAAAAGGTTAGGAACCCATGGGTTAGACAGTTTCAAGCTTAAGGACCATTAAATAAGCAGGGCTGCAGCAGTTTGATAATCTTATGGCCGCTGTGTAAATATATCGAGTATCGTCCCTGAACATGGTACAATAGCAGCCATGGAGTCTAGTGACAGCACAAACCCTTGCATCTCTCATTCATCTTTACACCCACAACATTTTAGCTTTATTTCAGAAATACAATTTTTGAAACTGCCTCAAATGTCACATCCATTTGCTCTTATCTCATCAAGTCAAAATACTACTAAAACTCCTCAGGGCTGTCAGTCATAGCAAGCTGAGTAGATGGGAAGCCTCACAATGTCTTTCCACATGGTAAAAACATCTATTTCATTTGACGTTAAAGGAGGAAACTGCCTCAATAAATGCAGAGGCCATCACCCGCTTGCTTCCAAGCTTTGAATAACGTGTCTCAGAGAAAGCTCGGCACCAGTCTCAACAGGAAACATCCTTTTTCAGCTCTTCTCCTTCACTCTGTGATGCCCTTGTATGTCTACCAGCAGCAGCCCAACACGTGATGCATCACATTGATTCCAGTTGTTCAATTGTTTGAACGCTCTTAACGTCGGGCCCTCACAACACAACAAAGCCACTGCTGACCGTCATCAGGGAGCCCACCGTCCAGGTCATGCTTTCTTCTCACTGCTGCCATCAGGAAGAAGATCAGGAACCTCAAGACCCACACCACGTCCAGGAACAGTTATTACCCCTTGTTAGGGCATATTTTGGACTTAAGGTGTATAGCAAAGTATTAACCATAAGATCATCAGTCCATAAAGTATAGGCACAGAAATAAGCCATTCAGCCCATCGACTCTGCTCCGCCACTCAATCATGGACTGATCCAATTCTTCCAGTCATACCCATTCCTCTGCTTTCACCCCATACCCTTTGATGCCCTGGCTAATCAGGAACCTATCCATCTCTGCCTTAAATACGCCCAATGACTTGGCCTCCACAGCCACTCATGGCAGCAAATTCCACAGATTTACCACCCTCTGATTAAAGTAATTTATCCGCATCTCAGTTCTAAAAGGACCTCCTTTAAGCCTGAAGTCATGCCCTCTTGTCCTAGAATCCTCCACCATGGGAAATAACTTTGCCATATCTAATCTGTTCAGGCCTTTTAACATTCAGAATGTTTCTATGAGATTCCCCCCCCCCCCCCCCATTCTCCTGAACTCCAGGGAATGCAGCCCACAAGCTGCCAGACGTTTCTCATACGGTAACTCTTTCATTCCTGGAATCATTCTCATAAATCTTCTCTGAACCCTCTCCAATGTCAGTATATCCTTTCTAAAATAAGGAGCCCAAAACTGCACACAATACTCCGTGTGGTCTCACGAGTGCCTTATAGAGCCTCAACATCACATCCCTGCTCTTATATTCTATACCTCTAGAAATAAATGCCAACATTGCATTCGTCTTCTTTACAACCAACTCAACCTGGAGGTTAACCTTTAGGGTGTCCTGCACAAGGACTCCCAAGTCCCTTTGCATCTTTGCAATTTGAATTCTCTCCCCAGCTAAATAATAGTCTGTCTGTTTACTTCTTCCACCAAAGTGCATGACCATACACTTTCCAACATTGTATTTCATTTTCCACTTCTTTGCCCATTCCCCTAAACTAAGTCTCTCTGCTGGCTCTCTTTCCCCAACACTACCCGCTCTTCCACCTATCTTTGTATCATTGACAAATTTAGACACAAATCCCTTAATCCCATAGTCCAAATCATTGATATATATTGTAAAAAGCAGCGGTCCCAACACCGACCCCTGTGGAATTCCAATGGTAACCGGCAGCCTGCCAGAATAGGATCCCTTTATTCCCAATCTCTATTTTCTGCCGACCAGCCAATGCTCCACCCATGCTAGTAACTTCCCTGTAATTCCATTGGTTCTTATCTTACTAAGCAGCCTCATGTGCAGCACCTTGTCAAAGGCCTTCTGAAAATACAAGTACACCACATCTACTGCATCTCCTTTGTCTACCCTGCTTGTAATTCCCTCAAAGGAATTTCAGCATTGGTTTGTCAGGCAGCATTTTCCTTTCAGGAAACCATGCTGGCTTTGGCCTATCTTGTCATGTGCCTCCAGGAACTTCGTAACCTCATCCCTAACAATCGATTCAAACAACTTCCCAACCACTGATGTCAGGCAAACAGGTCTATAGTTTTCTTTCTGCCACCTCCCACCCTTCTTAAATAGTGGAGTAACATTTGCAAATTTCCAGTCATCCGGTACAATACCAGAATAACTATCGATTCTTGAAAGATCATCGTTAATGCCTCCACAAACTCTCTTGCTACTTCCTTCAGAACCCGAGGATGCATTCCATCAGGTCCAGGAGATTTATCCACCCTCAGACCATTAAGCTTCCTGAGCACCTTCTCAGTCGTAATTTTCACTGCACAAACTTCACTTCCCTGACACTCTTGAACGTCTGGTATAAGGCAGACATCTTCCACTGTGAAGACTGATGCAAAATACACATTCAGTTCCTCTGCCATCTCTGATTACAATATTTCCAGCATCATTTTGTATTGGTCCTATATCTATCCTCGACTCCCTTTTACCCTTTATATACTTAAAAAGCTTCTAGTATCTTCTTTGATATTAGTCACCAGCTTCCTTTCATAATTCATCTTTTCCTGCCTATTGATCTTCTTAGTTTCTTTCTGCAAGTTTTTAAAAGCTTCCCAATTCTTTATCTTCCCACTAGCTCTGCCTTCAATGTATGCCTTCCCTTTTGCTTTTACTTTGGCTCCGACTTTACGTGTCAGCCACGGTAGTGTCCTTCCCTTTGAAAATTTCTTCTTATTTGGAATATATCTGTCTTGCACTTCCTTCATTTTTTTGCAGAAACTCCATTGCTTCTCTGCTGTCCTTCCTGCTAATGTCCCTTTCCAGTCAACTTTGGCCAGTTCCCCTCTCATGCTATTATAATTTCCTTTATTCCACTGAAATACTGACCAGCACAGCCAATCCTCTAGTGGGCTCAACAGCAAGCTGTTCTAAAAAGCCATCCCTTAGACATTCGACAAATTCTCTTTCTTGAGGTCCAGTACTGACTTGGTCTTCCCAATCCACTTTCATGTTAAAATCCCCAACGTTTATCATGACATTGCCTCTCTGACACACCTTTTCTATCTCCTGCTGTAATTTGTAATCCACATCCAGACTGCTGTTTGGGGGCCTGTATACAACTGCCATTCGGGTCCTTTTACCCTTGCCATTTCTTAACTCAACCCGGAGAGACCCTACATCTTCCAATCATATGTCATCTCTTTCCAATGATTTAATATTATTTCTTATACACAGAGCCCACACCACCCCCTCTGCCTAGTAACCTACCTTTGCGATACACCATATATCCTTGGATGTTCAGCTCCCAATGGCAGCCATCCTTTAGCCAAGTTTCAGGGGTGGCCGCAACAGATGGCCAATCTGTAGCCGAATTTCAGGATCATCCATTTTATTCCTTATGCTGCGTGCATTCAAATGCAACACTTTCAGTCCAGTATTTGTTGCTTTCTGTTTTAACTGTGCCACGTCTCTATTGCCCTATAACTCAAGCCACCAGCTTTGATTAAAACTCATCTCCTGTTCTTTCTATAATCTCTGTTGCACACTATCTTTGATTTAATTCTGTTTTCCCCTTCCTTGACCCTATCACTCCAGTTCTTATCTCTCTGCCAAGTTAGCTTAAACCCTCCCTAACGGCTCTATTAAATGTGCCCACTAGGATATTGGACCCCTTTGGGTTCAGGTGTAACCCGTCCTTTTTGTACGGGTCGTACCTCCCCCAGAGAGGCCCCAATGATCTAGGAATCTGAAGCCCTGCCCCCTACAGCAGTCTCACAGCCATATACTAATATGCCTGATCATGCTGTTCTTGCCCTCATTAGCATGTGGCACAGGCAGCAATCCTGAGATTACTACCCTGGAAGTCCTGCTTTTCAGCTTCCTACCCAACTCTCTGAATTCTCTGTACAGGACCTCCTCCCTTTTTCTACCTATGTCAATGGTACCAACGTGTACCAAGACTTCTAGCTGTTCACCCTCTCCCTTCAGAATACTCTGCACCTGATCCGAGACACTCTGTACCCTGGCACCTGGGAGGCAACACACCTTGCGGGTATCTCTGTCAGGCTGACAGAACCTCCTGTCTGTTTCCCTCACTATGGAATCCCCTATGACTACCACATTCCTCATCTTCTTCTTTCCCTTCTGCACTACGGAACCAGCTCAGTGCCAGAGACCCGATTGCAGTGGTCATCTTGTGTCAGGTCATCCTCTTCAACTGCATCCAAAACAAGATATTGATTACTGAGGGGGATGTCCACTGGGGTGCTCTCTACTATCTGAGCTCTTCCCTTCACTTCCCTGACCGTCACCCACTTATCTAACTCCTGTAGCCTCAGGGTGACTAACTCCCTGTAGCTCATCTCTGTCTCCTGTTCACTCTCCCTAATAAGCTGTGGGTCATCGAGCCGCAGCTCTGGATCCCTAACATGGTCTCTCAGGAGCTGCATCTCAGTGTACTTGGTGCAGATGTGGCCATCTGGGAAACTGGAAGATCCCCAGGATTCCCACATCTGACGCCCAGAGCAAAATACTAACCCTACCAACATGATCTCTATTCCTCAAAAAATGCAAAGAAAACCAAAAACAAAGTCCACCTACCCACTTACCTCGCTGAAGCTTGAATGAGCCAAAGCCTGTCGATTCTGCTCTTGCCACTGGCCTACTCCCAACAATGGTTGCCCCGCTTATCCCTTCTGTGCTTTTATTTAGTTCGTCGAGCTCAGTTGCTGCCACTGATAGGCCCCACACAATGGACTAACTTCAGCAACAAACTTCTGCAAACAATCTTTAGACGTGAACATGGACTGTCGAATAAATTAAAAATGCGTTCTGCACCATAGACTCCTAGAGCTGTGAACTGCAGACAATTGAAAAACCAGGCAATGCTGATTAACATTCATTTTGGGTGTCTGGGGTGTGAGTGCGAAGTAGGAGATGTGAAAGTTATAGGTACATGTAATTAAAGGCAGCATTGTAGATACATTGTAAAAACAGAATTGTCCTTTGATAGCGTATAAAATGCCATGTAATACAGTCCGTATCCGCGGGGGTTTGGCTCTGGGACCCTCCCACGGATACCAAATTCCGTGGACGCTGAAGTTCCGTATATAAAATGGCGTAGGATTTGCATATAACCTACGTACATCCTCCCGTATACTTTAAATCATCTCTAGATTACTTATAATACCTAATAAAATGCAAGTGCTATGTAAATAGTTGTTATACCGCATTGTTTAGGGAATAATGACAAGAAGAAAAGGTCTGTACATGCTCAAACAATGAGTGCTGGAGAGAGAACTTTTGGGGGTTTTTTTCAAACCTGATCCATGGTTGGTTGAATCCACGGATGCAGAATCCGGGATACGGAGGACCGACTGTAATGAGTTGAGCAGGCCTCTTCCTTCAGAGAGTGTCTCATTTTGTCAAATAAAAAACTACTTTATATCTACCAGCGGTGTCTCTCCAGTACTTAGTTCACATTACACCCCTCAACCATCGGGCTCTTGAACCAGAGGGGATAAATTCACTTTCCCCATCACTGAACTGGACTCACTTTCAAGGATTTTGTATTCTTGATATTTATTGCTTAATTATTTATTATTATTATTTCATTTTTTCTCTTTCTTTTTATAGTTGTACAGTTTGTTGTTTTTTACTCCTTGGTTTTCCGCCCTCTTGCATGCGGTCTTTCATTGATTTTACAGTGTTTCTAGTATTTACACTGATTGCACACAAGAAAATGACTCTCAGGGTTGTATATAGTGACCTACATGCACTTCAATAATAAAAATTTTGAATGCACATTTGAACACACAGAAGTACCAACACAGATGAATCAATGTTCGGGGAATTGGATAGAAAAACCGAGGGAGAGCAGCTGGAGAAACATGTAAGGATGAGCAAATTGTTGTAACTCGAAATGAACAGAAACAATCTGACCAAACAATGAAGCCAAGATGGAGCCCATGATTTACTGACTCACACAGGAGAGAAATTAGAGAGAAATTAAACGCAGGAGCTCTACATGGAATAAAATCAGAAATGAGAGGAATACTCACCTGGTCAGGCAGTATCTGGAGAGAGGAACAGGGTGAAGATTTCAGGTCAGTTCATCGGAATTGGAAGTTAGAAACCAAACAGATGTAATGCTGCTGAGGAAGAAGGTCAGGTGGAGAAAAAGGGAAAAGTTGGTACCAACAGACTGGCCTCAAATCAGAACTGATGAAGGATCATTAACCTGAAATATTAGCTCTTTCTGTTTCCACAGATGCTGGAGATTTGCTAAAGCCTTCCCAGCATATTCTAATTTTTATCAGATTTTCACCTTGCACATGATCCATCAAGGTTTATTGCTTCCCGAAAACAATGCCAAAGATTTCTGCTCAGTTGGTGGGACGCAAATGGTTTCCCCATCAGGTCAGGAGTCAGGCAGCGTTGTCCTCTCTCCCACTGCTTTGTGCATTGCTCAGAACTATTTCCCAAGTCCATTGGGAAGGAAAAGAGAGTAAGAGGGATGATGTTGCCAGGCAAAGTCAAAATCTCTCTGTACCTGGATAACATTGCTGTCTTCTGCTTGAATCCATGAACAGTTTGCTGATTGATCAGCATCTGCTGCTTGAGTTGATGTCCAGAGCCAGAGTCTAGAGTGAGGTCATACTCTTCAATAACAGGCCCAACCAGTCCAATGTCCCCTTCACCATCAGGCCCAATGTCCTGAAGGTGCTAGGGATCTAGTTTGAAGGGGCTGGAGCATGCAAAGTTAATTGTCTGGAGTAGATTGGGAAGTTGAAACAGGAACGTGGAAATGGTGTACTCTGTCAAGAACTAGGAAGAACATGGTCCATCAAGTGCCTAGTAATCTCAGGGCTGCTATATTTGGTGCAGTGTGGCCTGTTCCTAGCTCCTTGCTAATCACTTGGGATGTCTCCTGTATATCCTGTAAATCTAATGGGTCACGATGCACAAGTCCATTGGGAATGGGGGTAAAATGTACCCAATATTGCCCTCAACCTGATGGCTAACTTTTTATTTAGAGATACAGCATGGTAACAAGCCCTTCTGGACCAATAAGCCTGTGCCACTTGTTACATACCCCGTAATGGGTTAAAGGGACAAGCAGAAATAGAACACAACTGAAATCTGGTTTTGCTATAAACAAATCACTATGTATTAGTATCTACATAAGATAGTAATAAAACCAGATAAATCAAACAGGTTAGCAGAGTTTATGCATATATAAGTGTGTAAATATAAAACCCCAAACTTCTTCAAGCTCAGGTGGTAAATGATACAGTCTTACGGTGGTATCGGAATGAAGTCAGTTCAGTTCATGATATTGAGTTGAGTTGATATGAGAGAGAGAGAGAGAGAGAGAGAGAGAGATGATTTGTTTTCCACGTAAGCCGACGCCATCGATTCTTCCATGTTGTCCTCCGAAGTCCTATTGAAGTCACCGACTGTAACACCACAAAAGGGACCGTCTTCATGCAGTGAAGCTATCAACCCAGGCAAGGATTAAACACACCGACAGCTTCCCACTGATCACCCCGCTTCCGAGCAAAACCCACCCTTTCATGGGCACTCAGAGCTCAGTGTCTCCTGATGAAGTTCCTTAGGTCTCCCCTTTTATTCTTGGGGAGCTTCTCCACCCAACTCAGTTCCTCCTTGTGTGGTAAGAGAAGGAGCCTAAACTGTAGTTCTTCATCACAAAGCGTTAGCATTGGCTGCACTAGTCTGAGTGCGTCTGTCAGCACGTATTTCTGCAGCCTGGACTGTGCCAATCAGCAGCATTCACTTGTAGACACCTCACTGTCCTGGAAGAGCAACCAGTTTCAGGCAGACCAAAGGCCGTCCTTCTGAGTTGGTGACTTCTGGCAGAACCTGATGTCTGTCTCAGTGTAGGACCCCAGAACCGCCTGCAGATCAGTGGGCCTCTGTTACACAGCTGCTGGGGACCAACCAGGACATGCAGCCTTGAAATCATTTCCACACTTTCTTGGTAAATCCACAGTCTGCAAGGAGGTAGGTGACCATTTCCATCTCCTGCGAGCAGCAGACATTGGGGATGATACAGGAAGGAGTTGTCTGGCAGGCTCCTTTCATCACCAGCCAAGCAAGATCTTGGTGCTTGTTGGTCAGATCTGGTGATGAGGCATTCTGCCATCGTGTCCTTGACCCACAGTGTCTGCAGGACATTCTGTGATGACGGCTATCTAATGGACTTATAAGGTGTTTACTTGGAAGAACTCTTCCAACGAGGAGAGGTGTTGCCACAACTTCCAGCTGACAGCAGCAGGGCTCGGTCTACCTTCCACAATATTAGGGACAGGTAGATCCTCTGCGCACACGGTGACACTTTCTGCTCACGTACTTTGGATGCACAGACTGGTCAATAGCATAATGGTGCAGCAGTGCTATCACAGCGTCAGTGACCCCAGGTTCGAGTCCCGCCACTGTCCGTAAGGAGTTTACACATTCTCCCCGTGACCATGTAGGTTTCCTCCGGGAGCTGAAGTTTCCTCCCACATTCCAAAGATGTGCAAGCTAATTGGTCACATGGGTACAATTGAGTGTGTGATGAGATCGTAAGGTTTATTCAATATGGGCTATTCCTTTAAAAAGAGTGTGTGTGTGTACTGATTCAGAGAGAGCACCAAACAGCCCATGAGTTGCCATGGTTACGGGAAGGTGGAGCTATATGATGGACAGCTGGTGTTCAGCATGTTTGGAATATATACATCAACTAGCTTTCCAGCAGCTGTGTAACAGAGGGCCCACTGATCTGCAGGCGGTTCCGGGGACCTACACCGAGACAGACATCAGGTGCTGCCAGAAGTCACCAACTCAGAGAAGTACGGCCTTTGGTCTCCCTGAAACTGGTTGCTCTTCCAGGACAGTGAGGTGTCTACAAGTGAATGCTGCTGATTGGCACAGTCCAGGCTGCAGAAATACATGCTGACAGACGCACTCAGACTAGTGCAGCCAATGCTAAGGCTTTGTGATGAAGAACTACAGTTTAGGCTCCTTCTGCTACCCCACAAGGAGGAACTGAGTTGGGTGGAGAAGCTCCTCAAGAATAAAAGGGGAGGCCTGAGGAACCGCAGGGAGCCAACTGAGGGTCAATAGTACTATATTTGTTTGTGTTGGTTGAAAAGACAATTTCAGAAGGTTTAATTTCAAAAAATTAATAAAATTAATAGCAACAACATAAACAAATGCTGCAGGAGTCAGGCAGCATCTATGGAAGTGAATTGTTTGTGGCCAAGACCCTTCTTCAGGACTGAAAAGGAAGGCAGAAGATGCCAGAATAAATAGGTGGGTGGAGAGGAAGGAGGATAGCTAGGTGGTAGGTGAATCCTGGTTGATCAGAAAGATAAAGGGCTGGAGAAAAAGGAATCTCATAGGAGCAGAGAGTGCATCATAAGAGAAAGGGAAGGAGACAGGACCCAGGAGGAGGTAATAGGTAGGTGAAAAGAGGTAAAAGGCCAGAGTGGGGATTAGAGGAGGGAAGAGGGCAGGGATTTTTTTTTTTTGAAACTAGGAGAAATTAATACTCATGCCATTAGATTGGAGGCTATCCAGATGGAATATAATGTGTTGCACATATAATGTGTCCTGGCACAAGAGGCCAGGCATCAACATGTCAAAACATAAATCAACATCGGAATTACAATATTTGGCCACTGGGAAGGTCCGCTTTTGGCGGATGGAGCAGAGGTTCTCAACAAAGTGGTGCCCCAACTTATGACAGGTCTCTCCAATGTAGAGGAGGCTGCACTGGGGAGGACTGGAAAAATTGATTTGTTTATTTTAAGTTTACACTCTGAATATAACAAACATGAATGTTACTCGTTTGTTTTGCACTGTTTCTTCATTCATATATATTATGAACAAAGTCTATTTTTGAAATTAATAAAACACATCCCATTCATGTTAATCCATTGGACATACTCTTCATCAAGTTGCCTTAGTATTAGTGATGAAATGGATGAAAAAAGCATATCACTGACATGATTGGTTAAATGTACCAGCTTCTTCTGCAGAGATGTGTGTTCACCATGGTCTGAGTGAGACAAACAGTAGAGGGAAGATGTGTACATTGCAGGTGCAGATCCTGTTGTCATAGTAATATTGTGAGCACCAGATGTGTCTGTTGAGCTGCTTCATTCACTCATCTGCACTTGAGATGTATTTTTCAACTCCTGCTTCATTGTTTGTACTATATTGGAGGTCGCTGCTGTGATAGGCAAGTGACTTCAGCATGTCAACATTACTGTCCACCACTCAGACCTTGTTCTGGCTGTGTGTTTGCTCTTCTGTGGTCTACTGCACAGTTTTGCCTAATGGAAATCCAACATCACAGCACTCTGTGCCCTACCCTGTATTCTCTCAGTAAGAGATTAGTTACAAATCCAAACAGGAGTAATTCCCCATGTGCTATATTATCTGTGATCACAGTCTTTGATGCATGCAATTAGACAAACTTACTACTGCACTATGTAAAATAATGTCTTTGTTCTTTAGAATATAGATCATTACAGCACAGTACTGGCCCTTCAGCCCATGATGTTATGCTGATCTTTTAATCTACTCTAACATCAATATAACCCTTCCTCCCTACAAAGCCCTTCATTTTTCCCCATCTATGTCCCTAATGTATCTGTCTCTACCACCTCCCTTGACAGGTGTTCCACACACCCTCCACTCTCCATGTAAAAACTTTCCTCTGACTTCCCCCCCTATACTTTTCTCCAAACTCCTCAAAAATTGTAGTACTGTAGGTCTCCGTCAGTCTCAATAGACCATGGAACTGCACCTTGGGAAGTTTCCAGGGCACAAGCCTGGGCAAAGTTGTATGGAAGACCAGCAGTTGGTCAAAACTACACCCCCTTGTATTAGCCATTTCTGCCCAGGGAAATATCTCTGGCTATCCACTGATCTATGCCTCTGATCATCTTGTACTCCTCTATCAAATCACCTCCTATATTCCTTTGCTACAAAGGGAAAAATCCTAGCTTACTCAACCTAACCTCATAAAAGATGCCCTCTAATCCAGGCAGCACCCTGGTAACTCTCCTCTCCACCCTCTCTAAAGCTTCCATGCCCTTCCTATAATGAGGCAACCAGAACACAATGTTTCAAGTTTTTTATGGAGTTGCAACATTACCTTGTGGCTGTTAAACTCAATCCTGTTGCAAGGACAAGGCTGAGGATGAACACAAGTGCAGGGCACAGGCATGGAGGCAGAGTCAGGAGGTGTTCTTGATGTAGCAAGCATGGAATCTGCATCCAGGATCAATGCTAGACTGAGAACTGGCAGTCCTAAGAAACACGAAGTAAGGTTACTCACACCAAGACTGAACTGACAGCTCCTTGTTGTGATCACAGGGTTTTTATACTGTATTTGCTGATGGAAAGCAGGTCTGTGTAGTTAGTGGAACCTGGGAATGATTGGAAACTAAACGAGGGGATTGAGGCCCAATTCCTGAGGTAAATAGCCAGGTGGGGGATTGCCAGAAGGGACCATGACGAATCCACTGACTAATAAAAGCTAGCACACCATATGCCTGCTTAATCACCCAATTGATTTGCACAGCAGTTTTGAGGGCCTTATGAATGTGGATCCTGAGATCCCTCTGTTCTTACACACTGCTAAGAATTTTGCCATTCACCCTATACTCTACCTTCCACAGTGTGTCACTTCACACTCTTCCCAGTTAAAGTTCATCTGCCACTTCTCAGTCTAGCTCTGCATCTTGTCACTGTCCCTTTGTAACCAATGATAACCTTCTACATTACCCACTATTCCACCAACTTCCATGTCATCTGCAAACCTACTAACCCGGAAGTAAGGAGATGTCCTCGTTCTTCAAAGAAGGAGCATCTCCCCCTTCGCTACCAGCGCTGCCCTCACGCACATCTCTTCCATTTTGTACGTGTCTGCCCTCATCCCATCCTCCTACCATCCCATCAGGGATAGGGTTCCTCTTGTCTTCACCTACCACCCCATCAGCTTCCACCTCCATTACATAATACTCCGTTACTTCTGTCATCTCCAATGGGATCCCACCACCAAACACATTTTCCCTCCTGTCCCTCATTTTCCACTTTCCACTGAGATTACTCTCTATGTGACTCCCTTGTCTATTCGTCCCTCCCCACCGATTTCCCTCCTGGCAATTACGCTTGCAAGCAGACCACTTTGCCTAGCACCTATGCTCTGCCCCCAGTTTAATTCTACTTCCCATTCCCATTCTGACATGTCAGTCCATGGCCTCCTCTGCTGTCACGATGAGGCCACATTCATGTTGGGGGAGCAACACCTTATATTCCATCTGGGTAGCCTCCAACCCAACAGCATGAACATCAATTTCTCGAACTTCTGGTAATTGCCAGCTCCATTCCCCTTTCCTTCTATCACTTCATTTTTTTCGCTGCCCATCACCTCCCTCTGGAGCACCCCCTCCTTCCCCTTCTTCCATTGATTCTATCCTCTCCTATCAGATTCTCCCCTTCTGCATCCTTTTATCTCTTTCACCAATCAACTTCCCAGTTCTCTACCTCAACCCTCCCCTTCTCCCAGTTTCATCTGTCACCTACTACCTTGTCCCTCTTCCACCCCCTCCCCCGCACCTTCTTACTCTGACTTCTCAACTTTTTTCTCCAGTCCTGATGAAACATCAACTGTACCCTGGCCTGCTGAGTTCCTCCAGCATTTTGTGTATGTTGCTCGGATTTCCAGCACCTGCAGATTTTCTGTCATTTGTGAACTTTCTAAGCTGTGCTTCCACTTCCTCATCCAAGCCGTTATAAAGATCACAAAGAGAACAAAAATCACGGAAGAGTTACAAACCTAGTTAAAAATTTTTACTTACAACTGAAGATACTGGGCTTGCTCATGAAGATACATAGGTTTAAGAAGAGGAAACCCACATGCAATATTGTTAAACAGGAGATGATTTTGCATAACATAGTGTAAAATCAGCTTAAGTTATACCTGCATGTTTTTTTTACACGTCACACAACTTACTGCTTAGACTTGCAAGAAGTGTACAGTCTTTGCCCTCACCTGCCAACAACAGTGCCTATAAAAAGTATTCACCCCCCCCCCCCCCACCCCGGGGAGTTCTCATGTTTCATTGCTTTACAACATTGAATCATAGTGGATTTAATTTGACTTTTTTTTGACACTGATCAAAAGAAAAAGACTCATGTCAAAGCAAAAACAGATCTCTATAAAGTGATCTAAGTTAATTACCTAGATAAAACTCAAAATTACTGTTTGCATAAGCATTCACCCCCTTTAATATGACAAACCAAGTCACCACTGGTGCAGCCAGTTGGTTTGAGAAGTCACATAATGGAGATCAGTTTTTGGAGACCTGTGTGCAGTCAAGATGTTTCAATTGATTGTAGTAAAAATCACACTTGTATCTGGAAGGTCCAACTGCTGGTGAGTCAGTACCCTGGCAAAAACTACACGGTGAAGACAAAAGAACACTCCAAGCAACTCTGCAAAAAGAGTATTGGAAAGCACAAGTCAGGAGATGGATACAAGAAAATTTCCAAGATACTGAATATCCCTTGGAGTACAGTTAAATCATCATCAAGAAATGGAAAGAATATGGAACAGCTGTAAATCTGCATAGAGCAGGCCATCCTCAAAAACTGAGTGACCGTGCAAGAAGGGGACTAGTGTGGAAGGCCACCAAGAGACCTATGACAACTCTGGAGGAGTTACAAGCTTCAGTGGCTGAGATGGGAGAGACTGTGCATACAACAACTGTTGTCCGGGTGCTTCACAAGTCACAGCTTTATGGGAGAGTGGCAAAGAGAAAGCCACTGTTGAAAAAAACTCACCTGAGATCTCAGCTAGAATCTCCCAGTTTTTATGGGACACTTTGAATTCAGCTGGAAGAAGTTTCTATGGTCTAATGAAATCAAAACTTAGTTTTTTTGGCCATCAGACTAAACGCTATGT